>NW_019721044.1:166733-195246 GCF_002891405.2 Cryptotermes secundus | reverse complement strand
AAAATAGTGTAACGTATATTTCACCAAAATGTTATATCTTAAAAATTTGAGCTCCTAGGCAAAAACTAATGCCATATTTGAATTCAGGGCATCAAATTCATATGAAATCAGCTCCAAATACCCCGGCACCAAAACAGCTGTTGGCCTGTGTAATAGGTACAGTAGTATCTATGTTGTCTTCATCTTGAAAGAAACATTTTATGTTGTGTTGATTGCCCAGTTTACACGAGGGCTGGGTTAAGATATGTGAGGCTATAACCTATGATAAAGATGAGGCCCCCCATATTTGTTTTAAAACGCATAAGTCTGACGTGTACAATTTCACATATCCTTGCTTAGCAGGCATTACAGCTGCATCACAAGGAGTAATGTTTCCTCCCAGATGTTTTCAGTTATCACATCCATCCTTCTGCATGTTAAGTCCATCGTTCTATTATGACAAGATGTCAGACATCTGTTATATTCTGAGTCTTACAGGGAAATTCATTGTGTTGTGGCCGTATTTTTTTCTCTGTGTTTGTAATATCAGATTGCAAGGCCCAGTGCTGTGACCTATCTAGCTTTTATGTAAATTCAGCACCGAGTTTAAGCCTCTTATACTTTCTATGTCGGTCTTCACCTTGTCCTATTTTGCAAACATTCGCATTCTCATAATTCTATATAACTAACAGCTGCTCCAAATATATGAGAGGCAGATGGCTTGAGTATAGCGTTCATTGATTTTTTTTATGTTCCAGAAGTCACACCTTGTCTCCATCAAATTGAGACATGTTGCAGTCCTTTGAGCACATAACCTTCCTTGTGAATAGTTTACATAACTGCTGTATATATGCATATTTTATCTTCTTCCAGCAGTGTTCCTATTTTATATGGATTAATGGATAAAAAAGTATCTGGTCTCTTTTTTTTTCTTTAAAGAACCTTTCATTTTCAAGTTCTTGCCACTTTTTTCTTCTCTACGTCTGACATGCTTGATCGTTCTGTGTGCGTATGAATGCAGTGGGATCATAGGCTTTGAACATCAGGAAGTAAAATCATGATGTGTCTAGCAGATCTAACCCATTGGCTTGTTTGGTTTGCTATTGGGACATGTGTGAAGGAGGGAGATGTCTGTGTGGGACTCATTACATCCCAAATAACAGTTGGATGAACTGGCCAGTTTTCATTAATCATGATGTCAGCCTCAGGTGCACCAACATCCTTGTGGAATGACTATTAAGTCAGTCTGTTCATCTGCCTGTGTGCATGAAAGGACTGCTGAATGGCTTTTCATGAAATATTACATTTGGGAATGCAACTAAAATATGGTTTAAAAGCAGGCAACAGTAACAGATATTTTCAATGAAGACCTACCCATATTTTTGCACACATCTTGAAGTGAATGATCCATCAAAGCAAAAAGTGTTTGGAACATAAGTAGTAGACAAGCATGAAACATAATTTATGTCTAATGCACTTTTTCTGTAAGTCATACATTCTCCAGGGTAATTAAATAGAAAAGAACAGACCTGCCAGAATTGTTACATTGTTTGCATTTCATAACATGTTAATTTTTCACCATCTGCATCATGGTGGTGGCCATATGAGCTTCCGAGGTGGGAGAAACCGTAATGCCATATCATAATTTATGCTGATAGATTCATGTCTGCAGCTGTGGTCTGCTAATGATGAATGCTTCCGTTATATCAGTGTAATTTTATGGAGATCTGGTACTCAGAGAAGACCTCATATTAGGTTGTTAACAGGTGAAACTAAAACGAGGTTTAACAGAAAAAATTTATCAGACTGTTGGTGTAATGTTTATTTGTAGTTTGCACACTAAGTTGTTAAAAGCTTGACAGTTTGACAGATGCTTGACATAAACATTGAGTACATGTACCATTTGAAGATAAATGGTATTCAATGTAGAGAGATCAGTAATTTTTCATACACCATATTTATAGAGGATGTACATGATACCATTTTCAGTCCCTTCCTTGTTAGAAACTGTAAGTTAAAATACAGTTCCACATTTCTTGAAACCGTAGCATAAGTATACTTTCTTAAATACATATGTATGGACACAGAATGTCTTGTCTTCTTATAGGAAGAACCATGTAATATGAGCATCTTCATTATGCAGAGTGTATTTGTAAGAGGTTGGCTAAATTTTAAGTGTGTTTCACAACAAAGTAAACTTACACATATGATGTTAGCTACACTACATCTGCTTGTTCATCTGTACATGTATGTGTGTGAGATTGAGGTTCTTATGGATGTGGGATGCAATGCTGTATAGTCTGGTAGATAGTTGCTGTTTTTGGAGGAATGTGCCTCCTGACCCTGTGGATGGAGGCAGCACATCTTCATGTATCAGGGTGTTTTATTTGAATAATATGTATGTTGGAAATGTTTAGTAAATTTCTTGCCTAGAATTATAGTTTTAAGTCATATTTTCCCATTAGGGGTGCATAATTGACTCGATAAAATGTCTAATTATTCGCTTGGTGGAAAATGTTTCATATAACATTTGTAAAATGCAGAGAACGAAACATTTGTACTGTGATGCAGTCCCCCCCCATGGGAAAGACTGATTGGCTCTGGTTAAAGTCTGTGGTAGGGCCATTGGAAGTTTTTCTTTACACCACCATTTTTGGAATATCTCTGCAGACCTGCTCAGCATATCCAGTGGATGCAAGGGGCTTTCCTGAGAGGGAAGCAAATGGAATGAAGTTGACTGCTCATCCCCATCTAATGCTAATGCTGAGAGTGTGTGGAGTTTTACCTCCAGTCTCCCTCTGTGTCTTTCTGCCATGGTGCTATGCACAGAAGCAACTTCATTATATTTTTATCATATAATGAGTGTTTTGAAGATTCAGACTTGTGGTGGGGAAACCTGTTAAAAATAGTCATCTGGGGGATCAGACTGGTTCAGGGTCATGTGCAATGGTGGTCTTTAATATTAGTGGTGTAGATCATTTGAGTCCTGCTACCAGATTCAGTTTCCAAATGTCTATAGGCCGTATGGTAAATACATCTGATTTATGTGTAATAATGCAAGGTTGTTTCCATGTGTTCATTTAATGTAATTGGAATCTACTGATTTAAATGATAGATAACAAGTTTTGTATGACTGTATATAGCATAAAATATATAAAATTCATATACTGTCCTTGTAAAATTAATTCCACGTTGGATATATTTGAGCAATAAAACTTGACAGATTTTCCACAAATTCTCCTAATTTTGTGCATTTTGTAACTGAATTTTATATGTTGTAGAAATCTTTATCTTAAACTGCATTAGGCATGTGCAGGAATGATTTTTTTATTTTGAGATAAGCTCAAGATCAGAATTTTGAAAAATTTCAACAATTGAGATGAGAATGAGAATTTTTTCTACTAAACTAGTTTCTCATCATAATTACAATTTATAACTCTAACCACTTTTAATCAGTGGATTGAAGTGTACCACTTATCCTTTTCCTCCAGTGAAACATTACTTTATTTAAACGGTTAAGTTCTGGGGCACACTTTTTTGATGTTGGCAGAGAGAAATATTTTGTTCAGAAAGTGATCTTTACTAGCTTGGCCACCCATTACCATTCTGATTGATCGCATAATTTGCATGTTACCACACAAAACAAAAGCAGTGATATGAAAATTCTTAATGTTTGAGATTGATTAATCAGTGTTGAAATCAATATCTATAGTTTTTCTTAATTCATGGTATAAAATTTGAGGTTTGTACATGCCTAATTTGTAGGCAGAAAAAATGGTACCATGTAATCTCTAAATATTTGTGCTTACAGAAATATTTATACATATATATGTACATGCACCTGGTGACACAAACTTTTAGAACATTTTCACAACACTTTAGTGTTACTGAAAGTCAGTGCATTGGCACTGTAGTTATATATCATAGCCATTTACAGTAAAATATTTATGGGCATAAAATATATTTTTAGAAGGAAAAATGTATTGGAAATCTTCAAAATATATATTTTTAATGTATGTAATCTATTTGGTGTCACCAGCAAATTCCATTGTTTCACAGCTCAGGTCACTACACAATTCATGATTGTCATTACAAAACATTAAAATCTTCAGTCACATCTCATGTTCAGATCCATGTCATTCTCTTATCAGAGCCAGGTGAATCAGCATGGCTGCTGTTGCTTGATTTTCGTTGATAACTGACCTCAGACAGTGGCAAATCATAATGACATCATCTGTAAAACAAAACATGTGAAGGTGTAATAAACAGTTCTGAATTTGCATGCCATCTGCTGAACACTGGACTGTATTAAATAATTGTACATGTCCATTATTGTTGTGTTTTTGTTGCCCCTTAAGCACCACACTCAAGAAATGTAAGGGGAATGGAGGTATAGCTTCTCCATTCTTGATCGTGACATTAGATGGAGGTGAGTGGTCAGCTTCACAGCCTGGCTGCTTTACCCTTGAGGAAAGAGGCTGCAAACATCCATTATATAGGAGGCTGGGTGGGCTCGAGAGCTGGTGTGGACAATTTGGACAAGAGAAAAATCTCTTGACCCTGCAAGGAATCAAACCTCAGCAATCCTTCCCATAGCACATCACTATAATGACTGAGCTGTCCTGGTTCGCAGAGTATATACAATATATATACATGTTGGACTGTACTGGTTATCATACTGATTTCATGTTTAGATGTCTCAGTTTGGTACTTTTTGAGAAATACACTGAGGATGGTAATTTTGGATAATAATAATAATGGGGCTTGTGAAGATGGAAATTTTCAGAGCAATGAAGGTACCTCCTACCAGCCTACAACACAATGTCATAACCAAGAATACAGCAGTGTGAAAGTAATGGGGCTTGAATGTGCAAAGGTACATCTCAAAACTGCTGGGTTGTCTGACTTGCAAAGAAATGAAGTTTCAGTATTGGGGATTATTCTGTATGTGATTAGAATGTCAGATGTTAAGCAGAGAGTGACCTTTCACAGCCTGACTGCACTGCGTAACCTGCCCTGGACAATGATTTATTGTATTTGGGAGGGAAGGGGGAATTTCATAACTCTTTCAGTATCACACTATGTAGTTAGTTAGATATTTAGAGAGGGTGGGTTTCCCCATGCACTGCGACCAGTTTGATCTATTGTGCTTCCCTCTATGATATTCTACCAGTCTCTTTACCCTACCGATAAATGGTGCGTACCATCAGTCCCGCCGAGCAAGCGAGTTTGACCACTTGCTTAGCGGTGTCTATAATGATTCCCCCATCTATCAGAGGCCTTAGAGACTATTGTTGGGCGGGAAACGTCCTGGAATTTGGCTCAGTGATCCCCTTTGGGGATATGAGGTTCTTTTACATGCCATAAAGTAATGACACGGGACACACAGCTTAAAGTCCCTCCCAGAGGACTTGTTCCCTGAATTTTTCCGCCCTTAAAAATTCGACAACCTCTGCTGGGTATTTGAACCCACGTACCACGAGTCATGAGGTGGGAACGTTACCTCTAGACTACGAAGGCCGCTTATCACACTATGTAAGTAGCATTGAATGGTTAGAAGATTGTTCAGCAATGGAGTGGAAATGATATGGAAAAAAAGTGGTTATGATATAATGTTGTATTTTAGCCTCTTGTTGCACTGATGACGTCCATGATGTGTATGTATTGACTGTCTTCTAGTGCACACAATCTCACTTGTCACTTCACTACATGTTTCGGCATCACTGTGCCATCTTCAGGTGTGTTATTTACGTTAAACTATTGCACTGCTCACCACATGTCATTTATAAAATGATTTAAAATGTATATTCATCATGTACTGTAATAACATTTATATATTAAACTTTGTTAAGATTTATCATCTTATACATTGTATTTCAAACTCGCGTATTATATCAGTATTTCACTATGGGAGTCATTCTTCCTATATTTTGTGTATACTGCGTCTTGTGATGTGTCCTTCTCTTGTGGCTGAATGCGTTGTATTGCTGGATGTGTGTCTATGATGATCTAGTTGAGGTACTGTCCCACAATTTGCCTGGAGGGACTGAGGAATACCACAAAGAGACATCAGAATAACCAGTGTTCCAGTAGAGGTATGGACCATCCACCCCCTGAATGCAAGTCTAGAATGTTTACTATGCCAACCCATTTGATAGTGTATTTTAATGTGTCACTGATAACCCAACATGCAGGCATGATACTGTATCTAGTTCTGACTTAATGTGAAAATTGAGATTCTCACAAAAGTAACTACAAAAATTAATATCTTCTATGTTGTGATGCCATGTAATCTGGTAGATATTTACCATCACTGGGCTCTATTACAGACGTAGCTCTTTTCAGCGCTGCAGGACCCTATTCATTTTTATGTAATTTCTATTGAGTCACTCTTGGCACCATCCTTTCCTATGTAATTGACCAATATTTCCCTGCATAGTGTACTTTTCTATCCTCAAGGTGGGACAGAAGATTCGTCCTAAATATTTGTAAATAAGCTACATGGTGTCTCATCCCAGAAGATCGTAATTTTCATGGTTCTAACTAACATCATACCTGTAGATGAGTGCTGCTTCTTGAAGCATTGATGACACTGATATGGCAGGTGTACAAGAGTTGCTCTAGGTTCAGCAAAGGGTTGGGCTTGCCCAAAATATAATAGCATCTGCACAGATGATTATCCCAGTGTGGCAGCTTCATGCTCAGCTTCGTTGTTCTTTACTTCATGTTGACAGCAAGTCAGATTCTTGCATTTACATATGCTGAGTTTGGCTACTGGGTACAGAAGGTGCTAACAAAAATGTTTGTAGAATTAAGTCCCAGGTATTCAGAAATGACAGATATAATTTAAAATGTTTAACGAATGGTCCAGTTTTATGGGATATGAATTGTATGTGAAGTTATTTAACAGTTTAAGATATGAGGACATGTATGAAATTTATGGCATGGAGTTAATATGAAAATATGAAATACATATGATAGGAGAGAAAGTTGTTAATGAGCTACAGATTAAATAAACACGTGGCATACAAAAATTTACCATGAGGTATAATCAAGATTAATAACAATTAGAGAAATTAATGGTCATTTTGGTGTGAGCCTTAGGAATAAATAGATCTATATCAGCAGCTGCCTAATTGCTGGAACTCTACAGCTGTGATGCAGAATGTTTAATGTGATAAACTGGGTATTCTTTTAGTTTGATTTATGAACTATGTACATGAACAGTAGATGTCACTTAAGGATGGAAAATGACTAGAAGCATTAGATAGTATAGGTCATTGTGGTATCTGAAACAAATATACCAATGAATGGGAGGTACATGAGAGGAAGCGATGCAGCTTGTGGGATTTACCCTTGCAAAACAGAACTTGTTAATGCTTGTACTTGGTCAGGGTGATACCTAGGGTTGATGGACGAGGAAAGATGGTGGGAGGGCTTATGGTCTAGCATGGACAGGGGTAGTATCCTCTGGACTTGGCGAATCATCTCGTCGTGACTTGACTCTCACTACTGCTCTTCGACCTATGCCACCATCATCCAGCTGTTGAGTATATTTAGGCCCCACAGCACCAGGAGTTTGAAGTCGAACTTTCTCAGGATCTCCAGTTGTCTCGTCTGATCGCATCAAGAAGAACAACCCGAAGTTCAGTTGCGGAATGTCATAGAAGACAGTGAGGGTGAGCATCATAAAGGTCAGGCCAACCAACAAGTATCCTGCAACAATAGTACATATTAAATATGTAGTAAAATGCAGGAATAAATTGGAATGTTATACAGAATCTGTTCTAATGAACAGCTGGCTCAGATTCAGGCCTGTCTATGAGTGTGTTCATCTTAGAGCATACTGCATGCCACTCAGGCAGAAGAATCCAGCACTCCTGCCCAGTGGGACCATAGAGACTAGGACCATTGACAGATCTGACAATGCTACAGCCCAACAAGTTATAAACGAAATCCAAGATCACACAAGGTGCTGACAGTGTTCTCTATTTCTTTTGGTAAATGCCCAAGCCTAGCACTGATTTAATCATTACTCAGAAAGAATTATTTGGGGGAGTGGGAGGTGTTTGCAGAGTGTTTAATTAAGAGAAATTGGATGAAATTGGCATTAGGTTTGATAATTCAATGTGTAAACCCAAAATGTCACATTTAGTCTTTTTCTGAAAAAATTCTTGAATGCATGAATGTAAACTTTATAATGAGAGCCAGTAATGCATGTATAACAACAGAGATCATCTCCAGTATTTACTATATTCTGGGTAAATTTTATTATTTCAGTTTATTAGGCTGTGGGCTTGTCAAGTCTTGTAGCATTACGCATCTTCATGCTGTTACTGGACAGGAGGAACATCAGACTTCCACCTGAACTGCCCAGCTGTTTGCAGTAAGCTCTTAAGACAGTCACACTGCAGATCTACATCCGTTTGATAATACTGTAAACGTACTAACCAGTGGTAGCAACTTTGTAAACTGGTCGGTAGGGTTGATTTGGAGAGTCCCCAGGAATGTAGTCTCCCAGGCCAATAGTTGTCAGTGAGATGAAACAGTAATACAGGGAATCGAGGAAATCCCACTCTGGTTCAAGAGTTGCAAAGATGGCAGCTGGTGTTAAAAAGAAGAGACACACTAACAGAGACCCCACAAGGAATAGGTGCAGAAGACGGATGTTGAATGGCTGGTATAAGTGGCCAAGGCGAGAGTTGAGACACTGCAACAACATTGTTGTGGGGACCATAAGCCTTTCAACTAGTGCAGTTAGGAGGACAAGTGTCAGCGGAATTCCCAGCATGGCATACAAGATGCAGAAAATCTTCCCTCCCTTTGAGAGTGGTGTCACATGGCCATAACCTGAAATCAGACACAAGTAATTTAAATGATCACATCAGTCTTTGCCTTTAGATGCAGATTGCTCTCTCAGATCATAAACATACAGTTGGGCAGGTGAGGATAGTATCTGTTTCTCATTACATTATAAGACATGCTTGAATTGTATATTGCATGCCTGTGCAGCTTTCAGTTCACATGGTAATTCCTTGATTTTCATTACTGCTGTAAGATTGCACCATATACTGTCTTTAAGTTATTTTATTTTCCAGGAAACCAGTATTTACTGGAAATATATTTCTAGTTATTGAGGTCTGAAAAGGATAGAATGTGTGTGAGCTAGAGGACCTGAAATGATTGCTGCCTTAGATCTTACATCTATGAGTATTTACTTCATTTATAAGTAGCAGTTTGTTGTAATAAATGACCATGTATAAAATTATATGATTCTTCTTTCTTCTCATGTCTTTACGTAAAACTTTCATCTGTAAATTCAGTGTGCTTTTGATCATGATACATATTAGACAACATCAGTTAGAACATAGGGATATAATTTCAGTTAATCATCTCAGTGATCAATGGTCACAGAAAGGCACATCATTGAAATATATGCAGAGGACATAAAGTATACAGAGTTATTGAAAAATTTGACAAATGTTGCTCAAAACTTTCCTTATTGTGATCAAATTTTCAGGTAAAGCAACTGTCCTAACTGAATGTTTTATCCAACTATGGTATGTGTACTTGATATGAAAAACAGATAAAGCTATCCCTGTAACAGGCCATGGAAGCCCATAGGGTTGTGAGACATCAAGGCTCCCACATTTTCTAGACAGTTGGCTCACAGAGGTTGGTGAGGTTATTAGCCTTACATGCCAGCTGCCATTTACCCCCAGGAAGATACATGGTACACATTTCTGTTAGAGGCTAAGTCAACCTCAGAGCCACAGTGCAGCTGGAAGGATTAGGTAAATTGAAAAATCCATTGACCTCGTCATGAATCAAACCCATGACCTTTCAACTTATAGCCACTAACCTTAACAAACTATGAGTATACAACCTCATTACAACCGTCACAACACAACTAATTCAAGATCAGTGCCTAGTTTTGGATGTGCTACATGTTTCGGCTATTAATAGCCATCATCAGGCAAATACATGGTTAACATGTATACACCACTGAACCACAATACTAGTAAAACTGGATACAATATCATTAATTATATAAAACACTTGATGTAAAAATACAATAAATTAGATTATATAAAACATAAGTTATAGTATAAAACAAGAATAAAATTCTTCAATTGATGTTTTACATCATCGAGTCAGTCATTGGTTTTTGTAATGTTGTTGCGTTCCCACGGACAAATTGGAATATTCTATATTTTGTATATATATAAAAAATGTATTGGAGGCTCATGATGTACGATGTTAAATGTAAGATGTTAAATAAGCAGGATTAAACGGAAACTAACGCGGACAACGGAAATCAAAATAAGCCTTTATACGGAAAATTTCCAGTCTTCTGGAATGCATCGTTTAGAATAATTTTAGGCATCCTATACATTCTACAGAATTTTGTTTTCCCTAACTCTTTAAAATAAGCTTCTAATGGTACTGCACTACCTGCACTGAGATTCAGCAGAATCGTTTTTCCCTTCTGGAAATTTTATTCAGTAAGGGCTCTAGGCCTACAGTTTTACTTTAGTCTAGCAGTTGTCATCGTGGCTACAAAGACAAGAGTTGTGCTTGATCTTAACACAAGATTAAAAGTGATTCATCCTAGTGAGTGAGATAAATTGTCTGTTAAGCAGATCATGAAGATGTTTAACATCGGTAAAACTCAAGTGTATGATATTCTAAAGAAGAAAACGGAAATTTTGAAGCAGTGGGAAACTTGTGCTAATGGAAAAATAAAAAGAGAACTTAAGAAAACTGCAAACAAAGACGTTAATGAGATAGTGTGGGAGTGGTTTGTCACTGTGAGGGCGAAAAATCACCGGTTGTCGGGTCCTATGGTACAAGGAATATGCTAAAAAAGTCGCTGAAAAAACTGGGGAAGACTGAATTCAAAGCATCTAACGGATGGTTGGAGAGTTTTCGCAAAAGACATCGGATAGTTTTTAATGATCTCTGTGGTGAATCAAGTGATGTAAACAGTGAGACCCTTGAGGAATGGGAAGCTAAATTGCCATCCATAATCGAGGGATATGAACCTGAAAACATAGCGAACGGTGATGAGACTGGACTGTTCTTCCGCGTGCTTCCCAATAAATCGCTATGTCTGAAAGGTGAAAAATTTTTGGGAGGAAAACTGTGCAAAGAAAGATTGACTGTTTTCTATGTGGTTTTATGTCAGGTGAAATGGAGAAAACCTTAGTGAATGGCAAGGTAGTAAAGCCACGATACTTCCGAAACATGGACATATAGAAACTTCCTGTTGAGTGGAGATCCAACAAAAAGACATGGATGACGTCACAGATCATGGAGGAATGGTTAACGACCTTCAATGGTAGAATCAAAATGCAAAACTGGCATGTTTTGTTGTTCTTGGATAACGCAACATGCCACCCCCATATCGAACTTTCCAACGTGCAACTTGCTAGATTCCCTCCAAACACCACTAATGTTTCTCAACCAATGGATCAGGGCATCATTCAGAATGTTAAGGTCCACTATCATAAATTATTAATGCAATCTTTGCTTGTCAATATAGATTCTACATCATCCGCCTCTGAACTTGCAAGAACTGTCTCGGTTCCAGATGCGGTTATTTGGATAAGTCAAGCAGTAAAGAAGTTGTTACCAGAAACTGTGACAAAGAGTTTCGAAAAAGCAGGATTTTCTACGATAGAAGTTAGTCCTAGTGTAGAAAATGAGAATGACCAGAAGGACTTACAACATTGCATGAATGAAGCTGCTTTCAGTAACTGCAATTCTGAGGACTACATCAACATAGACAAAGATGTGCAAACAGAACCAGACACAATGGATATCGATGTATTAGTTGAGAATTTTAGAGAAAATCGAAAAGGAAGAGAGGATGAGGAGGAGGAGGAAGAAGAGGAAAATGATATTGTGATAGAAGAAGAAAAGTGTAGAGTGAAGATTTATCAGGATGCTGCCAACAGTTTAAAGGTACTGCAGGAGTTTGCCATGCAACGGAATGATTCAGACATGCTTACTCTAATTTCTCAAGCTAAAGTGTTTGTGGAAAGTCAGGCAGGCAAGAGAGTAAACTGCGTGCAAAAAACTCTGCCGGAGTTCTGGTAAAATTATAAAAAGTGAGTACTGCAATTTTTTCCTGTTCAGTGTAATGTTTGAATGTGTTCAATGATTATAGTGTGATTAAATTAATAAGCATGTTGTTTTGTTTTGTTTTGTTTTGTCTCAAATACGTTTATGTCCTGGTTTAGTTATTATAGTATAACTTGATTAAACGGAAACCTGGCTTCAGCGGAAATTTTTTCTGTCCCTTGAGATTCCGTTTAAGACAGGTTTTACTGTAGTTTTAAATTATTTAAATTTTGTTGTATATAATCTAATTTATTGTATTTGTACATCAAGTATTTTATATAACTAATAATATTGTATCCAATTTTACTAGTACTGCGGTTCAGTCGTGTATATATGTTAACCATGTATTTGCCTGATGATGGCTATTAATAGTCGAAACATGTAGCAGAGCCAAAACTAGGCACTGATCTTGATATAGTTGTGTTGTGACGGTTGTAATAAAGAAGTTGTATATTATAACACAACAGGATGCATGAAATGAAAATTATGAGTATGCTACTGCATGCCCCCATATTTGATATGAAACAAAAGTTCTTTCTTCCAAAATTTGCATAACAGTTAAAATTAAATGAAGTGATATTTTGTGATATTTTGAGATCCTCATGATGGTGACTATGAAGACTGCTGCCTTTGGGATGAGACTATGTATTTTTATGGGTAGATACTGATGTTTTGGAGGAAGCTGGTGCCTCCATCTTCAGGTAACCCAGAAGGAATAGGTGCAGAATAGGGTATCAAATGGCTGGTATAGCTATAAACTTTTCAGCTAATACATTAAGGAATACGAATGTCTGTGGAATTACCAAGATGACATGCAAGATGCAGAAAGCTCTCTCCTGGAAGACAGTAGTCTTATAGAGATATTTTGGTACTTCCGCAGGACTGAAGGTAACGCTTTTCAGATAATGACCGCAAATAGAGACAAAATTATTACCAATAGTTGTGACAACAGTGCTGGAGAAGAAGAGAGACTGTCCAAAGCTCCAGTTGGGCTCTCCAGATGCATTCCTGGCAGCTGAGACTCCTCTGTTACTGGCCTTTACAACTTCCTCAATAAGCTTCTCTAGGTCGTCATCTGAAAACAGGAAAACAGCAGTTGATCTTCCAAGTCTTGCCAGTTATCACATTTAACATTAAAACTCAAACTGAGTTTGAAATGTATACTACTTCCATAGGGTTTCATTTGTGGGCTTGCTGCATAATATCTATACAATATGTAATGTCCTCTGAATATAAATGAAGCTCTTAAAGATTTTATGGAAATTTCCAACCCATCATTAACTCTTGAAGGTATTTTGCTTGCATTATGCTTAAGATCGGTCCTATTTCCATGTGGGACTTGGTTAGGTTTGAAAAGATTTAGACCTCAAGCTTAAACATAAAATAAATTGTTAATTCCACCCCAAGAATTAATTTGCCTCTTTTTGTAACTGTGCATTTAATTAGAAGGGTTCATAGATAAATGTATTTTGGTTTGTGTTATGTAAAAATAAAGTTGTCCCTCTGTCTTATCACCAAACCACAAACATGTGATGGTGGGGTGGGGGTTTATGCTGGGGAAAGGGTGGCCTATACCACTTTGATAGAAGTCAGAGCTGGTCTGGACATGTTGGCAAAAAGAAACATTCCTGCCCCTGCATGGGCTCAAACCCTGATCAGTTGCCAAACACTTTATTGGCTGAACTATGTATTATTCTATTTAAGTGTTTATGTTTTGTAAAATACTAAGCTTTAATTTTACAGTTTCCAAAACTCCCCATTTCATCATGACAGGGATGATCACTCTGTATGACTTCATTGTAATTATATTCCATCTGACTCTGCTGGGGCTTGGAAATGTGAAGCCAGTGAAGGGGGGTACAAACCATGTGCTTCACCACCTTGGATGTTTGGAAAAATTTAGAAATTAGGAAGTATACCAAATATCAGTGCAACAATTTTAACTTGTTTAATTATTCTTCTCTCCTGAATACTTGAGGGCCAGATTAACTTTGGCCGTGGCCACATTAAATGAGTGTTTGGTCAACGAGCGAATGCTACCAAAACGTATTGGTGGTATGCCTTCATTTGGTGGCTTGGCTTCGGCATGGCATCAGCTTCAGGTGAAACAAATATTTTGGTCATATTATTACCGACTAAGATAATTCTAATGGGCGCCTTTTGTTAGTTATTAAGGGTCCATCCCCCGCGATTTTGTGATCAGTGTGATGTCATATGTGGTTACTTTTTCCATGGAAACGTTCTTACAGCAGCATGGAAGCTATTCGCGCTGTTTCGGACAGGTATTTTATTCCCTTCCTCACACAAGTCAAGTGCAGATTAAGTCTAATTCCAATCGAATACCATATGCATTTCCCAGGTGTCAGTTTTCATCATACTTGAGTGCCTGTCTTGCGGTTTCTGAAAACATCACGGTATTGAGGGAATAATCAACGTGTTAATGTTGTATAGAAACCTGTTAAATTGCAAATTAATAGAACCGAAATTAAAGTACATTTTGGTGATACATTATTTAATATTTCTTGACAGTGACTATGTCATGATCAATGATAAAACGCTTGCTATTGATTTAGATGGTATGACTGATATTATAGCTTTTATCCAAATGTTAGAATAGTCAATTATAAATCGATCATATTCCATCTGACCATATTGGATCTGGGAAATGTGAACCCAGAGATGATAAATTCATCTGCCGAACTGCCTGGCTGTATGTATTTACCTGAAGGATTAATAAAACAAATGAACGGTGCGCTGATGTCAGTATTCTTTGAGACATCATTTCTTGAATTTCTGTTTTTACGCAGTGGTGGTTATATTAGTTAATTAGTTGTCGGTGTAATGCATTCTCTTAACAGTTAACCGTAACGATAGCTGCGAAAAAGGCACTGTGGTCAGTGCTATATTCTTGTGAAATTATTCTGCTTAAGTCAGTGGGTTATTAAATGTCGTTGTACACATATTTATCTTCACAACATTATGTTCATATTCCTGTATCAGCTGTGATATTCTACAGCGGATTAACCCAAGTCAATGAGTTTAATTTGTTCACAGTTTCACGTAGACAACAAGGTAAGCTGACATTTGCACAAATCAGACTCGCCGAACATTCGATTCAGAATTTGTGTAGAGCCTTGTTTTAGTGTCATTTAGTACCGTAAGCGTAATGCTGGTTTTGGTGACACGCTGTCAAGGGATAAAAATCTCCGCCTCTGTTAGGAAACGACCTCCAATTACCCGGCCGTCCAGCCCATAGTCATGTCACTATATTGACTCACTATCCCGGTTCTGAAAGTCGATTATTAAGATACTTGTAACTTGTTTTGCATTTATAATTGAAGGTTTTAATCTTAATAATTTACTTTATCATTTGCCGTCGAACTTTTTCTGTCAAGGAAACCTGAGCCAATCCTCGGTAGTGGTTTCTTGGTTTACATTTTGCTCCTGTATTCTTTCACATTCGCATTCTGCTACTAATACGTCTTCAGTAAACAAGAGATTGTGCTACTTTCTACTTGGCGAAGAGATAATACAGCTAATCTGCTTGAAATAGATCCGTGCATAATTAAAGACAATAAGGATTATTATTATTATTATTAGTAGTAGTAGTAGTAGTAGTAGTAGTATTATGGCTCTTCAGCCCTTTTGGGGGCCTTGGCCGCTTTTTCAGTTTCTTGATCCTATACACACTCGGTAGACTCCTTGAACAGGGGATCAGCCCGTCACAAGGCCTCTACCTACACAGGGCAACACAGAATACAGACATCCATGCCTTCAGTGGGATTGGAACCCAGCGTTCGAGTGAGCGAAGACAGCGCGTCCACTGTGATCGGAATACAAAGGATTAGCGTTGTGAAATATTTCCCTGAGGGGTGAAGGCCACGCTTATGACGCTTATCTTGTAAAGTTATAGGTCAGGTGACCAGCCGAGGGGACAGAGATTAAGGGGCTGTGGAACTTTCCACGCATTAAGCAAGTACGCTATCAGACGCATTATGGAAAACCTGCAGCTGTATATTAGTTATGATATCACTATTCGTGTTTATCGGTATTTAGAATACTAAGTACATCAAGGGGCAGATTTATTTCTCGTAGTCTACGTGATAGACTGCAGACTCTTCAGTGTGAGAGAAAATGAAAATAATTCTTACCACAAGATACAAATTTCGTTATGGATGTTGGCTCGCATGATCCGTGCACTGTGGTAAAAGGTAATTAGGGGTACAGTACCTTTGCCCAATAGAATGTCAATTTTCTTTTCTGTGGCGTACATATCTCAAGCAAAATAATACCCATTTTCTCTTACAAATTTCGTAAGAGCAGATTTTATAGACGTGGGGCAATACCGACTGAAGTCGACACATTAGAATCCCACGCTAGAAGAGCCATGTTGTGCAGGCTTGATTCTATTCTATAGAAAAATTAGTTGGAATATTAAAAATAATTAAGAAATTTGCTATGCCAGGGAAAGGAGAGGAACTGGAAAAGAAAAGAATGTAGGCTCCAGGTGTTAATTGGTTTTAGTTACTATAAGTTTGACCCTCGTGCTGGAGCTGATGAGTTTCGTCTGATGCGAACTTAGTAGCATTAGAACGTTAGAATGTGTTTTACTCGTACATGAAATGGAAACAGTCACATGGTCGGTCTTATGGTCTGTCGTTCAGAGTGGCCCTGAGCGTCGGTGGGGGCCATGTTTCTCACGATCAAAAAAACGTTTCATCTCTGTCACAGTGAAATCTGAGCTAGCAAGAGGAAGGCTTGCAATTTCATACATCACACAGCTTGTTAACATGACAGAGCACATCACTGACGAGAGTGTGATCTCAGATTTGAATAGTAAAAATTTCGCGAGTTGTCCTTGGCTCCCCATGACAGATATCAGATAGTACCTTCTATATTTACTCTGCCTTAAAATATGATCATTGTACCGTCTAATAAAGCTACATGACTTCAGGAGATAAACATTCAAGATTTTTTCTTTTGTGGTTTATTTAATTTCGCTTCCAGAAAATCAGACTGTACAGCGTTGAAGGATAGAATAATTAATGAATCATGACTTGGTAGGGATCTGGAAGCAAGCGATGTGGCGTAATTTGAGGCATCATCTGGAGATCTGCCAGAAAGGACTCAGAGAAATTAAGGAAACCCTTGGTCAAGATAGCCCCGGTGCCCTGGTCCAGATTGCAACCCGTCACCTCACGAATTCCATTTAGAAGTTATCTCTTGATCCGGTACACTTGGTAGCATCATGACGTTGCCAATGACTTACTGCACGATATTATTCTTTCGACATCAAAGAGATAATTTCTGTCCGTGCGAGTTAAATGCAATTGCTAGGACACTTATCATTGCCAGCATAAGGACTCTTTTGTGACCGTGTCTTACAGACATGTGACTTTTACAGGCCTATGTCCAATAATATTCAAGAGCCTACCCAAATCTTTCTGAGTTGCATTTCAGTTGCATTTTGTTGGTGCTTCAGAGATAAAACCTATCCCTGTAACAGGCCCTGGAAGCCCATAGGTTGTGAGACGTCGAGGCTCCCACATTTTCTAGACAGTCGGCCCACAGATGGAGGTGAGGTTGTCAGTTTTACGCGCCGGCCGCTCTTTACCCCCAGGAAGATTCCTGGTACTAATTTCTGTTAGAGGCTGAGTCGACCCCAGGGACATAGTGCGGCTGGAAGGATTAGGTCATCGAAAAATCCAATGACCTCATCGGAAATCGAACCCACGGCCTTCCGGCTTGTAGCAGTCTCAACCAACTACGCTACCGCGTGCCCTCGTGCTTCAGAGATATATGTTGGGAAATATTACAGAGATTTTGACTCCCTTAAGGACAACAGTTCGAGGCAGAGGTACAGTTGTCCCTGCGGTTAATAAAGGACCGCACCATTATGGGAGCGTGGAGGTGTAGCGCTACGCATTTTTTGGCATTAGATGGAGGTGACGTCCTGCCCCTGCCACTTTATCCTTGGTGAAGGAACCCCCAGTAACCTTTGGATATAAGGCTGGGTGGGCCCCAGAGCCAGTCTGAATACTCGGAGGAAGGGAAAATCTGTGCTCCTTTTTGAGACTGAATCCGAATTCCACAGTCATCCAGCTCGTAGCCTGGTCACTAAACTAAGCTATCCTAGGTCTGAAGAGCAACAGTTACGATAATTGGAGTACTGATGGAGGATAACATGATGCTACGCCTGTTTTCCGGACGAGCAAACCAATAGCTGCTGGCGATGTCGAGAGATTTAGTGCTGCTTCAGGTTCCAGTTCCCAGTATCTTAGCCATGTTAATTTAGGGTAGGATGTTTTTACTTTTGTGTTATTATTTGTGAGAACTAAAAGATAAAGCCAGCGAACTTTGGTATATACGCAGATATGTACGTATCTACCAGACTACACGGCATCACATCACGGGAGATCAACTGCCGTGAGAACCTCGAATCTCATTTGGAACTTGTGTGTACTTGAGTTTCTGACAGCGATGGTTATGTTGATGAAGATGCTTATATTTTCTGGGATATAACTGAAGTCCGTTGAAAATCAGCTGACATTTCGGAGTAACATATCGCCCCCGTATTCAGGATCGAAGAATTAGCCACATGCTTTCCACGCTGGTTTCTTTCTTGGTTAATTCTGAAGATGGAGGTAACATGTTACTCCGAAACCTCATCTTACTTTCAACGGACTACACGGCGTTGTAATCCCAGAAGTGAGAACTCTTCGTAACCACCGCTGTTAGAACCTCAAATCCTAGACAGATATACTTAAATCTGCCATAGCTCAAGTAGGTAGATGGTGGCTTCTCGCTTCAGAGGCCTGGGTTCAGTGGTGATTTCATGTGAGATTCGTGGTTGTGCGATAGCCCTGACCAGACACCACAATGTCACGTCCTCAGAATATAAGTTAGGAACTTCATCTCTAATTCGACCCTTGACACGTTACAGAGCGAAGAAGTTCTATCGTCATCAGCATTGAAGCTATGTTTGTAAGCACCTAAAGGACAGACCTTTCTTCCATAACATCTGCTATTCTTAAAACTAAAATATATTTTTAAAAATAACTCATTTTCATTTCAGAAGCATGAAACGTCGTTCTTTAATTGTTTTCTTCCATGACGAATTTTCATATAAGATATATTTTTTCCCCAGGACCAAAGTTCTGATCCAGTTCAAAATTCAGGACCTTGTATGTTGTATCCCTCCCCCACGGGAATGGAGTCTGCTCTTCGTAATGTAGACAATTGAAAAATAAATATGATAAACGTTTCATTTCGTGGTGTCTCAATGTAGGTCGGTCCGGGTGAGCGGCCATTTCCTTGTTGACGGTCGGCGTGATAGCTATAGCAGTAAATAATCTCGGTAACCAACACTTCAGCACTGTAAATATAATCCGGAAAAGAACTCACGCATCAGAGATACGTGTTTTCTCTTAATTGTCTATATGATTATTTTTTGTTTAATTTTCATACCCAGATTTTACCTTTCCTCCATTTAATTGTCCGTGACACAAATTTTACCTTTCTTTCTTTCAGTTAATTAGTTATTGGAGAGGGTGGGTTTTCCCATGCACTTAGACCAGTATTGGTCCATTGTGCTTCCCTCTATGATATTCTACCAGTCTCTATACCCTACCGATACTGGTGCTTACCATCAGTCCCGACCAAGCCAGCGAGTTCGGCCTCTACTAGCTTAGCGGTATCTATAATACTTCCCCCATCTATCAGAGGCGTTAGAGACTACTGTTGGGCGGGAAATGTCCTTGAATTTTGCTCAGTGACCTCCTTAGGAGATATGAGGTTCTTTTACGTGTCGTAAAGCTACGACACGGGACCCACGGCTTAAAGTCCATCCCGGAGGACTTGTTCCCTGAATTTTTCCGCCCTTAAAAATTCCACGACCTCCGCCGGGTTTGAATCCGCGTACTACGAGTCATGAGGTGGGAACGTTACCTCTAGACTACGGAGGCCGCTTTCTTTCAGTTACCCATGTTCAAATTCTTGTCACCTTTCGTTCACTTCTTTCGTCCAATTTCCAACTTTCAAATTCAGCTTTCCTTTCTTCAGTTGTCCATGTTCAGATGCTTTCGTTCAGTTGTCCGTGTTCAAGTTCTTTCCTTCTTTCGTCCAATTGTCCACGTGCAAATTCTTTCCGTCTTTCGTCTAATTGTCCACGTGCATATTCCCTCGCTTTCTTTCCGTCAGTTGTCCATGTTCAGAGTCGTGATATTCATGGGCTTCGTCTTTCATACGGGCCTAGTTTCTGCCTCACGGTCCCTAGGTCGATTCATGGTTTGTATCGAGGGACGCGTGAACTTCAGAAGAATGCCGGCAGGTTTGGCCTCCATCCATTTTGTCGTTCCCTTCCCATGCTTACAGTAAAGTTTCAGTCAGTCTTCAATGGTAAAAGGTAAAGCTATCCCTGTAACGGGTCATGGAGGCCCATAGGGTTGTGAGATGTCGAGGCTCCCACGTTTTCTAGACAATCGGCTCACAGATGGCGGTGAGGTTGTCAGTCTTAAGCATTGACCGCCCTTTACCCCCCAGGAAGATTCCTGATACTCATTTCTCTTGGAAGCTGAGTCGACCCCAGGGCCAGAGTGCGGCCGGAGGAATTAGTTAAATTGAAAATATCCAAAGAGGTCATGGGGAACTAAGCCCGCGACCTTCCAGCTTGTATCATAGTACCTCAACCAACTACCAATAATAATTATCTATACATACATGTGAGGATAATATCAAAATGAATCTTGTTAACACGGCAATGAATATTCATATTCCTAAAAGGATTGACTCTTTTGATTGGCCAAGCGATGGTTCGCTTCTCAAGAAATGCTCTGCTTCATGGAAGTGGTCATTGGTTTATCTAGTTATTATTTTTAAAGAATTCAGGCCAGAATAATAGAAACATATAATAATTGTCTTAAACGCAGCCAGTAATTACGAACAAATTACGCTGTCCCTTTGTTTTGAATAGGATACTTCGTCCCCTCACGAGATGTGCTATTCGGAATGAAGCGTTTCATGGTTTTCCGCAGTTGCTGTGTGTGAATACTGTTATAGTAGCTTTAGGCAACCAAGATTGTATCCCATCACTTCATTCTTCGATCATCTTTCATGCTTACAGCGCAATATCTGGCATGTCGTGTAGGAAGTCGAAGATTTTCACGCAGTCCCTGCGTCGTGACCCCCTGCTTCTTGTGGATGGTGACCAACGTTTCCAAGGGGCCTGCTCCACACTGTGAAAACCGAGACGATAAGTTCCTCCCAAACTCTGGTGACTACCTAATATTTTACAGGGTGACACAACCCAGAAGACAAGAATTTAATTCGATCTAATTACAGTTTCTGGGAAGAAATAACCGCCTCAGTTTCTTTCATATTGTCATGTGTCCAGGGTTTCGTGGCCGGTTCTGGATTGGATGAATTGACACTTCCTTACAAATACAACCAATTATAACAGCTCACAATAAACGGCTGCTTAAGGGCCCCCATACACACACAGTTTGGCCTCCAGTTCGGCCTGCACAGTTGAAGACTGAAAGGCAAAACTGACGTGTGTGGTGCGGCCAGCCGGCCCATCGTTTGGACTGTTGGCCTGTGGGAAACCCGTCAGTCCGTCAGTTCTGCCTGCAAGACCGTAGCACATGACGTGTGTGACTCAACATTATAGGCTGGAAGACTGTGACTGTGGCATGAAGCCTGCCGCTTTATCTGCGCGTGTATGGGGAGGAAAGAGAGGGGGTAAACTGTCACAGTTTTGCCTGTAAGGTCGAGCGGAAGGCCAAACTGTGTGTGTATGGGGGGCCGACTCGCTCCTTTCCTTACTGGGCTACGAGTGTCTTCCCTTCCGCGTGACTGACTTTGTTCTGATTTACGCGTCGGTCACTTCTTCAGCTTCCGGTGTCCGCTGGTAAACACTCCACAGCTGAACACTGAACTGTCTTACGAATGCCGAATGACTGAACTCTCTTCTTTAACTCAGGGCGAACCGAAGAGAGATCGCTACCTTCAACAGTTCGTCTGTTACTGTGTCTATTCCTTACCGCTGGAGCGTGCTTACGGAACCGTTGCCCAGTAGTAGTCGTATTCGTCACAATACGGCACGGGCCGCATATAAAACGACGCGTTCAACAGTACTTTTATTGTTGCATATGTACTTTTGCTGCGGTAAAGTAGCCGTTTCCTAGAAACGATAGGGGATGCACCAAGACTAATTGGAGGGATTTATGAAGTACGCCGTTGAGATGGGCTCAGGCTTCATGATAAACTTACCAAGTTTCACGAAGTCTGGTTCAGGCATTCAGAAGTTAAGGGTGGCGGGATTCAGAGACAGAGAATTGTGATCTCATAAGCCTACTTTTTTAAATAAAGAAAATAGGCTAAAAATTAATTGCCTTTATCTAAATAATATTTAAATTTTTTTTCATATCTCACAGAAAACATACTGCGCCACCATTACAAAGACCGATTTGTTAATGCTGTCTGGGGATATAATCGCTGTTATTCCGAGAATCGCACAAAACACATAACTGACCTCTGTGGAGAGAGTGCAGAGTTTTTCACGTTAAACCAGGGGGTAAATATGGTAAGTACTACGCTTTACAACGTTGACCTCGGTCTCAAAATCGACTCTGTGTTAACGTTGACAGTCCTAGATAATTATCGGTCATATTCTCGACAGAGAAATTAAGATTTACTTGTTGCTATGTAGGAAGTTTCTCGTGGGTATAAATATGTCCGTTTGGAATGAGGCGATTTTTGTTTTAATGCGAAAAGAGTTTTCCTGGGAATCACATGTTGCGGTCCGCTCAGTTCCTAGAAATATAGGACTATAACAGCATACGTCACGGACATCTGTGAAGACAGAACCATTGATCATTCAAAGAGCACTTCCCATTGTACCCGCTGGATTGGGTTTCCAAGAGCTTGTTCAAAAGCATCCGTTGTGCCAGCTGCAGAGGTTAGCTTAATGTCGGTGCGAGTCATTGCATGCAGTGAACAGCAGTTGGCTTAACGGCTGAGAAACCCTTCGGAGCTCTCATACAATTTTACATTTTGATTCATTTCTGCGAAAGTTCTATCCAAATTATGACAAAACTTAAGCCATTTTGATATCAAAATATTTAAATACTGTCATATCCACAGGTTGTAAAGAAAATCCTTTCACTGAACACGATCCGGAGTCAGCAAATCATCAAAGAATCTTTTCCATATGTTCCGCTTTAATGCCAGCTAATTCGTTTTCATAGTGTTAGCGATGTATGGGGTTTGAATACTGAATTAGAAAGGATGCGGTAGGAAACGGTCGTAAAGAGGTAAAAATGTTCCTGTGCTTAACTAATTAAGCACTACACCATGAAGGCATATGGGGAGTGGATGTATAGTTCCACATTTCCTTGACCTCGGCACTAAATGGAGGTGAGTGGTCAGCTTCACGCCCCGTTCGCTTTATCCCTGAGGAAAGAGCCCCCGGTACCCATTGGATAGGAGGCTGGGTCAGGACGACGTGGAGAAGAGATAATTATTGACTCTACCAGGACTAGAACTCGGAATCCTTGGCCGTCTACCAGTAGCCAGTCGCTGTACCGACTACGCTGATCCGCCTCTTATACTTTAAGGTACCACGCCGCAACGCGCTTGGAAGGACTGGGGATAAGCATAGAGAATCCTCACAGTCAGGGCAGTTTCTGTTCTGGGCCAAGATTCAAAGCTCGTATCTTCCGAATTCAAGTCACGTATTTTATCGCTTGAACCATATTGCTTGGCGAAGTGTTGAGTAAACATGTGTTCCATCTGGTGACTTTGTTTTTTCTTTTTATGTATACAGAAAAATTCCATAAATAACAGCTGAAAAGTATTTAAGTGTTGTCATATAAAATATCACGAACTTATTAGAAAACCGTTAATATCGATTTTATCTCAGAAGTTTCGCACTGTCACAGTACTGATGTCGCTTGTGGGGTACGCTACCGCGCAGTCTGGTAGGAAGGAACCCGCCTCCGTCATCACCATAGAAGTATATTGCATATTGAAGTTGGAGGTAGCATGTTTCTCCGAAACGTTCCTAACCGCCTATACTCGTAAGCCTACACGGTGTCACAACAGTCAAGCTCACAATCTGAAGTGTCAACACCGTGGAACTCTCAAAACTATCCCGTGTTCGAACGAGGTGCATGTTTTCAGAAACTAGTACGGTTTTCTGAACAATCAACTTCCATTTTTCAAGTATGAGTGTACACTCGGGGATATCTTAGAGCAATAACCGTCTACCGTCCCTAATTATGAACTAAAATGAAAGTAATATTCTCTCTCTGCCCAGTGGCAGTAGGGAATAAGGAAGGACGCGGGTTCAATTCCCAATGAGGTCATTCAAAATTTTCAACTGACCAAATCCTTCAAGCCGCAATGTGGCCCTGGGGTCGACTCAGCCTCTAACAGAAATGAGTACCACGAACCTTTCTGGGGGTAAAGGGCGCACGTAAGGCTGACAACCCCACCGCCATCTGTGAGCCGATTTTCAAGAATGCGGAAGTCTCGACGTCTCACAATCCTATGGACCTCTACTGCCTGCTACAAGGATAGCTTTTTCTTTTACCAGTGGCCATAATTCAAGCAGCAGCCGAACATGAATCCTAGCTAAGGATTACCGCTTAATAATAAGCGATGTCGAGGTAATGTTCTAAGTCTGTATGCGGGAGGTGCTCGGTTGGAAGCCCGTCCGGAACACCGGATATCCGGTCTCAGTTTTTTCGTGCTTTTCCTCAGTCCCTCGAGGCAGATGCCAGGATAATAATTCAATTATACCACGAATGATCCCTCCCAGATCCTTTTCAATTCATTATCTATCAGCTTGCCACCCGACTCTAATGCTCCGTGGAGCCGAGTTCTCCTTGAGAAGCCATCGGTCGCTCAGCGTTTCAAGAATTTCCCAATATTATATGGAAAACGGAAGGCTAATTGGATTGGTCATATCTTACGCGGTAACTGCCTTCTAAAAGAAGTTACTGAAGGAAAGATAGAGGGGCGGATAGAAGTGACAAGAAGACGAGGAAGAAGACGTAAGAAGATGCTGGATGACCTTGGGGACAGAAGAGGATATTTTCATTTGAAGGAGAAAGCTCTAGATCGCATCAAGTGGAGGAACTGTTTTGGAAGAGACTGTGGACCTGTCGTCTTGACAGATTACTGATGAACGAACGAAAGAATGAATGAATATGAAACCCTAAGGTTCACTACCGTGTTCACAAGGACCCGCCACTTGTCCCTATCCTGAGCCACATGATTCCAGCCCATACTCTCCATCCGATTTTTCTAAGATCTATTTTAATATTATCCTCCCACCTACGTCCAGATCTTCGTAGTAAATCCTCATGGATTTTCCATTGAAACCCTGTGCACATTCACCTTCTTGTCCGTGCGTGCTGCCTGCCCTGCCCATTCCTTCCTCCTTCACTTGGCCATTCTGTTTATAATTGTCGAACTTGGTCTCTGACATTTTAGGGAGGATCATAGACTGAGGGTGTTTGAGCACAGGGTGATGAGCAGAATATTTGGACCGAAGAGGGATGAAGTGACAGGAGGTTGGAGAAAACTGAATAATGAGGAGCTTCATAACTTGTATGTTCTCCAAGTAAAATTAGAATGATCAAGTCAAGGAAGATAAGGTTGGCAGAGCATGTAGCACGAATGTGGGAAAAGAGAAATGCATATAGGATATTGGTGGGAAAGCCAGAAAGAAAGAGACCACTGGGAAGACCAAGGAGTGGGTGGGTGAACAATATTAAAATGGATCTCAGAGAGATAGGATGGAATGGAATGGATTGGATTCATCTGGCTGAGGATAGGGACCAGGGTAGGGCTCTTGTGAACACGGTAATGAACCTTCGGTTTCCATAAATTGCTGGGAAGTTCTTGAGTAGCTGTACAACTGATGGCTTCTCAAGAAAGGCTCGGCTCCATGATTGAGTGAGTGATTTATAATTGTTGAAGAGTTCACTTTATGAAGATCCTCATTATGCAGTGTTCTCCAACCTCCTACGAAACGCGAAACGTACGAAAAAAGAAATGACATCACCGAAGTCTTGTTTACTGGATGTACGCAGCCCTCGTGAATGCCTTTCAATCTTTATCAGTTTTTTTGTAGCTGCAATTTGTTACGTTATATGCCGTTCTTTCACAGAAATATTTAAATATAAATAGCATTAATGTTAATTGGGTATAATTTATAGTTGACATTAAAGGTCAGAGGAGCAGTGTGGTATTTGGAAGTATTCTAAGTCGATAAGTTATTATTTTTACATAGCCTAGTCAGTCCATAACTTAACAGTTCGCAAACACTTCCTGTGACTTTGGCCTCTAACGAAACAACGTTTCATCTAGTCTGTTTTAGTAACGCATGATGTCACTACTCCACCGTCATGCAAATATATTTTTACGTGTGCCGATAATGTAGGCCTCATTTTCAACAGTATGTAAGTATAATTAATTGGCCGTACAATAACTCAAGCGGTTAGTCGCTGGCTTCCCACCACGGCGGCCCGGGTTCGATCCAGGGCCTGGTCAAGTGGGATTTGTGGTGGACAAAGTGGCGCTGTGGCAGGTTTTCTCCGAGTACTTCCGTTTCCCCTGCCAATCTTCATTTCACCTATCGCTCCACAATCACCTTCAGCTATCATCTGGGGCTGGTACAACAGGCCAGAAGTAGCCGCAGTGCAAGGGACTTAGTCCCACCCCACTAGCAATAAAAAAAGTATAATTAATTGCTTAACTTCGTGTATACTTCATCAAATGAAGCTTCAATGGCGCAGATATTTTCTTGTGAGGATGCTAGCGGAACGATATTAATCTCCAACCCTTTCCAAGCACCGAGCCATGAATTTGATGAGAGGAAGATTAGAACACCCCCGATCGACGCTGTTGACAGGACGACTTTTGTTGGGTTGTTGGGCGTTAGAGAAAACAGTAGGTGTCTCCCCACTCACCTGAGGATGGAAACAGATCCAGTTTCCGAAACGTTCCCTTCTCCAGCTTTTGGAATACCGGACGATGGGCAAAGTCCAAAAACCCAGTAATTCTGAGTGTTATGCCCGACCTATGGGAGGCAAGCTGAGCCCAGCTTGCTCTAATGGTGTCTTGAGCATATTACTTCTCGACCCTAAGGATCGAAGCTGTACATTCTTCCGAAACGTTGGGCTATCTCCGAACTACACGACGCTACAACCCAGAAGACGCTCATCTTCATAGTTCCCATCGTGAGGACTTCAGTCTAACAAAATTATAGCACTACTCTTCAGCCGAACTGCGTGTAGTGTTATTAACTGTTACTTGCCTATAATTCTTGTTTATTCTTGAATTGTAATATCTCGTAATATTTATTCATCAGGAAGGTGGAGAAAACTGTATAGTCGGGAGCTCCATCACTTATATTCTTCGGCAACTATCATTCGGGAATGCAGGATTTGACATTCGACATATGACATGGCCTTGTACCCCAGAAGATGGAACTCTTCATTATTCGGGCAGTCAAATCAAGGAGAATGAATTGGGCCAGGCATGCAGCTCGCTTGGGGAAGAAGAGGAATGCAATAAGGGGATTTGATGGTAAAGCCAGAAGGAAATAGACCACTAGGAAGACGTGGATGTAGGTGGGAGGATAGTGCAGAACTGGATCTTAGAGAAATAGAATGGAATGTTGTGGACTGGATTCCTCCGGCCCGGAACAGGGCCTATTGACGGCCACAGGAGCCCTGGAAATATCTTGACTAGCAGAGAAACTGTTATCTTCTCAAGAAGGACTTTGATCCATGGAATTATTTAGTTTCAGTTATTCTTTCACCCTTTGTGTAGGCCTACTTAAAGACTCTGTCACTAGCTAACATTGTTTAGCGTCGAATTGTAGGACTTTTAGTGAATGATAGATTAGAAAGGATTTAGAAGGAAGCGTTCATGATCTAATCTGTGGCACTATCCCGGCATTTGCCTGGACTGACTGAGGAAAGTCATGAAGAACTTCAGTCAGGTTGAAATTGTACCTGCGCCGAGATTTCAACGCAGTTAAGTTCTGAATATGAAGCTTCATTACGAAAGTAGCTCTAAAGAGAACGTTGCACACTGAACTGTAATTCACTTAAGAGCAGGTCAATAAATTGCTGTTGGTCTTCGCCAGCACATTCAGTCTTTGTTTCAGACCCTTTCGGAACAAATTGCCATATTTTTGTTCTTTCCACAATTTGCATATTTTCAAATGGGGTTTCCTCTTCGAGATACGAGTAGTCTGACTTCTCAATATTAGAGTCAATTTTACCGACCACACAACATATTTTTATTATTATTACACTACATGTTTCGACCTCAAGAGGTCATCCTCAGGTGTACGAACACAGCTGTATAATTACACGCAATCACATTCATC
>NW_019721044.1:133643-166680 GCF_002891405.2 Cryptotermes secundus | reverse complement strand
ATTGCACAGCAAGACCTCCAAAAGTGAAAAAGTGCAATCTATAATAAAATTGAACTTTAATTCATGAACGTTTAATCAATAATATAATTAAACTAGTTAAAGTGAACTTGACGCAGTGATGAACGTAAGTAGGAAGTGACTGAAAGCATAACTAGTGACCTGAATTGAAATTCGATTCACAAACTTTAATTTTTTTTTAAAAATTTAAATTTAAATTTTAACTTTTGACATTTAGAACAATTTTAACTTGTGTTTTATGAGTGAGCTTGATATATTATTGAGCGTGAGCCTGAATAAGGTACAGGGTCGAATAAGTGAGAAGACGAATGTGATTGCGTGTAATTATACAGCTGTGTTTGTACACCTGAGGATGACCTCTTGAGGTCGAAACATGTAGTATAATAATAATAAAAATATGTTGTGTGGTCGGTAAAATTGACTCTAATATTGATTAAATACACAACAGGATGCAAGAAACAATTAAAGTCTGACTTCTACTGGTCACTCCCTACTTATTAGGGAGTGACGCTGCTGGCTGCACTCACTCTTCTTCCTAACTGTGGTTCAGTAACACGTTACAACTGATAAATTATCACTGATCACATTCGTATCTCCAGTTACGCTTCGTTGCCCTGAACGAACGGGGGTTAATTTAATTCTCCAAATAAAATGCCTCTGAAACTTTTACTTCACAGAAATTGAAAGGTTTCTGGTCTTTAGATAATGCCGGCAAAGTCTTCGTGTAAGTGAAGCTAACATGGCTGAACGGTCACAGCACACAAACATCCGAGAGCAGATCGCGAATTACTGCAGAGAGGAATCATTTATCTTCACATTCTCTGCATCAAGCGTCTCATTAGAGACATAAATGTTGAAAAATGGCTTCTCTAGTGACAATGCTCAGACACTTGCTAGGACAGGGGTGGGAAATTACTACGAATTGCGAGCCACATCACCAGCTTAATTATTTAAGGGGCCATACAACGAATACATATGGAAGAGTGGACGTCTCCTTACCCTCGGCACTAGATGGAGATGAGTTGTCAGTTTCACGCTGGGTGGTCACCTGAGAAGAGACAATTTCTTCTGCTGAGAATCGACCCCGATTGCTCAGTAGTCCAAACTGTAGCCTAGTCAGTATACCGACTGTTATCAAGCTCTTCTTTATCCATGTAAAATTGTAAATGTTTAATTAACTCCTCCATTTGTACATAGACGGAACCGAGAATATATAATTAAGAACAATTTAAACAGTTCTAACTAAACAAAATACAGTATGGTTAAAAATTTAAAGTAAAATTGTTCCTGCATATTATTAAGCGCCACGCCATGAAGACGTATGGGGAAATGAAGTATAGTTCCACCATTCTTTACCTCGGCATTAGATGGAGGTAAGTGGTAAGCTATAGGTCCCTGTCGCGTTTAATCCCCCCCCCTCCCGGGTAAACAGGAGAAGGTACGTATTTATACAGGAGGCTGGGAGGGCCCCAGAGCCGGTCTGGACGCTGTTGAGTCCGAAAGGATTCCTTAACTTAATACTATTTTTACGTGTACGGAGTGACTATAGACGTGGTTTGGATTGGCGAATAGATTTTATTGACCACTTAGGGTCGTAACTACAAATAAATGAAACACTAACGCCATCTCCACATTTTACAATTCACTAGAGCACACAGTTTAGTGTTCTCAGCATGCTACTAGACGTTTCCTGGTTAACGGCCCCAACAATTGCTATTCCTCTGCCTCCGGCTCAAGCCCTCTCTTCATAGACTACCGTACACAACTGACTAAGCTCCAAAGTCACATTGCGACTGACGGTCAGTCAGTCAGTCTTGGTGTGGAGCCCAATCTGGGGCTTATGACCAGATATTTATTATTGTTTGACAGTTTCGGTCTTGCTTTGTGGGTCGCCCTCTCTGACGAGAGGACGGGTCTGTCTTCTGTCAGAGTCATTGTCTGCAATAGTAAGTCATTTGTCATAATGTAAAAGATATGTACATTTTACATGTTTAAACATGCTAATAAATGTATATAAAATATATACAAAGCCTCTGTCAGTCCAGGCTCAGTACAGCAGATTACGCCCTATTTCTAGTAGCTTCCGCTACAACGGCAGTCACTAAGCTCCAAACATTGTCTCTGGCTTATAACACCTCGGCAAGGACCACGTAGAAAACGCCGCTCTTCTGTTGCATGAGTATCCATTGCAGCGGGAACGTGTTCTGGCCGATCACAGTAGCCGAGAGGTCTAAGACATGAACAGTCTTCGCACGTTTGAGCACTGGGATCGTGGGTTCGAATGCCCATTCAAGGCATGAATGTCTGTGTGCGTTTATTCTGTTTGTGTTGTTCTGTATGTAGGTAGCGGCCTTGCGACGGGCTGATCCCCCTTCCAGGGAGTACTACCGACTGTATATAGATTAAGAAACCGAAAAAGCGGCGAAGGTTCAACAAAAGACTGTAGAGCCATAGATACATAGTTCAGTGTTCTGCTTAAAATACAATTAATCCTCCGCATTTCTGTTCTGGAGCAAATATGCGCTCGTAGTCACAACTTACATCATCGGGAATTGAACCCGCGAGCTTCTGGCAAGTGTCATAATGCCTTAACTAATTACGCTACCCTTCGCCCCCAGTGCCTTATAGGATCTCGGACTGCTTTGCCTCGTGCCCAACGTGTGTAGAGCCACCAGCGCGACTGCTTCATAAATCATATGCTCTGTGAGACAAATGTTAAAGCGGGCGGTACATATTGTGGTTCCATTTTTTTTATTAATTCGCTTAGTGGGGGGTGGAGTCCAACTGGGTCCACTCGGCACGGCGGCCACTGATTGGCCTATTGTAGTCTGCCCCGGGTGATCATGATGATGAAGAATTTGGTGGAATGAAGATTGGCAGAGGAAACCGAAGTACTCGGAGAAAACCCGCCCCAGCGCCACCTTGTCCACCAGAAATCCTACTTGACCAGACCCGGGATCGACCCCGGGCCGCCGCGGTGGGAAGCCAGCGACTAACCGCCTGAGCTATGGCGCGCGGCCTCTTGTGGTTTAACGCAAGAAATAAACTCGGTGAGGAAAGAAATGTTGCACATACCTGAGACACATGGATGAGCTTCAAGAAATATCCGTCTAGCGGTGGCCAGCGCAGAGACGACAGCCTTTTCCTCCGGGGCTTCGAGGGCAGCGAACACAACACCCCCAGTTACGAGGTACACCACGTAAAAGACTACGTACAGTGAGAGCAACAGCGAACTACGTCGAACTCCCAAAACTTGCCGTATGTGAGCTCGCTGTTGGTGAAGCATCAGCTGACACTCCTCGTCCGGTATCTTGGACGGGTACATGGCCATTGTCGCCGCGACGGTAAAACTCGTCGGTTACTTTTGGATAGATCGATGCGTTTTAATTTATTGCGTGGGGTTTACAGGATGGATACGTTATCTTCTGTGTTTTTATATGCGTTCGGACATTATGGTTACCTTATCTGCGGTGTTTGAAGTGTGATTTGATTGCTTTCGTTCTTTATTTTACGATAAAAGCGAATGTTCGCACTCTATTTTACGAAAACTCTCCAAATGATATTAACAAGTCTCTCAAATGCGGAACACACTGTTCTGATGTATGTGCAGCCAGCAGTAAACATCCGGAGCCTGCTACGGCAGTTTGCACTGGCTGCAAATTTGCTTTTATGTATCAGAACTCTGTAACAGAGAACTTATTTTCTCGTCTTCATATTTGTATAATCTACTCCTGCTATGAGATTTGTTTCGAAACGATATTTACTCAGGATGTATTTTCGTCTTCTGTGATTATATTCTTTATGTATCCAGCTATCCTTTAGGTAAAAGACACGTGTACACATAAGAATTTCTATGTAAAAATTTAAATATTCCACGATCGTTCTTGCCGATGACTGACAAAGATAACGATGATTTTGTGGTATTTTATGATGATTTGAGTCGAATTATAGCTGGCAGTTCAAGTCTTCTTTTCTTCACCTTACTGATAAAGTCACGATACACCACTGAATATATTAATGTAAAATATATTAACGATTTATGTTACTGCTAATCTTGATGAAATTGACTGAATGAGTGGCCAGCACAAGGAGCAAAGGGAACTATACTGTTTTGTTTACACGTGCTCTTCTACTTTATAAATGAGAGGTTCAGTGCTTTGGTGTAATCTTAATCGTACTGAACGAATGTGTGGTTCATTATGTCGCTGTTAATCCAGAAGCCGTTATGCATAAATATTAGAGGATTTGGTATGGCTTGGGGATTATTTGCTTTCGGCGGTATGTTGTTTCGCTATGGGATTTGAATGTGGAATGAGAGTGATGACGTTTATGAAGACGGTGCAGCTCAACTGATGTCAGCTTGACGAGATGGAGATATGTCCAACACTTCTACCCCACATTTTGCTGAGGTAAACAGCACACACACACCAAACGAAACTGTGTCTTCAGGCAGTTGCTACCGGAGTCTGCAGTCACTGCTCGGAAGTACACTCAGACTTGATGAGAAAATAAAGATCAGATCTAGTCATCCACTGCCTTTTATCACGTCATGCAGGGTGGGAGGAGGAGAACGTGTGTACACTGCATTCGTACCAGAGCACACCCCGCCGAACTCGTGATAACTGTGCTCCCACGTGACTCCTTACTTCTGCTTGTTTTTCGACGTGAACTTCAGTTTACTGTTCGGTTTATGTAATTATAAGACTCCAACGTGATTTGTCTTCGGGTTGAAGATTTATATACGTTACGACACAGTTCAAAAACATCGCTCCCAAGAGGAGATCAACTTCGTATTCGGGAGTTCCCGGGGTTGAGATCTCCTGGTTTTCCTTAGTTCCGCCGGGAAAATGCCGCCATTGTAATCAAATTAGGACATGGTCACTTCTTTCGACGTCCTTCCCATTTCGTTATTCACTAACAGTCCTGCCTTTCGAAACTATATATTCTGACAACCGACATCGTCCTTACATATCCACGGTATGGCTCTACAGCCCTTTGTTGGACCTCGGCCGTTTTTTCAGTTTCTTCATCCTATTCAGTCTTTAGGACGCCTTGGACGGGGGATCAGCCCGTCGCAAGGCCGCTACCTACACACAGAATAAACGCACTCAGACGTCCATGCCTCGAGTGGGATTCGAACTCACGATCCCAGCGTTTGAGCCAGCGAAGACAGTTCTTGACTTAGACCGCGCGGCCACTGTGATCGGCGGTCCTTACATATATGACAAATTAAGCAAACACCTTAGGCTGAGGAGCCTATATAGCTCATTCGGTATAGCGAGTGGCTACGGGTTGGACGGCCGAGGAGTCGAACTGGAGTCCCGGTAGGGTCAATAATTTTTTCTTCTCCACGTCTTTCAGACCGGTTCTGGGGCTCACCTAGCGCTCTATCCAATAGGTACCGGGGGTAAAGCGGCCGGAGCGTGAATCTGGCCACTCACCTCTATCTAGTGCCGAGGTCCAGAATACGCGGATTTGTACATCCACTCCCCCGTATATCTTTATGTCATAGTGCTTAATTAATGAAGCAAAGGGGACATCTTTAGGTTTACCGTGTAGGCTAATCAGGTACGTTTTGGAGAGACGTACTGCGTCTATCTTTAGGCCTACGGACCTCATAGTACGATAACACAGAACACCACAATAAAAGGCTAGGTACTGCAAAGAAGAGCCCTAGACAAGGCGGACACAAGGCCCCGTGGATTCTAATGGCTGTTTGCTTGGTTCTGTGTTCGGTCCATAGGCGTGGAACTCGCTCTATTACCATAAAACCTAAACTTAAACAGGAGTTCCGGGCAGAACTTCCATTGCATGTATTCGTAGACCTACAAGTTTAGTATTATTATTGTTGTTTTTCCATTATATCTTGTTTCTGAAGAACTTAGTAAGTGCCGACAGGCCTGCACATTCTTTCTACGTTAAGTTATATGGATATAACCTTAAAGTTTGGCACTGTTTCTATTTCGTGCATCCTGTTGTGTTATTCTATACAATTTCTTTATTAGAGTCCGTCACAACACAACAATATAAAGGTCAAGGCTAAAATTAGCTTGGCTACATGTTTCGGCTATTAAAGCCGTCATCAGGCAAACACATGAGTACCATATTCACACACTACTGAACTGCAATTGCGATTTTAAAGCTGGATACTTGATAATTATTCCATTATAATTTTTATTAATGTAAATATATTATTTTATAATGAGTTTATAGTTCATTGTACTTTTATACCATGTATTTTATAATGTAATAATTATCAAGTATCCAGCTTTACTATCACAATTGCAGTTCAGTAGTGTGTGAATATGGTAATCATGTGTTTGCCCGGCTTTAATAGCCGAAACATGTAGCCAAGCTAATTTTAGCCTTGACCTTTATATTGTTGTGTTGTGACGGACTGTAATAAAGAAACTGTTTCGCACTGTCGCCATATTTAAATTCTCGGGCGTGTAAGCAATATTTCAGTCATAATGTCTAATGTCCATTTATGATTCATTTCCTTATAAATTTTTACGTGCGCAGCTCCGTGGTTGGTCAGCTACCGCAATCAAACAGAGAGGTTAAGAAAATTTTATGTGGCCGCCATACTGCCCCCCCCCCATTGTAGAGATGTTACCGGAACAAAAGTTGCATATCTGTCGAAGCTGGGTCCCAAACATCATATTAGGACCTTATGTTGTGTCGCCCGTGGCACTCTGAACACACGAGTTCGTGCATCCGCCATATTGTCGTTATTCGTTACAGATAATTAAAAAGGCACGAAGTTTGGATGACCCCCCACTGGCACATAATTAAACAGTTGAAATGAGGTGAAGGACAAGAAGAAAACAAGTTAAAATATCTTGTTATTGTTGCGACATTTGGTCCACTTCAGATATGATCCTAATTTCCCAATGAAATCTGCTCGAATTAGCTACATTTCCGTTTACATCAAATATAATGATTATATGGCCATGACTCGGTCGCTAGATTCTCGTTTGTGAAAATGGAATGTGCCACACGAAGACTGTGACAGCGAACAAGTAGAAGATGTTCGTTATTGCCCTCATCTACCCGTTACGCACAGCTGGAGTGCGTTTCTTCCACGAAGGGCGCATAATGAACTGGTCGTGTGTGTATTTGCCCCTCTTTCGCTACCCGCTTGTTTACTTTCCGAAAGTCCTGAAGGCATTTAATTGAACGTGGTATATGTGTGTGTAGGTACACACTTAAAGTTGTTTTTTTCTGTGGCGCTACAGCCCCAATTTGGGCCTAGGCCTACCTCCATGAAAATCTCCGTTTCACTTCGGTTTACTAGATCTTACACATTCGGTAGGACTCATTGGGGGAGTGATCAGCTCGTCGCAAGGCCTCTACATGTAGACAAACACAGAAAAACGCACACAAACATCCATGCCCTGAGTGGGATTCGAACCCACGATCCCGGCTTCCGAGCGAGAGAAGACAGTGCATGCCTTAGACCGCTCGGCTACCGTGACCGGCTACACTCAGTTACTCAGTGAATTTAATAAGAAAATAATTCGATTGTTATTATTATTTGTGGTAGTGGTTGTAGTAGTAGTAGACAGTGTAGTTAATAATAATAATAACAATAACGATGATGATGATGATAATAATAATTCAATTCGTGTTTATTTACGTGCAAACTTAACAGCACAGAGGCCAATTGCAAAGTTAGCACTAATAGATAGAAGTACACAAAAATAATTAAATAACAGAATACAAAATATGACAGTCTATATTAATTACAAACTGAGCATGACTAATGATACAGAAACAAACGCACGTAGACAAAGCCACACTGTGACCACGAAGAACAATTCGAGTTTTTAAATAGAGCAGTGTACAATAATTCAAATTAAATCCAGTTCAGTTCATGTTTATTTATGTGCAAACTCAACAGCACAGAGGCCAATTACAAGGTTAGCACGAGTACAGAGAAATAGACAAAAATAATTAAAAAACAAAACAAAATTTGAGAGTCTATATAATGGCAATAAATTAATAATTATTCCAAGAAAAATTAAAGTTAACGTTAACAGGAGAGAAAAATAAAATAAGACCAATATACATACATACACACACGTAATATTATGTTAATACTCTTAATAATACGTGTGTATATGTACGTAATAATAATAATAATGAAGATAAAATATTCATTGTGCCTGCGCGCCATGCCTTCAGAGGTAAGGTGGGACGATGCGTAGACATTGGGTGGAAGTGAGTTTTATAGCTCCAGCCTTCCTTTCTGTATCCTCTAAATACGGGGTTGCGGCCTCAAGACCTGTGCTTTGTGTGGTAAAGTGAAGTTGCACTTAAAGTTAATTAAGCACGAAGCCATGAAGATGTGTCGAAGAGTGGAGAAATAACTCAAAATATATTTACCCTAGGCCCTAGGTGGAGATGAGTGATTAACTTCACGCCACGGCCGCTTTATCATCGGGGAAATAGTTCCCATTCATTGGATAGGAATTTGGGTTGCTCTGGAGAAGACAGAAACTTCCTGCCCCTCCCGGGAATCGAATTCCGATTGCTCTGTCGTGCATCTCATAGTCCAGTTGGTATACGGACTGGCCTTATGAGTATTGTCTATGGACCGACCTATCTTGGCTCTGTGTTCTCCATGTTAGTAACGAGAAAAATGCCAAATGTCTGTCGATTTGCTTTCTGAAACTGAACTGACTCGGAATTGAAGCCCAGGCTCCGTGATGAGATACCAGCGTCTGACCGCCTGGAGTGATGCCTTTAAGTAGTGCAACAGTTTGCTACATCTGGCCCCGCTTGTAGTGACGCTTATCGTGGGGTTAATGCGTTTTACTTGTAGCAGAATGAGAGATAAATGCTTTTATGACACATCATTGTTTTCCACTTTGTTGGATTTGAGTCTCTTACTGGTTACACTATGGGTTGTACCCTGCGTAGATCAGAGAGATCCTGAAGTTTCCGAGAAATGTACTGCCTCCTTCTTCAGGGCCGAAGAGTAAGCCAAGCAGGAAACTAGACAAAACAGTGGCGAGCTACAGGACGTTTCAAAGCAGAAAATCGGACTCTTAGGTTTCCCCCATTGTTAAATCATGTAGCTGAGCCTTTCTTGAGAAGCAGCCAATAACTGTACAGATGTTACATTAAGAACTTTTACCTGCTTTTTAAGCGTTCTTATTTAAAGTCCATAAAGCGAATGATTGTTATGAAATTTGCACCTCTCCATCCGTATATTTCGATTCCCATATTATTCAGTGGATTGCAATACAATTTGAAAAATATCTTCCGTTCAGATTGTCCAACAGAAATCTTGAATGCGTTTCTAGTGTATTGTCACTTATATGACTGACTGTAGCCGGGGTTTGGATTGGTGAATGGGTTTGCTGACCACTTATACACACCGCTCGGAACTACAAGTAATTACAGCCCCATCGCTAATCTCCACAATTTACAATTCATTGCTGCTGATACTAAGTCTTCTCCAGGCTGCAATGTCTTTACTAGACGTTTCCTGGCAACGGATATTAAGAGCTTCCCGCGCTCAGATCCTTTCTTCACAGAATCCCATACAGAACTGCCACTCATCCATGAAATGCTTATAACATCTAGGAACGGACAGTACAGAAAACACTTTCCCATTGTTGTGTTCATTGTTGCGTACGCCGCCATCGGCGCGGACCTTGCAGAAAAGACCGCTTTCCAATCAGTCCATTGGTGTGCTGGCTGCTGCCTAGCAACGGGTCCATACGCTACAGTATATTTCTCAGGTCTGCTACATACCCCGCCAATATCATCCTGCTTCATTTGATCATTCATGGAGCTGAGCCCTTCTTGAGAAGCCGCCAATTGTGCAGCTACTCAAGAACTTCCCAGCATTTTATGGTACCAGAAGGTTCACTACTGTGATCACAAGAGCCCTCCACTGGTTCCTATCCTGAGCCAGATCAGTCCATTCTATCCAATCCTATCTCTCTAGTTAGTTAGTTATTAGAGAGGGTGGGTTTCCCCATGCACTTAGACCTGTAGTGGTCCATTGTGCTTCCCTCTGTGATTTCTACCAGTCTCTATATCCTACCGGTACTGGTGCTTACCATCAGTCCCGCCCAGCCAGCGAGACCGGCTCTACTGGCTGAGAAGTATCTATAATGCTTCCTCCATCTACCGGAGGTATTAGTGACTGCTGTTGGGCGGGAAACGTCCGCAATTTTGGCTCAGTGACCTCCTTTGGAGGTGTGAGGTTCTTTTACGTGCCGTAAAGCTACGACACGGGACCCACGGCTTAAAGTCCCTCCCGGAGGACTTGTTCCCTGAATTTTTCCGCCCTTAAAAATTCGACGACCTCAGCCGGGTATTTGAACCCGCGTACTACGAGTCATGAGGTGGGAACGTTACCTCTAGACTACGGAGGCCGCTTCCTATCTCTCTAAGATCCATTTTAATATTATCCACCCACCCACATCTTTGTCTTCCTAGTGGTCTCTTTCCTTCTGGATTTCCCACCAATATTATATACCCATTCCTCTTATCCCCATTCGTGCTACATGCCCTGGCCAACCTCATCGTCCTTGACTTGATCATTCTAATTATACTTGGCGAAGAGTACAGGTTATGAACCTCCTCATTATGTCATTTGACCATCCTAACAACATTTGCTGAAGAGTACAAATTGTGCTACTCTCTCCATCTCCTGTTACATCCCCACTATTATCGTCAGCATCCTCCCTCTTTGCAGAGCCTCGGTAGCTCAGTCACTACAGTGACAAATCTACGAACTGGATCACGGAGGAATCAGTGTTCTGTTCCCGGCCAGGGCAGTAGATTATTTCACTTGTCCACAGTGTCCTGAACTGCCTCGAATTCCATCTATCTTTCTATCCGGTGGATGTCGGGGGATTTTTCCGAGAGTAAAGCGGCCGGCGCATGAAGCTGACCACTCACCTACATGTAGTGCTGAGTTTTCTCTTTAGAGACACCTGTTTTGAGTAACAAGAGCAAAATACGCTGATCACGCTTAGAGTACATGCTGTGGCATACATGAGCGTGTACACTTAATGCGATCACACTATTAATTTATGGTGGCGTCTGTCCTGTCCCGTGAATCCTTCTTTCACCTCTTATCAGGCATCAACCGAACTGCAAAGTTCATCTGCAGATGCGAAAACATGAACTCGGGAGGTTTTTGTGTGTGTGTGTGTGTGTTTTTTTTTTTTTTGGCTTGTTTACGATGAAAAGTTTCATGGCTTAGTAAGGTCCGCCTGACTCTGTCCGCTCACAGTGTGACGAGAGTCACTGAATGCTTATTCAAGAAATTTGATATCGGGGGATTTTACTAAATTTCAGACTTCTAGTTCTTACGGATGTGACTATGAAGAGTAATCTTTTCTGGGACGTTACACGGCGCAGTCTCATAGAGGTTCATACATTTCTTCGAAGAATGTACTTCCTCAATCTTCAGTCTCGGAGAGTAAGTCAAGCAAGCAGAGAGAGCAGGGTCTGTTTACTTGCTAGCCCCAAACTTCTACGAGTACTATGAGAATGGAGGCAGTTCGTCAGAAAGTCTGTAAACTTCTACTAGACTATACGGCGTCACATCCCAGAGGTCGGTATTCTTATTTAATGATAATTGCTGACATATTCCTATTTGTGGTTAAAATCAGGCACAACTATAAAAGACACTTGTAAAGGGTAAAGCTGTGCCTGTAACAGGCCGTGCAAGCCCATAGGGTTGTGAGACGTCGAGGCTCCCACATTTTCTAGACACTCGGCTGACACATGGCGGTGAGGTTATGAGCCTTACGCGCCAGCCGCTCTTTTCCCTGAGGAAGATTCCTGGTATTCATTTCTGTTAAGGTGTGTCCACATTACTCGTGCTCGTGCTCGTGCTTGTGCTCGTGTGACTCACTATGTTCGCGAGTAATGTGGACGATATGACAAGTCACGAGACAAGCAAATTTTTAATTTAAAAACTACGACTACAGCCTATAAACACTACGAGTAAATATACGGATCCTCACGCGCCGAAGACTGGCGAGCAACTGAAGTAGTGTGGACGAAGATTTACGAGCACAAGTAAAAGCCAGACGAGTCTCCCGACAAGCACGAGCACGAGTAATGTGGACACGCCTTTAGAGACTGAGTCGAAACCAGGGCCATAGTGCGGCTGGAAGGATTAGGTCAGTTGAAAAATCCAATGTCGTCGGTAATGGAACACATGACCTTCCGGTTTGTAGTACAATGCGTATTCTAATGTTTCACGTTAACATTTTGTATAGACATTGCTCAGAATTTATTTTGGTGTCTATTGATCGAGACTGTCTTTTTCTAACTGGCTGAAATGAGTAGGAAATTTTCGTCCTGTGAACCTAATGACTGAAATTGAGTCTGAACATTTTCATAAAAGTTGCTTGTAGAAAAAATAAGATCATTCCAATGTACAATATCCTAGGCAATCATTACGTTTAATGTTCATTTTCCTTGTTTTTATTCCAGCGTACTAAATCGTTTCGAAGTACGTTGAGCGTAAAATTTATAGACCCACGTGGCGTCTGTGTTTTATGCCGCTCCCCTGTTGCCTGAACAATCAACTACTGCTGATGAGAGCGGTAAAGACATATTTGAATTTCTAATATTGTATTTAAGCATCCTGTTAGCATTAATATAACTTTGTATTTCCGTCTCAAATGCAACTTATTGTCTAGTCAGCCTTCTTCCTCACTACATGTTTCGGCTGCATACGGCCATCACCAAGTGCTGTCTCGCGTCCTTCCTTCCTACTTACCTACCTACCTACCTACCTACCTGCCTGGTACCTACCTATGGCTCTACTGTCCTTTTGTTGGACCTTGGCCGCTTTTTCAGTTTCTGAATCCTATACACAGTCGGTAAGACTCCTTGAACAGGGGTCAGCCCGTCAGTAGGCCGTTATCTACATACAAAATAACACAAACACAAAATAAACGCACACAGACATCCATGCCTCGAGTGGGATTCGACCCCACGACCCCACTTTTAGAGCGGGAGAAGACGGTTCATGCCTTAGACAGCGCGACCACTGTGATCGGCCAGGTGTTATCAGTCTTGCTACAATTATTGCACTCTATACGTATGGCGTGCCGGTCACGGTAGCCGACCGGTCTAAGGCATGCGCTGTCTTCGCTCGCTTGGAAACCGGGATATTGGGTTCGAATCCCACTCAAGGCATGGATGTTTGTGTGCGTTTTTCTGTGTTTGTGTACAGGTAGAGGCCTTGCGACGAGCTGAGCACTCGCCCAAGGAGTCCTACCGAATGTGTAAGATCTAGAAAAACCGAAGTGAACGGAGAAGTTCATGGAGGTAGGCCTAGGCCCACTGGGGCTGTAGTGCCAAGGAAAAAAAACGTATGGCGTATGAACTCGATAGACAGCACCTGATGATGCAGCTGAAACATGTAATGAGGAAAAAGGGCGACTAGATAATAAGTCACATTTGAGCCGGAAATATATGTGTGTGCACAAAATATATTTGAATTTCGTTTAAACTTCCGGTTTCAGCGGACAGACAAACAACAAGGCTGCAATATGCGCAAAAGCTATTAGTATTGACCACGATACCAAAGGTGCTGACGATGGCATTACCCATCGTCCCGTGTTGTAAGGAACAGTAATGAACACAGTATTTCGGAAACTGGACACGTTTCCATCCTCATATGAAGGGGTAGGAGACACTGGGTCGGTTCAATTGGAAAGAGCTAACCTCGCTCTTTGTAACGGACCCAACAGTGTTGGTGTATGTCACAGCCTCATCTGAGGACGGGAACGCATCCAGCTTCCGAAACGTCGCCGTCTTCAGAGTTCTTCATAATACCTGACGATGAACGAAGCCCGGTTATCGGTCCGCTCATATTATCTATAAGTTATACGAAGAACGTGGAGAGAAAAATCTCTAACAATATTACAGAAAATGTGTTCTAGGAAATTGCTTGCGATCGACTTGTTACTGGTTGATGACTGCAAGAATAGGAATGACTAAGCGCTGAATTGAGTGACTCAAACAGACAAGGACACGAATGATAAATATTGCGAAATGCTTACCCGCATGTGACACGGCATTTGTAGTGACAGGTGTTGGCGAGGTGTGTGTTCAAGTGCCACGTTCTCTGTGCAGCATAGGACGGACCTGACGTTCTAACGACTGCTGCAGCCACTAGTAGTAGGGCGTTTATTTGCCTACTTCCCTTACTTTGAAAAATAAAATTAGGCTTATGCAATCACCATTCTGTCTGTATACCCATCCCCCTATCAATTTTTGAATGCCTGAACCAATCTTCGTGAAACTTGGTATGTATATCATGACACCTCAGCCCATCTCAACGACGTACTTCATGAATCCCTCCCACCAGTCCCTCTGTATGTGAATCCCCTATCGTGATTAGGCAACGGCTCGGTAAAAACGTTACATCGGCACCGAATACACGCGTAACAATATAATTGTTTGAAGCGTCGTTTTCTACGTGGTCCGTGTAGTGTCAAAGGAAAGCAAGCAATTACTTCTCCCAGAACGTATTGTTAAATAAGTTATTTAATAAAAAAAAAAAAAGGACTGCTGGTGAGGAATGGGACAAACCAGGCATACGCCCCCTTCCCAGAAATTTTAGAGAAATAAGAATTGAAGAAGAAGAAGGAAATATGTGAAATATTAGTACCAAAAATAAAAAAAAAAAAAAAGAACCTTGATTTAAGTTCGCAAGGGAACTATACCGACCGAGCGACCGCCGCTTGTCACCGAACTGTTTCAAAAATAAATTCGACTTTGAATACCCTTGGGCGATGAGTAAAATTAACGTTAACTTGTTTAATCATGAATCATTAAGCAGATTCTATAGTTTCCTCCAGCCCCCTTTGGGAAACTGGCTGCCCTCCCTTCGATAAACTCCTGATGGTATCCTTGCAGTAAATAAACTATGTTGGCCATTCGTTATTCCATTCAGACTTTAAAACTTTCCGTTTTTTGTGTCCCTAAGAGTCAGTATGCCGGTCACGGTAGCCGAGCGGTTTAAGGCATGCACTGTCTTCGCTCGCTCGGAAGCCGGGATCGTGGGTTCGAATCCTACTCAGGGCATGGATGTTTGTGTACAGGTAGAGGCCTTGCGACGAGCTGATCACTGGCCCAAGGAGTCCTACCGAATGTGTAAGATCTAGAAAAACCGAAGTGAACGGAGAAGTTCATGGAGGTAGGCCTAGGCCCACTGGGGCTGTAGTGCCAGGGGGAAAAAAAAAGAGTCAGTATAATATTAACTGCGGCAATACTGTCTTCGCCCCCGTGCTAAGATTTTTCAAACACTATTTTATTTGTTACTTCGTGCCACCTAGGCAGATTGCATAGCAGTTATCATGTCAGTGGATCTGACGTTAATGTTGATGATACAGTATGTTTCTACTTGTGAATGTAATGTTGACTTAAAGGCAAAGTTGTCCCTGTGCTTAACTAATTAAGCAGTACGCCATGAAGGCGTATGGGGGAGTGGATGTATAGATCCATAATTTCTTGACCTCGGCACTAGCTGGAGGAGAGTGGCCGGGGAAAGAGGCCCCGGTCCCCATTGGATAGGAGGCTGGGTGGACCCTATAGCCGGTCTGGACGAAGTGGAGAAGAGAAAATTCTTGATCCTACCGGGACTCGAACTCCGACCCTTTAGTCGTCCAACCAGTAGCCAGTCGTTATACCGACTACGCTATCTCGGCTCATGTTCAGTTAGAAAGACAAAATGCATTATTATGAACTGGACAAGAAGGGGATAGACAGGTTAGTGATAGGTAAATATGGATCCAATATTCACAAACAGAAACATCGGAAAGGCATTTGACATTCGCAGTAGGTGCAAGGGACAGATGGGAGGAGAGATTTTCATTTGTATAGACTCGTACAAAGAATCAGCCACAGCATGGAAACGCTAAGACATATACAGAACCATGCATGAAATGCAGGGACATAACAAAAGATACAAGATAGCTTCGTACCATAGAGGAACCATGTTCAAATCTTATCCAAGATTGGCTCTTCTGAAGTTATTCCTGGTTTTTTAACAGTCCGTCAGACATATGTCGGGACTGTGCCTCTAATTGGGCCACAGTCACTTCCTTCCACTTTCTTTTTCAATTTTTTGTTCAGTAATCCTCGCATTATTCGACGACGTAGGGCCATGGTCTGAGCTTCTCTGACATCGCCGTAAAAGAACCGTAGACTCATCAAGTATCCTTTTCCTTTGATCGAATTGGTTCTGAGCCCCCCTGCAGATAATTGGCTGTCTCGTAATTCCTGTTTTTTGCACTCGGCTTGCCGCCTGCTTCTTCTGTTTTCTTACGTAGTTAACTATTCTACCCTGAAGACGGAGGTGATATGGTCCTCCGAAACGTCAGTGGACTAACACCGGACTACAATGCGTTACAACCGAGAAGGTAGTATTCTTCAATCTGTCGCCTTGTTTGCAGGGTCGAAGCAGTTTGATTCCGTTCAGAGGAATATTTTCTAGCAAGCATTTGCACTGTAGGAGACCAGTAAGTAATCTGACTGAGAGAATAGCAATAAAGAAGCTGTCGGTCGCCCTTCTAATGGTGTATTTTATAGTGCCAAAGCTTTTTTGTATGGAGCAGGGTAACTGGCTCTTTCTCCTTTAGTAGCATTATAAATCCGCTGCGACTGAGTCCATTCAGTTGGTTAGTATCGTGAAACGATAAATAACAGAAAATGAGGTCTTCATTCGTTTCGCCTTGTGGCAAACTAGAGGCTTAGTGTAACCGTTTGCACCCGGATGGGAGACGCCCGGTCGCGTGCCACGTCATACAATTGTACTGAAGTGGACAGATTTTGGTCCTGTCGAATGTATAACACATCAAATCATATAAGAATTTCAGCCCCCTTAATTCATCCATTGGCATTTTATTCACAGGAAAAAAAGTCTGAATAATATTGTAAGATTTCAGCCGATGACAGCGGCCGCGCGGTCTAAGACATGAAACGTCTTCACCCGCCCGAACACTGGGGTCATAGGTTCTAATTTCATTCGAGGCATAGATGTATGTGTGCGTTTATTCTTTGTGTTATTCTGTGTATAGGTAGAGGCCTTACGACGGGCTGATCCCCAGACCAAGGAGGCCTACCGACTGTCTATAGGATTAAGATACCGAGAAAATTGCCAAGGCCCAACAAAAAGGCTGTAGAGCCATTGATAAATGTTGTAAGATTTCATACTAAATGCCTAAAATATATCGCAGATAAAGAGCTGCGACATCTACAGGATGAATCGTATAGAACCGGCCCGATGAATTTGCTAATAATTCCGCAGGTGATGCATATAACCGCTCACAATTACGACATAATAATCCGTGGCCCATGCAGAGTCGAATGGTGTGCTCATGATCCGGCAAGTGGCAGCCCTTATGCTGCAAGGTCAAGGACAATCCCGAAACGTGTCTGCAGTGCGCAGGCGAGAGTCATGGAGTGCACTGTTGAACAGCGAGTGTTTCTAATGTCTACTTGAAAACGGCGGAAACTTTCAACACCTGCTCTGATCACGGCACACAATCCAAGATAAGATATATGTGTAAATTACTTTAATACTTGTATGGTATACTTTATATTACACCTCATTTCGTCGGGCCGGTTCTATATGAATCACCCTGTATTATCGTATAAGTAAACACGTTGGCCCAAGCAATAAATCAGTTTTGTAATCGAAAGGTACCCGGTTCGAACCGCTGCCGGATTGGTTGACGGTAATATATATAACGAAACTCTCATTATCTACGCTATTAGCGCCGAGTGGTAAGAATGACGAATGGTGAATCAGAAAGATTTGGAACGAAGTGGTCGTTGCCTAGTCTATGCCATCTCCCGGTATTTGTCTGCAAGGAGTGAGGAGTACAACGAAATACCTCAATCAGGAAAGCTGTTGTCCCGCCCAAAATTCGAACAGACCGCATCCAGAATACAATTCCATGGTATTACCCTTATAATAATGTGACGTGTAGGCACGTTGTTGGGTAACGCTCACGAAACGACGCCCGTTGCTGAGGCAGCGGATTCTTGATAGACGGTATTACGCAACCTGTTGTTGGTTGGCGCGAACACATTCCCGCGGAAACGGTTAGCATACGAGAAAGAACGATGTTTTCTACGTGGTCCGTGCCGAGGAGTTATCTTGAAGACAGCTGGGTCGACCAAGTCTGTCGGATGGAGTGAGAACTCCCACCCCGTATCCCTGCGAGTCGTAGGAGGCGACGAAAAGTTAACCCAGTGCCTGGGCTATCACTGGGCCACCCTGTTTCTGGGGGATATAAATACGGGAACCTGACCCTTCAGGTTGGGGGAGTCTTGAATCTGAGACAGTAAAATATGGTCACGAGTCCCGCGGGATTCGGACCCGAGAATGACTGCACTGACGAGGACCAGCAGCGATTGTAAACGGCAAAACCGTTCTGTCGTCGAAGAAAGCTCCCCACATCAACAAACCCGCTACTGGCTGACATTAATAAAATTCTTGTCATAAGTCCAAGATGGGTGCTTTTTTCCAAAACAGACTGGCCCATCTGACCGTCAGTCGTAACATAACTTTGACTTTGACTTTGATCGAGTCAGTTCATTAGAGTTCTTCGCGGGAGGCTATGAAGATAGAACCTGAGTGCATGAAGCTGAAGAATTTCCACTGTTAGGGGCCGTTGCCAGGGAGCTGCTGGTGAAGGAACAACAAGATGGAAAAAGCTTAGCGGGTGCTGTAGTGATTTGTGAAGTGTGTAGATCAGCGATAGCATTGTAATTGCTAGTAGTTCTGAGTCATGTGGATAAGTGGTCAATAAATCCATTAACTAATCCAAACCACGTCTATAGACGTACATCCCTAAATCGCGACAATAATTAAGGCTTCTATTGCTTCTCGGTCCCTTCTGGTAAACCTGAGGATGGTATCTCAAATTATGCCACGACCACATCTTGTCACAATCTTTCTTACTCACGGCTCACTGTCAACCTAGCATTCGTCATTACGCAGTTTGAGCTACCGGCAGTGCCGTTGAACAAACCATAAAATAATAATAATAAAAAAACAGCCGACATTCCATCCGGAAGACGAGGTTTTTACGCCGCCCGGCACGTTCTTCTAGTGAGACGGCGTACGGGTATGTCAGGCGGAAGCAACCGGCGTATTGCTGAGTCTCAAACTTAGTCAGCACACACGACGAGAAGTCGCTGCAATTTAACAACGATTCTCCTCTGTCTGGCTCCCTCAAAAGAAATAAGAATGTGATCTCGAGGGGAAGGTAAATAAGCTGCAGCTTATGGCCTCACTATCTCACGGATCCCCAGATACCGAGGAAATGAATTTGCAGACGTGTACAATGTACATTCCCATGTTAGGTGGGTCTCTTGTCAAGACGGCATGGCGCGTCCTCAGGTTGCGGATGGAGGAGACGCCCTCCAGATATGGAGGGAAGCTGCGAATATATTGAATAAGCAGTCGCGGGCAGCCGACAAGTGGTGGTCCTCCAGCTTGGGGGTTCGGCGTGGGGCTAACAACTCGGCTTGTCACCAGACGAACTGATTGGCGGTAAACCGCCAGTCCTAGGGTAATTCTGTTATCCTGAATCTAACTCTGAGACAATAGCCGCTGTATTCTCGGAAAGAGTCAGGACTCAATCCTTGGTTCTGCAGAAGACAAGTAAGAAGTGTTAAGGCTTCCCTGATTACTAAACTAATATTAAATATGTTTAATTTTCATACAGGGTTCGAAGTCGTGTTGTTATTGAGCACGGCATTAAGTACCTGGTTTGTAATCAGCCTACGTTCAGTAAAAACTTTCTTCTGTTTCTATACGGGCTTCGTTATTACTCAGGAAACAACTGATGTTGAACGTACAAGTTCGAGTACATGCTGATAAGGTCACGTTTGTTTAATTACCAGTACTTTGAAAACTGTGAGACTTGACGGAGAAATGGTATATAACAAAATATTTTTATTGTGACATGTAGACCCATTGCTAAGCAACAGCAATGTAAACAGGCGGCAGTACAACAGCCATTGATAGGGAAGAGCTATGTTGACACTTTTTCCCGGCAACGAGAGAACAGGCAATAATGGAAGAGACGTTTTCTGTGCGGTTCGTGCTGGGACTATATAACGAGGACTAGTATGATTGAAGCCTAGGCCTTTAGAACATTTATTACAATCTACTCCCTAATCAAAAGTGAGCTTTAGAGCGCCTAAATTAACTAATTCTCCATAAGCCACTGATCAGATTAGTAATGACTTAATCTTGCCCCGCCTGGGAATTTGCCGCAGACACCTACCTCTTAAAATTGCAGCTCCTGCAAAGCAAAAGTTCAGTTGCAAAAAAAAAAAAAACTGTGGTCGTGAATCTCAAGAGGCTTGGCGCCAAGACGAACTGATTGGCGGGAAACCGCCAGTCGTTAAGTGACTTTGAGTTGCCTAGTAGTTCAGTGGAGTTAATTCACTAGAGTTGCACAATTCCCAGAGACGTGAGACAGTAAAGTATGGCCATGAGTCCCAAGAAGCACTGTGCTGTCGAGGCTCAGCAGACAGACCAGACATTTGAGAGTTTCAATTGTGAGAAGTGAGAAGCTGGTAGCTGAGGTCGGGGACCCTTCGGTAATCGAAAGGAAGAGGAACCTCTGCCGTTGGAAGCCGCTATCAAGCAACGGCTATTGAAGACTGAAAACTCTCTGTTTGCTGTAGGGTGCTGGAATGTGTATCTCACTGAGGCTGTCGTAGTTATTTGTAGTTACGTTCTGCAAATGTGCAATAAATCCAATTATGAATCAAAACCCAGTATATAGTCATTCAGTCACGTGATAACATTGTTGTAGACTTGTTTGCGTGTATATGTGTGTGTTGATACTTGTCTTAGTATCTTCTTCATGTTTTATAATTACATCTCACACAGGCTCAGAACTGCGAATTGAACGACTGACCATATCGTTCATGTTACAAACGCGGTCAACAACACGATTTATTTATAATCTGGGTTAAATTTGTTGATGCATGAATTAAAGTTATAAATAAATTGACCCTCGTATTTCAAAAGGGCAACTTAGATTATAGACTAATAAGGCGGGTTCATACTCGCCATTTGCTACTGAGATATCTTATCTTCCTCTCCGGAGGCTCGTGACTTGTATCTGTCCTCGTATTACACCCAATGACATCCCTGTTAGCAACAGAGGCTCGTTTTTCCTAGAACCTCTTATTGGTTGCCTTAATCTGGACGAGATATTTAGAAATATTTTCAAAATGTCAATGCAGCAACGCACATGGAACAGAATTACGACTCAGACAAACATATTTCATCATCGAAAGCTCGAAACCATTATCACAAAAAGAGATACAAAGAATGCAGCTTCAGAACGAAAGTCTTGATGAGTTTTTACATCGTTTCTGCTACGTCTTGTCCTGAACAATAATAATATTAATAATAATGTAATTTCTCTGTTTCCCTCCTGCTTTCACGCTGGTTTATTCTCCGAAACTGAAGATGGAGGCGACATGTCCCTCCGAAACGTTGGTTGACTTTTACCAGATTACGCGACATTACACCCCAGAAAACAGAATTCTTCGTCGTTTATTTAATTGCTCTGCGGTTTTACTCAGGAACAATATATATGACTACCACATATTAATTAAGAATGAACATGAATTATACCGGGAGTGGGGTCAGCGTAGTCGGTGTAGCGACTGGCTACAGGCTGAACTACTGAGGGGTCGGAATTCCACTCCCTGTAGGCGAAGAATTTTCTCTTCTCCATGCTCTCTAGGCCGGCTCTGGGGCCCAACCAGCCTCCTATCCAATGGGTACCGGGGTCTCTTTCCCCGGGGAAAAAAGCGGCCGGGACGTGAAGCTGACCGCTCACATCAAACTAGTGGGGAGGTCAAGAATATATGGATCTATACATCCACTCCCCCATACGCCTTCATGGTGTAGTGTCTAATTAATTAAGCACAAGCACAACTTTACCTTTCAGTGAATTATATATATATTTTTTTCCTTGGCACTACAGCCCCAGTGGGCCTAGGCCTACCTCCATGAACTTCTCCGTTCACTTCGGTTTTTCTTACACATCTTACACATTCGGTAGGACTCCTTGGGCGAGTGATCAGCTCGTCGCAAGGCCTCTACCTGTACACAAACACAGAAAAACGCACACACACAAACTAAACATCCATACCCTGAGTGGGATTCGAACCCACGATCCCGGTTTCCAAGCGAGCGAAGACAGTACATGCCTTAGGCCGCTCGGCTACCGTGACCGGCTAGTGAATTATATAGTGTTATTAATTTTTTAAAGTTTTTGCTGCTGTGCTTATATTGTGACAGTGACAAAGAAAACAGCCTTGCTCCTAGGGGAGAACTTGAGCTAGTAACTTCACATTATTAGTTTTCCAATTAAAGTGGTTTCTATGACGTAGATGTATGGATGACAGCTAACGACTTTAGTCTCGTTGTAATGGTTCAAACCCCACCACCACCACGTAAGGTTACTGATTGGTAGATCACCCTCTCTCTTGAGATACAGTCGGAGTCAGTAAAGGGCCAATCTGAAGAAGGTTCGTTATTTTTTGTATTGCTAGTGGGGTGGGACTAAGTCCCTTGTACTGCGGCCACTTCTGACCTATTGTACCAGCCCCAGATGATAGGTGAGGGTGATTGTGCAGCAATTCGTGGAATGAAGATTGGCAGGGGAAACCGAGGTACTCGAAGAACACCTGCCCCAGCGCCAATTTGTCCACCACAAATCCCACTTGACCAGACCCGGGATCGAACCCGGGCTGCCGCGGTGGGGAGCCAGCGACTAACCGCTTGAGCTATGGCGCAAAAGAGGTTCGTTAAATGTGCAGAATTCTGCTGGGGAATTACAGGAAACTCTCAGATATGTCGTGTTCCTGTCAGGAGGAAATTCGTTTCGTTTAGCTGCATTGACTCTTCTGTCTCTCTATGGCTCTGCAGCCCTTGCGGACCTTGGCTGCTTTTACAGTTTCTTAAACTATACACTGTTGGTTGGGCTCCTTGGACGGGGGATCAACCCGTCGGAGGGCCGCTGCCTACACATAGAACAACAGAAACATAGAAAAAACGCATACACAGACATCCATGCCTCGAGTGGGATTCGAACCCACGATTCCAGTGTTCGAGCGGGCGAAGACGGTTCATACCGTACACCGCGCGGGCAGTGTGATCGGCAACGGCACACCAATTGAACTTTATCATTGGCTTCATGCTAGGAAACTCTTCATCCGGCTTAATTGATTTCTGTGAAATTGCTTACTTAGATCCCTTTTTTTTATTTATTAAGAAACTGGATTTCTGTTGTAAGATTTGAGGCTTTCACGGCGGTGACTATGAAGAAAGCAGTCTCCTGGGATTTGTCACCGTGTATACGTTTCGGAGGAACGTATCGCCTCCATCTTCAGGGTAGAAGGAAAAATATAAGAAATCCGCAAGCGAAGAGACCGTGAGAACCGGTACCGGTACCTCCGAAACGTCGGTTAACGCCACATATACACGGTGCCAAATCCCAGAAGACTGCTTTCTTCATGGATTTCTGTTCCAACCTGACAAGAGCGACCACTGATGTAATTCTGTGGCATATGCGTCGGCGGTTCTTCACATTCCTGAGGGAACAAGACTGCGTCGTTATCAGTTAAGGTAAAAAAGGTGAAGCTATCCCTGTAACAGGCTATGGAGTCCCGTAGGGTTGTGAGACGTTGAGGGTCACACATTTTCTAGACAATCAGCTCAATGTTAGTGACATAAACCGTCACGTCATCATTATAAATGTATTAGAGCAGTGGTGCTCAACCTTCATGAGACCGCGGCCCAGTAAGTTCTTTTTTTATAAGACGAGGGCCCAGTCCCTACAAATTTACTCGTAAATACCTTTCCAGTTTTGTAAAAGTTCATGCATTAAGCTAACATAATATTAGTAATTAATTATAGCATAATCATAAAGAGTATTAGTACACTTATGTACACAGTGTGGCATGTTCACAAACATGATCATTGGTCACTGACCTTTGCAACACAGATGCTATTTCGCTCAGTACTGAGAACAGAGGAAATGCCGCCCATTGTTGTAATCGCCTTGCAGGCAATTTTTATGACTGATCATAAACATANATAATATTAGTAATTAATTATAGCATAATCATAAAGAGTATTAGTACACTTATGTACACAGTGTGGCATGTTCACAAACATGATCATTGGTCACTGACCTTTGCTACACAGATTTAGGTATTCTGTGTCTGAGCTTCTCGACACAAATATTATTCTCCTCAGAATATTTCCACTATAAAATATTTATTCATGAAAAATGCTTAGAAACTGAAAATGACAAATTCCAGAAGAGCCTCTCTCGGCCCAGTATAATTGATGCCAGGGGCCACTAGTCGGCCGCGGCCCGGCGATTGAGAAGCACTGTATTAAAGTTTATTTTAAAGACACTTCCGGTAATTATAAGCCGGTGGAAAATCCAAACATACTGTAAACACTCGGGAAAAGGCGAGAAATACCCCCCTCGAAAAGGGTGCTTTCGACTAACTTCATGGGGACGACAGGCTAGATGCATATTTACATTGTTACATATGCAGAGGGTAACAAGCCAGGTTGCTTATACAAACACAGAGACAAAAGATGAACCGTCTTTAGCTCTGTTGACAGCTACGGTTATTTTCCATATGCTACTATATACGTGTAGTTTCTGACCGACGGCGTACAAATCGAATTTTCCACGTCTGGCAAATATCTGTTCTCATTTATTTTCACACGTGTAATCGAATCCGCTTTGGACAAACCCGCGTTGGCGAAGGGTCTGCTCTGATAACGCGGGGATTTTCTTTCATCAGGTTTTCTACATTAGATGTAACATACTCGTGTTCCTAGAGCATATAGACTTTACTGAGATTTCGGCGGAATATGCTTTCTCCATCTTCAGGGTCAGAGGGAATAGTGACTGCCTTCCTGGAATCTGACTATACGAAACCACTTCTCTGCCCGATCACAGTGTTCATGAGGTCTAAGGCCAGCACAAACACTGAGATCCTGGATTCGAAACCCACTTGAGGCATGGATGTCTGTGTGCGTTTATTCTGTGTTTGTGCTGCCCTGTGTGCAGGTAGCGGCCTTGCGACGGGCTGATCCCCCGTTCAAGTCTTCCTACTGACTGTGAAAAATCAAGAAACTGAAAAAGTGGATGAGGTTAAACAAAGCGCTGTAGAGCCACAGAGAGATATATATTGATTTCGAGATGATGACTTTCAAATGAAATATGAACTCATAATCGAAAACACTGCCGGTCACGGTAGCCGAGCGGTCTAAGGCATGCACTGTCTTTGCTCGCTCGGAAGCCGGGATAGTGGGTTCGAATCCCACTCAAGGCATGGATGTTTGTGTGCGTTTTTCTGTGTTTGTGTACAGGTAGAAGCCTTGCGACGAGCTGATCACCCGCCCAAGGAGTCCTACCGAATGTATAAGATCTAGAAAAACCGAAGTGAACGGAGAAGTTCATGGGGGTAGTTCTAGACCAACTGGGGCTGTAGTGCCAAGGGAAAAAAAATCGAAAACACTTGCTGCAATATGATTTGTGCTTCAATGATCTTCTAAAACGGATTCGAACTTACACTCAAGAATACATAGAGATATTTCAGGATGAGTTGACAACGCATACGGTGGTTCTGTTAGGCGAAAATTGCGTGTACACTGCCACGTAAGACAAGTCTTGCCCAAACTTTCTATAAACTGAAAGTAGAGGCGTGTGATTTTGCAGAGAAAACATATTAACATCTTGACAAATATGTGAAACTATATTCTCGTCTTCCCACTGCAGCTCATTTTGGTTAACTGAAGCTGAAGTTCTGTCAGCGCTGAAAATTTGTATTGTTATCCATGTTATATCCCTACAGAATTGTTGGCTTTGAATATATGTCATAGTGCATGCGTACTAACATACATCAATAACCTGAACCAAGTTAGTGTTGTATGATAGAAAATTGCTGTCTAGGTCAAGGCAATTATAAGCTCGTCAGAGAATACTGTTGTTTGTGTACTCTTCTGTTATCCATACTCGATTTAACATACCAATTTATATGAAAGTAAATAAATTGTGATGACCTTCTTGTAAATGTTCCCGATTTGTATGTTAGAATAAATTGTAGACGAGACAAGACGAGAATTCATTGAAAGTCTCGTAATTTTTTGCATAAAGTTTCCTAATATCAACTTCCCCTTCTTTCTCCCGTATTCCTTTCCGTTCATCTATATTATCGAGTGATACGTCGAGGCAGAAGATGAACTACATCTCCCACAATTAACACGCACAAGTAGTCAGTAGTATAGTATACTGCATTTCGTAAGAAGTGTAGTCCCTATGCTACACAACGACCGCGAAAGAGGCAGCTATAAAATAGCCGTTGCTAAGTAATGACCTATGCGCACGAAACAATGGAGAAACGGTTTTAATAGTGCTTATGGAAACTCCGAGGTTTGCCGAAACATTGGAAAAATCTCAGGATTGTAAGTGGTCCAGTCCTCAAACCCGAAGACGCAGTTCACAGCTACCATATTACGCCTACAGAACTTCTTTGTATGTATTGAAGAGCAATAGGTACTACGGCGTCAGTAAAGTGCACTGAACTGGCTTCAAATCCATGGAAGGGCAGGAGCTTAAGTCAATGAATTTAGTAATTAATTTTTGGTGCTGTGCAAGTACCGAAATTTCCTTTATCTAATGAATAATTAGATGATTGAGGCACTATACTACAAGCCGGAAGGTCGCTGGTTTGATTCCCTATGTGGTTATTGGATTTTTCAATTCACCTAATTCTTCCAGCGGCATTATGGCCCTGCGGTCGACTCAGCCTCTAAGACAATAGAGTACCAGGTATATTCCTGAAGGGTAAAGGGCGGCCGGGGAGTAAGGCTGACAACCTCACCCCCATCTGTGAGCCGATTGTCTAGAAAACATGGGATCCTCGACGTCTCACAGGACTACGGGCCTTCACGGCCTGTTACAGGGAAAGATTTACTTTTATTTACCATGGACTGAACTTATATTCTGTTGTGTAAGTACACATTTTAGTTATAAATACAGCAGATATTGATATGTACAATAGTAAGTAGATGGAAGGCCGCGCCATAGCTCAGGCAGTTAGTCGCTGGCTTCCCACCGTGGCAGCCCGGGTTCGATCCCGGGTCTGTTCAAGTGGGATTTGTAGTGGAAAAATTGGCTCTGGGGCAGGTTTTCTCTGAGTACTTCGGTTTCCCTTGCAAATCTTCATTCCACCAATTGCTCCCCTATCATCTGGAGCTGGTACAATAGGCCAGAAGTGGCCGCAGTACAAGGATACTTAGTCCCACCCCACTAGCAATATAAAAAAGTAGATGGAACTTTCAACTGTGTTAGGATATTGCACTGTTGCAGTTATGATTCCTACTTCATGTCTGGGACATCATGTAGAGGTCGTGTGAAGTTTGAGGTTCCAACGACGGTGAGCGTTAAGAATACGGTCTTCCGGAATGTGACACCGTGTAGTTTAGTGCGTAGGTACAGACTTAAATCCCGAAATAGGAGGCAGTAGGTTCCTCCGAAATGCTGATTCCTATATGCCAAACTGTATGGGATTACATCCCAGAAGACTGCAATCTTTGTTATGAATATATTGCTTTTTATTCTTTTGTCCGTAACCCACTCCATCCTCACAGATTCAGAGTTTTAGCACACCGGTTTGAAGGATATCCATTGAATTCTCTGCAACAGAATGTGGATTAATATGTATGGATAAGCATTTTAATGAGGATTCGTTTTATTAATGGACTACATGCAGAAGACTGAAAACAGTGTTCCGTAGGGCGGTTCCAGTTCCCTCTTTGCTATTTAATTTGGCTGATACATGTCTAATGGCGTACAGATGAACATGCCACTCTGATCCTTACGGTGAACGGTGTCTATATTTACTCTAAGCTATTTTCAATACATACTATTCAAAATTCCAATATATAAAAACGTGCTTTTTTATGCGGGTCTGTATGTAGTTTGGTCCCTACAAATGAAACCGCATAAAGATTTTTTCTTCTGCGCTGGAACCGGATCACAGAAATTGCATATTCATGTAGTGACAAAGGATCCATGGTACACTATCCAGCATTTTGATGGCTGTGGCTTTATGCGGAAAAAGTAAGACACCTGCTTAAAATCCAGCGGTGAAACTCAATATACTAGCTGACTGATAATAAAAGGGGAATTTCTTTCATTGGAAGCCACTAACAAACAACGGCACTGGAGATGTGATTGTGGATCCTAATGTGTGTGTGTAACAGTGTACTGTAAAGTGTAGTCACACGCCCTACCAAAGAGTCCAACAAATCCAATCACAAAACAAAACGTGTGTGTGTATGTGTAACAGTGTACTGTAAAATGTAGTCACACGCCCTACCAAAGAGCCCAATAAATCCTATCACAAAACAAAACGTGTGTATGTATGTGTAACAGTGTACTGTAAAATGTAGTCACACGCCCTACCAAAGAGTTCAATAAATCCTATCACAAAACAAAACTCGTCTATAGTCACACTCGTCACATGAAAATATGAAAGTGTTGTATTTCCATACCAGTGTATCCTCATATTACTATTTCTTCGTGCATGTAACTCAGAGGATTTCCTTGTGGTTTTTTAACGACTTCAGTAAGGTCTAGCTCGGGCTATTGTCTTCTTAAATATAAAGCCGAGTGGCTTGTTGGATAAGTGCAGACTTTCCTCTGAAGACGGAAGTGGCGAAATACCAGGTTCCGTCTAAATGTTGGCACCTATCTACCAAACCAAACGGCGTCATATCTATAAAATAATTACAGTGAGAATAAGATCCCTTCATTGTGTAGTTCTGTGCTGCTACTCCTGTCTCCCTCACTCGGATCCAGATATCGTTGTGTGAAATTTAATTTTTTTTTTAAAGGAGCTGTAAGTATCTCAGAGTATGGCGTATAGCGGTAGGACGAGCGTGAGAAGTATATGTAAGGATGATGTCATAATTTGAGGTGTTATCCTGGCATTTCCATGTAATGGCTGAGGAAAACCACCAAAATTCTCAGTCACATTTTCCGTCTCCGGACCAAGACTCGTATCAGGAGCCTCTCGATCACGAAGCAGCGCTGACACGAAATCGATATTACATAATCAGACACTACACGATTTCATGGTGTTGTGCTGAACACAAGGAAAGATTATTTCTCAAATCTGGACACAGAAAGTTTCCTTCACGTCAGAGTCCGTACATTGAATTGTGAGTCAAAATCAGCGAGTTCCTTTTAGAGGTTTTGTATTTTTTCCCTACTGCTCTTACATTCTCCCCAACCGTAATAAGAGAGGAGGGTCTTTTTTATTAGCGAATAAAATTCTGTTCTCATTTGAATAACGCTATACATTGAAATCGCATTCACAGGTCTCGGACCTAAGGTAAATATATGATAACAAGAAAACTGTTTTCTTGACTCTCGTTTTTATGATCAGCTTAACGAGGTTCTCAAGGTTTCTGATTCCGAACCCTCTAGAATAATACAGAAACTTACGCAACCCTCATAAAACTATCGGTGCCATTAGGATCTATTGGAGAAAAATCCAGCACGTTTATCTGTACGGGCGCCTGCCACAGCAAGTTTGCCTCATAAAGCGCCTCTGTTAAATCTTACATACTTCAGGTCTAAAATTTCGTGACCATGATATATTAATATAGGTATTGTGTTTCTGGACGTTGTCCATCGTCCTGTAAAGATTAGCTCTATCGATTGGGCTCAACTGGGTACGTTCCACCTGAAGACGGAGACAGATCCAGTCTCCGAAACGTCGAGGGTTTTAAATAAAAACAGGGCGCTGTATAACGTCCAGAAAGACATTAATTGCTCTTACATATTTGACTTGCTGAAGCCGTGAGAGGCTACAGTAATATTTCAAATGATCCACGAGATCCTTAGAGTACGTAGCGACTAGTTCAATCGGTGTAGCAATTGACTACACGCTAGACAGCCAGGGTTTGATTCCTGGCAGGGGCAAGAAATTTTTCTCTACTCGAGAGCGTCCAAACCGGCTCTGGAGCCCACCCAGCCTCCTAGCTAATGGGTACCGAGGGCTCTTTCAACGAGTGTAAAGCGGCCGGGTCGTGAAGCTGAACACTCTTCTCCATCTAACGCTGTGCTAAAGAACTATGGAACTATGCCTCCACTCTCCATGTGTCTTCATAGCATTCTGCTTAATTACTTAAGAACGGGGACAACTTTACCTCTTACCCAGCTCCTTTCGACCCACAGTCTGGTAAACCATGGCTTAATCGACTTAGTAAAATAGAGGCCTTGCCATACCTCAGGCTGTTAGACGCCGGCTTCCCACCGCGGCGGCCCGGTTTCGAGCCCGGGTCAGGTCATGTGGGATTTGTGGTGGACAAAGTGGCACTGAGGCAAGGTCTCTCCGAGTACTTCGTTTTCCTCTGCCATTTCTCATTCCACCGACTGCTCCTCACGCCACCCCAAGAAACTAAAAAAAAACTAGTCAAAAAGATATTTTGCGTAATAATTATCGTAAAGAATAATAGCTTTTGTGCTGTATAATTAGTTGAACATGGAACAGGCGCGCTCAGGCTGTTAAGCAGAGCGTTTGTCACCGGAACTCAGCTGTTTTCAGCCAGAGGAGACTGTACGATGCGTCATATCGGTTTGCCATCGCATGAAGCCAAGTTAGCTTCTGAGATTGTAATTCCAAGGGAGATGAGGCTTACAAGATACTTACGTCTCCTCATACATTTGCATCTCCCTTTGACGAGGAAATTGATCGCTTGGATGATGAGAAGTGGAAGTCACTGAACTGTGGTTGAGGGTATATCTGAATTTTTATGAAGGACGTAAAGAATCACTTCTCTCGGTTCACACCCCGAGGTCTCAGTAGGTAAATATAGTGTGAGCAGCTGTCTTCCGAACTAATTCAACTCCGTGGCGCAGGATCTTACGCTTAGCAAGTCAAACATCCCTGAGCCCGAGTGTTATGAAACTCGAAGATTGGTTTTCGTGTCCTGGATTCACCTCGTGTATAGTGGCTGCCATAGTGGGGATGTCCAACTGTCCGTCCGAAATTCAGTCTGTAATTTAAGTTCAGCTGCGCTTCGGTTCAAGGGTTTTGTAGATCTTCATATTAGAGTCCCCTTAAGTGATAATCTGACACGCAGTAACATAGATGGTTGAGGTACTGTGCTGCAAGCCGGAAGGTACAGGGTTCAGTTCCGAATGAGGTCATTGGATTTTTCAATTGACCTAAACTGGGGCCCACTCAGCCTCTTATCCAATGGGTACCGGGGGTAAAGCGGCCGATGCGTGAACCTGACCACTCACCTCCAACTAGCGCCGAGGTCAAGAAAATGTGGATTTATGCATTCACTCCCACATACACCTTCCTGGCGTAGTGCTTAATTAGTTAAGCCAAGGTACAACTTTACATTTACCTAATCCTTCCAGCAGCACTATGGCCCTGTAGGTCGACTCAGCCTCTAGCAGAAATGGGTATCAGGAATTTTCCCGGGGGGTAAATGGCGGCCGGCGCGTAAGGCTAACAACCTCACCGCCATCTGTGAGCTGGTTGTCTAGAAAATGTGACAGCCTCGACGTCTCATAACCCTATGGGCCTTCACAGCCTATTACATGAACAGTTTTAATTGAGAATATAAAATGTGATTTTTGGTAATTTATCGTCCTACTGTGACTGTCGTGCTTGTTATGTTTGAAATTAACGTTTCCAGTTGGTATGTGTTTCATCCGAAACATGTTCGGGACCACGTGATACCTTATGAGGGAGAAGTGCATACGTTTAACGAGATCTCCTGTATGCCAATTTTGCTTCCCAACAAGTCTTGAAAATAGACTCTAGTGACTTTCTAATGATAACTCATCCTCAAGAATTTTATACGCACTGATTAGCCTTTGTCATGGAAATATACTTCATATGATAGGACGTCACAACAATGCCTAGAGCCTATCAGTCACAGAGGAGGGCTACTGAGAACTCTTCAATGTGCGTCTGTATATGTACTTGTTTTTCCTTTTCCTTGGCACTACAGCCCCAGTGGGCCTAGGCCTACCTCCATGAACTTCTCCGTTCACTTTGGTTTTTCTAGATCTTACAAATTCGGTAGAACTTCTTGGGCGGGTGATCAGCTCGTCGCAAGGCCTCTACCTGTACACAAACACAGAAAAACGCACACACACAAACTAAACATCCATGCCCTGAGTGGGATTAGAACCCACGATCCCGGTTTCCAAGCGAGCGAAGATAGTACATACTTTAGAACGCTTGGCTACCGTGACCGGCATATGTACTTGCACCCATAAAATTAAAAAAGTAAAGTAAAGCTATTCCCGTACCAGGCCGTGAAGGCCCATAGGGCTGTGAGGCGTTGAGGGTCCCACATTATCTAGACCAGTGGTCTCCAAACTTTTTGAACCGCGGGCCACGTTAGGTAATTCAGCACGTTCAACGGGCCTGATATAATGAGAAATTAATAACTCTAGGTATATGAGTTTTATTGAAAGCACAGAACTTCATAAACTAAACACAAAGTACGTGAGAATAAATTATCGTATATTAATGACAACAGACAGTAGCAGCAAATGTTCATATTTTCATCACAAATTATAATAAAACAATTAATGTGAATGATGGAACTCTTTTTGCATTCTTAAAATCTGATTAAATTGAGGTTCAAATTTTGAAACACTAATCACAAGTAGCGACTTTAAATGTTCATCGGATAAATTTGCCCTGTATTTCGACTTGATGTATTTCATCTGGGAAAAAGTTTGTTCACACAGATATGTCGTCCCAAAAATGGAGATAAATTTACAAGCAAATTTCTTTAAATTTGGAAATTGCTCAGAGTTCAGAAATTTATAAAATTCGATCAAATTTCCTTCCTTGTATTTGTCTTTAATATGATAATTTTCCTGAAGTTCAATAATTTCCATTT
>NW_019721044.1:127346-133493 GCF_002891405.2 Cryptotermes secundus | reverse complement strand
TGCTAATTTCCAAAGCCACTCGTTATCTGATAAAAGTGCTTTGTGATGGTTTTTCTCGATAAGAAATATATCAGTTTCAATCCTGAGCTGAAAGAAAGGCGAAAGAACCTTTCCACAGCTAAGTCATCGAACTGCAGTATAATGTCAGGTCAGTAAGCTCGGAATCACATTTTCCCGTACTCACTGGAAAATTAGTTCAATTGGCGCATTTCTGCACAATTCTTTCGCGGGCCGGATAAAGTCACATCGCGGGCCGGATGTGGCCCGCGGGCCGTAGTTTGGAGACCCTTGATCTAGACAATCGGCCCAAAGATGGCGGTAAGGTTGTCAGCCTTACGCGCCGGCCGCGCTTTACTCCCCAGGAAAATTATTTAATTAATTCCTGGTACTCATTTCTGTTAGAGGCTGAGTGAACCCCAGGTCCTATAAAGTTGGGAATTTAATAAAAAAAGGATTTGATAGAACGAAGATGATTATCTTTTTATATGTGCCACCGTGTAGTCTGCTAGATCTTGACTGATATTACCAGGGGAAGGAAGGCGCTGCCTTGATTTTCAAGGGTATAGGCGTATCTAGTTACTAGTTTAGTGTTCACTGCCCTCGTCGGGATGCTGTGATTGTGCCTGGAGGAAGGTGTAAGTAATGCTCCGCGTGTTCTTACCCTCCAAGATTAATGGTTTCATGCTCCGGCCGCCTTACACCGGGGGACAGAACGCTGGTACGCATTGGATTCGAGGCTACGTGTGTTCAGAGCAGGCTTGGACGGAGTAGAGATGAGAAAAACCTCTGCCTGTTGGTAAACCAAATGAGCTTGTTCCGGTTCACAAACAAACAACATATGTAGACTAAGCAGAAACGTTGCAGAGTGTCCGAACTAGATCCTAACAGAGGGGATGGATATCTTGTTACGGTGTTAATGCAATTTCAGTTTGTCGGGCTGCTCTGGACCGTGACTGAGAGGAAAGAGCTTCCTGTGGGTTCAAAATCTGACTTTAAGAGAATTTCACCACACAAGAATGTTTATAACCGAGGTTTCTATCGCACAAGCCGTCCCCTTTTCATCTGTAACTTAATTTAACCTTTTAACAGAGGAATGTCATTAATTACAGGCCATATAGAAGTACGTCAAAGTGTTCAAGTGTCATTTTAATAACTTCACTTCGGTTAAATTTGATTTCAGTGAGCAACTTTCGGGGTAGAAGTCTGATACTTGTCGAATACCATATGCAGCGCATGCTCCGGGTATGGCCTTGTGTCGGAAAGGGATTACGAGACACACAGAATATCCCCTGTATATGTGCCGTGATCTGGATACCAAATGCATGCCTTGGGTACGTAAAGATGGACGGTCCCGAATACTCCGATGTCGCTTGTCGAAATTGCCTGAACATAAACCGCAGTCGACTTGAGAAAAGTGACGCATTTAAAATCAGAACCTTATAGAAAAAGGAACGTTATTGAATAGCAAAGCTAAGCTAAGCTAAGCTCTCTTTGGGCTTAATTAATTAAGCGTTGCACCAATAAGACGTGTGAGGAAGTGGAAGTATAGCTCCGCCATTTTAACCTCTGAACTAGACGTAGGTGAGTTGTCAGCTTCATGCTCCTGTCGCTTCATCTCCGGTACCCTTTGTATAGGCGTCTGGGTGGGCCCCAAAGCTTATATGGACGCTGTGGAGGAGAGAAAAACTCTCTTGTCCCTGCCGAGAATCGAACTGCCGCCTCCTCGGTCGTCCACCCCGTAGCCTCGTCGCGATACCGACTGAGCTACCACGTAATTAATCCATTGTTATGACAGTTAAAAAAAGGAAAGTTGTCCCTGTGCTTAACTAATTAAGCACTACGTCATGAAGACGTATAGGGGAGTGGATGTATAGATCCACATTTTGTTGACCTCGGCACTAACTGGATGTGAGTGATCAGCTTCACCCCCCAGCCGCTTTTCCCCCAGTACCCATTGGATAGAAAATTGGGTGGACTCCAGAGCCGGTCTGGACGATGTGGAGAAGAGAAAATTCTTTACTCTGCCGGGACTCAAACTCCGAGCCCTCGGCCGTCTAGCCCGTAGCCAGTCGCTATACTGACTGCGCTATCCCGACTGCCCCCCCCTTGTTATGACGAGATGAATATGTGAAGGCGATGGACTTTTCGGTAACGGTAAGCCAAGTGTTCATCGAAATTTGCACCTACCTTCTGAGAATGAAAATGGTGTTGAAATGTAAGGAGAGGCGTGCGAAAACAAAATATGTCTCTGGTTTGTCTTGAAGGGTGACGTGTATTACGGTAGAAATCCGCCCACGCTTCCAAGGAACATGTCGCCTCCACCTTGTGTGCTTGTATGTGAGTAAGCGAAGCAAGAAACCAACAGGAAACAGGCGTTACTTGTTATACTCGCCGCCTGCTTTCTGCCTGGCCAGCTCTTCGACTGTGGACATGTAAGAAATGGGTTCCTTCAAAACATGGATCCACTTATACCGAGGTACACAGCCTTAGGACCCGGAAGACATCGATCTTCATAATCACCTCTGTGAGCACCTCAGAATCAACAGCGCTATTAGCCCTCAGAAGCATGGAGTTCATCGAAACAAAATAGAAAGGTCTGGTGCTTACCTGACAGGAAACATTGAGTCTCCGTTATAAAGACAAAATCGTTGATGGTGTTTAAGAAAAAATCTCTACGTATTTCGAGAATCGTATGAGACAGGTATAGTTTGTTGGCAAGTGCAGAGTTTTTTATTTATTTTAATTTTAAAGTAGGCAGTGTGTCTAGTAGCCACTGTGCGTGCTTTAAAGGGTTAATAATTGTTGTGTTAGTTGATTTTCTAGGATATTGACTCGTTGAAACTTCAGCGAGAAATCTCATCGTTTATTATGCAAATTTTCGTACTGTTAGCATCCCGTGCATTCCCCGCATTTGTGTCCATTCACACGCGTTGTCAAGTGACATCTTGAGGCCAACGCTTACTCCCACGAATAACACCAACAGATATTACATGGCAGATTGTCTCCTTTGTATATTATGCCTCGTTTAACATATGCCCATCGGCATTCATAGAGTAGACGCGATATGCTGGCACGTTCATGTTCTGCTTCATGGCTTAGTTCATGTAACTTGCTAACGCCCAACAATTTGTTGTTATGGCATCATGAATTGCGTAGTTTCAGGACTTTCCTTTCACAGTTGCATTACTTTCAGATGTACATGCATAAAGATATTGTCATATATTATATTTAAGCATCCTGTTGCACTCTACACGATAAATGATACAAATTCCGTCCTAAGTGCAAACAATATATATTTATATGTCTTTGATCTTGTTCTTTCTACACTACATGTTTCGGCCTCTATCGGCCATCATCAGGTGTATACTCTTAACGTTGCTGCCACACTGAACCCAGTCATATATAGTCATATATTGTCATATGTATGAGTGACTATAGACGGGGTTTGGAAAGGTAATTGAATTTATTGACTACTTCAATACATAACTCGTGATTACACTTATCACGCACAGACTAGTGTTCTCAGTCTGTTACAGTCTGCACTAGCCGTTGCCTGGTAACGGCTTCCAACTGCTGACGTTCCCCTTACTTTTGGTTCCCGAACTATCATCGTGCCTCAGCTACCAGCTTTTAACAGCAACGGCCCACAAGGACCGAACCGCATCAGTCCTCTAACTAACTCACTCACCATCCAACCCACTCCACTTCACTAAACTTAACTGCTGTCGCTAACTGAACCGAACTCGATCGGTCGCGTGATATAGACTCGGAGCGTGCATAGCACAGAAAGCAACCGCTTCCGACAGTGCTTCCACTGTTGCGCGCCGGCTGCTGCCTAGCAACGCGTCTATATGCCACAATATCATCAGACTTGGAGTTTAACTGGTGAACCTTACAGCACTTATGCCTACAATTCGTAGTTCAGCGTTATGTAGGCGCTGTAGTGGGGTGGGGCGTGCTGAAATTGCAGCTTTGCTGAAACCCTAGTCTTCGCATTAATTTCCTCGAGACCTGTGTGTCACGTCATAACAGCATGTGCGATTATGACCTATGGTTAGATCTACAGGTACTGGCAGCTGTTAAACCGAGGCTAATTACTGCAGCCTCATATTCCACCACGGGCATTCAGTAAAGCTTGTTTGTTAGTTTCTGCTATGGGCTCTTCTTCCGTAACGAAGAGATTCATATTCTGAACTTAGCAACCGGGGTATCTTAACGCTATCCGTATTTCATTATACAGAAGTCCCAGGAGGAAAGGTAAATATCCTGGGAAGTCACAGTATCGGTCATTCTAAGCATGTGTCCTATTCCAAGATAAGAGTTATTTCACTGTACACTTCCAAATTTGTTGATAAGAAAGAGACATTACGTACTATTTCTAATACCGGTATTTAGGGTAAGGTTGACAAAGTTGGCACAGTTTACCTAGTACAATAAGAAGTAAAGTAAAACTATCCCTGTAACAGGCAGTGGAGGCCCATAGGGATGTGAGATGTTGAGGTTCCACATTTTCTAGACAATCGGCTCATAGATGGCGGTAAGGTTGTCAGCCTTACGTGCCGGCCTCACTTTACCCCTAAGAATATTCCTGGTTCTCATTTCTGTTAGAGGCTGAGTTGACCCCAGGGCCATAGTGCTGCTGGAAGGATTAGGTCAATTGAAAAAATCCACCTCATCGGGATTCGATCCCGCGACTTCCCGGCTTGTAGCATAGTGTACCTAGTATAATACAATTTCGAAAATTCTACCGTCAACATCAATGCACTTTGAAACTCGTGTGAGGACATGGCGTGTTTCTCGTCTGTACAGTGTACTGAAATCACACTTGGGGAAAAAAGCTATCGTTTTACTATGCACCACATTCAATGCCATATTAAGGCTCTCTTACTTCCCTACAACTTGGAAATACGCCGAAATAATAATGATACACAAACCTGGAAAGCCTATCGTCTTATAGACCCATTAGTCTGCTACCTGTCACCAGTAAAGTTTTGGAAAGATTTTTTCTTCAAAGGATATACGCAGATCAGGAGCTACTAACAATACTTCCCAATNTAATAATTATTTCATGCTATTTTAAAGTTTTCAAGATATGGTTATTGTTCTTTTATACTAATTATAAATTACCCTCAAATTCTCACTTCCAATAAATTGTTTCTAATAAACAAAATTCAATGTTATTTCCTAGATTCTCACATTATTTTATGGTTACAAAAGAGTAAACAAAAATCCTACTCCTGATTTTAAAGTAGCATTTAATGATTCTGTGTGAATAATGCGAAGCTATCATTAATATGTTTCAATGTATTTTCTGTGGTCTGTATTAGTTTCTAATCAGCACTTCATATTTACGAATCATGCTCAAAATAGTTTTAAACATTTTACTGACTTGTATTAAGGCGATACTGTATTAAAAAATAAAATAGCTGCCGGCCCATTCATAGAAACTCCCCGGCCCAATGAAGGCGACCGGTTTCCTTCATTGGGCCAATGACACTTATTTTTATTTTCCCAACAGTTACTTAACCTTTCATAATTGTAACGTCTATTTTTAGATATGTGTAGTATGAAAAGTAATATTTACATTAACATGTACAAAACTGTAAAATTGTCAAATTTGACGATTTTAAGGAGCGTTTTGTTAAAGTGGCCCATCGATAGCAACCTTACCCTATTGTTCAAGTGACAAAGTTGGTACAGTTTACCTAGTACAATAAGAAGTAAAGTAAAGCTATCCCTGTAACAGGCAGTTGAGGCTCATAGGGATGTGAGATGTTGAGGTTCCACATTTACTAGACAATCGCCTCTTAGATGGCGGTAAGGTTGTCAGCCTTACGTGCCGGCCTCACTTTACCCCTAAGAATATTCCTGGTTCTCATTTCTGTTAGAGGCTGAGTTGACCCCAGGGCCATAGTGCTGCTGGAAGGATTAGGTCAATTGAAAAAATCCACCTCATCGCGATTCGATCCCGCGACCTCCCGGCTTGTAGCATAGTGTACCTAGTATAACACAATTTCGAAAATTCTACCGTCAACATCAATGCACTTTGAAACTCGTGTGAGGACATGGCGTGTTTCTCGTCTGTACAGTGTACAGTGTACTGAAATCACACTTGGGGAAAAAAGCTATCGTTTTACTATGCACCAC
>NW_019721044.1:116158-126532 GCF_002891405.2 Cryptotermes secundus | reverse complement strand
ATTCACCGCGGGACACGAAATGTGCCCACAAGTAACAATGAACAACGTGCAAATACCTACAGCCACAGAAATAAAATTATCTCGGCCTCCACCTCAATCAAAGGCTTACTTGGAGAAAACACATCCAAACAAAAGGGAAACAACTTGACATGAAATATCGTCAAATGTATTGGCTTCTCAATAGAAAATCAAAGCTCTCTATGACTAACAAAATACTACTATACAAAGCTATATTGAAACCTATTTGGTTCTATGGTCTTCAACTCTGGGGTTGTGCAAAGCCGTCGACAACCAATCTCATCCAGAGATTCCAATCAAAAACACTAAGGGCAATTGCAGACGCGCCACGGTATGTGAGCAACCTTACACTCCATAACTACCTAAAGATACCCTTCGTCAAAAATGAAATACTAAGAATGGCTGAAAGGTACAAAAAACAAACTGTAAACAATGACAATGGATTAATAGAAGAGCTATATACCAACGTCCAGTGACAAGAAGACTGAACAGAACATGGCCCCAAGACTTCATCATTCAATGAAATAGACTGCATGTAGGAGAAACATCACTGGATGTTTCTCTTGCAAGCTAACCACCTACAACACATTTACTTAATACTCTGTAATGATGTAGATTGTAAAGAAGCATAATAATAAAAAAAGTGTACTGAACAATGAAATAGCTCTATCTCGGAAAACTTTCGGAATAGGACACATGTACATATACACTTTTTGCTTAGAATGACCGAGCCTATGACCTCTCAGATTATTGACCTTTCCTCTTGGGACACACTGTATAGTACCGTTAGGGTATAACGGTTTCCACTCAGTTGAAAGTCTTCTCTCTTATTGAGGGTGTTTATTTCACGACGCTGTTAATATCTGGAGCGTACAGTGTTGCATGGTAGAACGATTCATGAATGGTTAAGCGGAAAGCGTTTGGCATGAACAGGTTATGGTTTGACTGAAGTGCTATCACGGCACTTGTAGAGAACTGACTGAAGGAAAAGTCAATCAGGATTTCCGGTGTTCCAACAGGGTTCGAACCGAGAACTTCCCGAACAAGATCGGGGCCTTACCGCTGTACGAGCCTGCACGGTATCTTCCAGTTTGTTAATTGAATACATAAAGACTAAACTATATAATTTTTTTATTTTTTCTGCTGTTTTGTATGGGTGTCAATCTTGGTCTTTTATATTGTCACGATTTAGGGGTGTGACTGTAGACGGCCACCCGTGCAGAACTCTTGCCAACTGACAATTGAACAAATTAGTTCCCAGTCTGGCGGCCAGTTCACGCCAACCTCCTAGTCTTTTCTTCACAGACTGACTTTCAACTGAACTGAAGACTCACCGACCATCTACTTCACGTTGCTTCACTCAACTGAACTACTGGGAACACAACTGCAGGTAGCCTGGTGCCCTCGATCTATAACCTTGGGGCGGACCCAACAGAAACCCCTGCTTCCAATAATTCTTCTATTTTTGTCATGGCGGTTGCCTAGCAATAGACTGGATATCGTTTCTGCGAGAGCATATTTACCGAACTTTACTTAGAAACGGTTGTTTCTTTATCCATCTATTGCATAGCAACGGCTGTACTCATTCGTTTCGAGGTTTCTGCCCAGCAACGGGTCTATACACCACAATATTACGGAAAGAATAAAGATTGTCTTCTGCGATATGATGCCGTATTGTATGGTAAAACGATACCAACTTTTATGGGGAATCTGCTGCCTTCATCCTCAAGTGGAGTCATTTATATTGTATTGTGGAGAGAAAAATACACACTCGCAAACTTTCTACGTCCATTGACTTTTCAGACTGTATACGTGAAGACGAACTGCTCTCTCAGTCCCTGCAGGGATACTCAAAATTTGTGATGCCACTATCCCGTAAAATAAAAAGTAAATTTACGCAACTTTCCGTAATTAAAGCCACTGATGCTATTAGGGTTACCGAGACATCCAGCACAGCGTCTACGTATTGCATCTCATCTCAGAAAAATAGCGACTGGCTATGGGCTTGGACGACCAAGAGGTCGGAGTTACAGTCCCGGTGGGAACAAGAATTTTCACTTGTCCATATCGTCCAGATGGGCTGTGGGGCCCACCCAGCCCCCTATCCAATGGGTACCGGAGGCTCTTCCCCCGGCGGCAAAGGGGCCTGAGCGTGAAGCTGACCACTTACCTCCGTCTACTGCCGAGGTCAAGAAAACATGGATCTATACATACACTCCCCTATACGTCTTCATTGCTTAGTGCTTAATTAGTTAAGCACAAGGGGAACTTTACCTTCACCTTTACTTTACATTTAACTCAGAAAGCGCCCATTTAAATCTCATTAATTTGCCAAATCTATGCGAATGTATACATTTATATTTTAAGTAATACTTGAGAATGTATCGTGATCCCTCAGGGTTCGCGAAAATAAGTTTGAGGAACCGTGCTTTAGACTGTTACCAGAATTGAACAGCTGGGCATAGTCTCTCGGAAGTGAAAGAGCTTTGTGTACACCCAGTTCAATCGATAGGCAGAGGCAGGCTGTGAGCGACATCTTTGATGGGGCGCCTTCTCCGCTACTGTAATCACTGATACAGTTAAGTGTATTCATTCCGCGAATAATTAACTTTGGGTACCAACTGAAAGGTTGTGCGGTACAGTCTATGTCAGGGCACAACGACGTTATTGAGTTAGCTTAGTTGCCTAATTGCAGATTGAATTGCCTCCAGACTGACGACTCCTGCTCACTTAGTAGTACAGGGCGATCCACTTAAAAGGCCCTCAATGGAGCCGAGCCCTTCTTGAGAAGCCGCCAATTGTCCAGCTACTCAAGAACTTCCCAGCATTTTATGGAACCCGAAGGTTCAATACTGTGTTTACAAGAGCTCTCCACTGGTCCCTTTCCTGAGCCAGATAAATCTAATCCATACTATCCCATCTTATCTCTCTAAGATCCATTTTAATATTATTCACCCACCTATGTCTTGGTCTTCGCAGTGGTGCATTTCCTTCTGGCTTTACAACCATATTCCTATATGCATTCCTTGTCTCCCAGATTCTTTCTACATGCCCTGCCCATCTCATTCTCATTGACTTGAGCATTCTACGAGTAATTATATTTGACGAAGGGTGCAAGTTATGTAGCTCCTCATTATGCAGTTTTCTTATATGCGTTTAAGATTTCCCCTGTCTCTTACTGACTGCGTGCTTGGCTTACTCTGTCACCCAGGCGATGGAGGCAGTGTTTTCCTCCGAAACGATGAGCTACCGGATCATATGGTGTCCCATTCCAGACAATATCTCTCTTCTTAAGAGCACACTGATTACACGGCCGAATTTTTCCTCAGAAGTTTCGCTTGTGTTAGAAAGCGACATTTGAATCACTCGCACTCTTCAGTTTACTTGTCTGTTCGCGGTTTACTCAGCGGTACATTCTGTAGGTGAGGCTACATGCTGTTCAGTGAGAGATGCTGTCGAAGAGGCTGTGGGAGGAAGGTGACATGTTCGTAGAGACTAGTCTACGACTCGACAGCCGAGATGGGTTCCTATTCCCAAAATGGCAGCGTCGAGACCATCTCTGGGGCCCACCCAAATTACTATACAATGGGTACCGGGGGTAAGGCGGCAGGTGCGTGAAGCTGACCACTCACCGCGGTCTAGTGCCAGGGTTAAGAACGGTGGAACTATATTTCCATTCCACCATACGCCTTCATGAAGTGGTTCATAGTTACTTAAAGCCCAGGGATAACTCCACCTTTTCATTTCTCTTTATTCCAGTATACAGACGAAGACCAGGAAACAACTCGGGATATCCTGTCTGGGGTTCGACGTTTGAATCCGGGGCCGTCAAAATTGTATGAACGCTTGCTGGTTGTTAGACAGAGACTCCCATTACTAAGTTTTGTTGAAATCTGTTGATCTAAAATGGGGTTGTAAGATTTGAGGCTTTCACGGCGGTGACTATGAAGAAAGCAGTCTTCCGGGATTTGGCACCGTGTATATGTGGTGTTAACCGACGTTTCGGAGGAACGTATCGCCTCCATCTTCGTGGTAAAAGAAAAAATATATAAGAAATCTGCAAGCAAAGAGACCGTCTGATTTTACCGGTTCTCACGGTCTCTGCTTGCAGATTTCTTATATATTTTTTCTTCTACCCTGAAGATGGAGGCGATACGTTCCTCCGAAACGTCGGTTAACACCACATATACACGGTGCCAAATCCCAGAAGACTGCTTTCTTTAAAATGGGGTTATTACATGCATAGGGAAGGACTGTTAAAACAAGGTCTTGACTATTTCTGAAAAGTTCTTTCTCTATGGATACTCTTATAATGCCGTGTAGTTTGTTGGAACTCGACCGACGTTTCGAAGGGACATATCACCTCCATCTTAAGGGGCAAAGAATGAGCCAAACAAAAAACCAGCATGAAGAAGTTAGCAGTGTGCCAGAGGATAGGAAACTTCATGACCACTGTTGTGAGAACCTCGAATCCTATATGGCTATTTCTGATATCTTCATGCAGAACTTAGGAGTGTCAATATATCTCTGGTTTCCGTAATAAAACTATATACTTTTTTCGCGGTTAACTTGTATCTCGGCTGTACATCTTTCTGCTTTCGAATTTGGAGGTTTCTCCGTGTTCTAGAAATACGCAGGCGGGTAGCAGAGCAGGATCGTAGTGGGGCGAACCTGGCACACAGTGGGGAATACGCGGTATGAAGCAGGGCAGTCAATAAATGCGCTTTTGTTCCAACATAAAACGTCCCTCGGAACAAAGTCTGAGATAAAATAAAGTTACATTTCAGGTACAGTCAGTCTGTTGTGTTATGGACTTGCTACATATGATAGGCAGGGTGCATGAGGTAGCGTAGTTGGTTGAGGCACTATGTTACATGGTGGAGGGCCGGGATTCAATTCCCGGTGAGATCATTGGATTTTTCAATTGACCTAATCCTTCCAGCCGCACTATGGCCCTGGGTTCGACTCAGACTCTAACAGAAATGAGTACCAAGAATCTTTCTATGGGTAAAGGGCGGCCGGCGCGTAAGGCTGATAACCTCACCGCCATCTATGAGTCAATTGTCTAGAAAATGTGGGAGTTTTGACGTGCCACAGCCCTATGGGTCTCCACGACCTGTTACAGGGATATCTGTAACTTTTACATACGATAGGCGAGATAGGAAGGGGTGGTATGGACTGGATTGATCTGGCTCAAGGTATGGACCAGTAGAGGGCTCTTGTGATAACGGTAATGAACCTTCGGATTCCATAAAATCTTAGGAAGTTCTTGAGTAGCTGCACAAGTAGCGGCTTCTCAAGTAGGGCTCAGCTCGATGAAGTTAGATGGGTTTGAGGACAGAAGAATCTTAGTTCAATTCCCGGCAAGGGCAGCAGACTCTTCTTTATCTAGAACGTCCAGGCCGGCCATGGGACTCACCTAGGCCGGTGCCGGTAACTTTCTTCTCGGGGGTAAAGCGACCTGGGCACGAAGCTGTCCGCTTTTCGCCATCTAGTTTCGAAATTTAAAGAATACATGGAGTTTACCTTCACTATTTCACGTGTCTTCATGGCGTCATGCTTAATTAAGCACAGTAGAGTCAAGGGCAAAGAGGAAAGTAAGGTTGATAAGGACAGATTTTTCATATTAATTGAAAAATGTCCCTGTACTCAACTAATTAAGCACTACACTATGAAGACGTATGGGGGAGTAGAGGCATACTTCCACAATTCTGAACCTCGACACTAGATGGAGGTAAGTGGTGAGCTTCACTCCTCAGCCGCTTTACAGCCTGGGAAAGAGCCCTCGGTACCCATTGGATAGGAGTCTGGGTAGGCCTCGAAGCTGCTCTGAACACAATTAAGTAGAGAAAAATGTCTTGCCCCTGCCGGGAATCGAACCCCGGTCGTCCAGCCCATAGCCAGTCGCTACACCGACAGCGTTATTCTGCTCTTAATTAAGCACAGAGACAACTTTACCTGTACGAGTATGTCATACAAGAAGGAAGTCTGGTTCGCCCATTTAGGGTCGGTGCTTGAAACGTGAGTAGACGCGAGTGGAGACCACGCGCTGTATTTGGTTTCGGAGCGCTCCATTTTGAGGAAGCCATTTCCGGTTCTTTAAGACATGGCTCCAGAAGAATTCAAGAGTCTACATAGCAACACTTCCCTGATAACATGTGCTGCTTTTCTGTTGATTTGGACGGTCTGTCTGCTTTTCACCCGGAGCGTCTCCTACTTCCGAAAAGTCATTTCCACTCCTAGTTACGGTAAAAAAGTAAAGTAAAGCTATCCCTGTAACAGGCCGTGAAGGCCCATAGTGTTGTGAGAGGTTGAGGGTCCCAATTTTCTAGACAATCGGCTCAAAGATGGCGGTAAGGTGGTCAGCCCTACGCGCCCGCCGCGCTTTAGTCCCCAGGAAGATGATTTAGTTAATTCCTGGTACTCGTTTCTGTTAGAGGCTGAGTCGACCCCAGGGCCATAGTGTGGCTGGAAGGATTAGGTCAATTGAAAAAAAAAATCCAATGACCTCATCGTGATTTGAACCCGCGACCTTCCGGCTTGTAGAATAGTGTCTCAACCAACTACGCTACCGCGTGTCCCCCTGGTTACGGTACATCATAGGAAAATGAAGCCTCGAGAATATCGCGAGTTTACTCTTTCCTGCAGGGAGCTTCCAGCTACAGTGAGATTGCCTGTGTTGTAACATAAAGGCTAAAACCTGGAATAATGGAACGAATAGATACGGCTGTTGCTAGACAACGACCGCACTTATTCCTTCCACTATTCTAGCTTTCAGCCGTCATGATACAATATGACAGACAAATCATAGAGCCAAATGTCCTGTGTTTGCAGAGTTTCTCCATGAAACTTCATTTACCGCCGGAGATGCTCTCTAAGTTATAATTGTTCGTTTCTTGTGCCAGTAACTTCATTTCGTCCTCTTTATAGGAAGTAGTGGTCGCACTTCCAGGTACATTTGCTTAATGGCTGCCTGAGGTGCTTCCATGTTCAACGGAGACGAGACCTTTGTGTAGGAGCATAGAAAAGGTACGATAAAAGCCGACAATTCCAATTTGCGCCGAGGTTCAGGAAGCAATTTAAGCGATTATTTTGCCGTTGGTTCCTACACATCTATCACTGCTCATTGAAGTGTGCGATTGCGCTCAACAGGCAGCACATTATCATATCCTCGGTATTTAAGTTGGTCTATTCTTCTCTGGCCCGGCACTTGGCTGTTTATAATAAGGAAGCTGATCGTGTGTGCTTGTTTTATGTAAATCCATTCTCTCTACTTTACATATTTCTAGCGTACTTTGCTCATTTTGAAGAAATGAAAGTATGCTTACGCGAGCTCCATGCTCTGTATCTGTGGCCCCCCCACAAGAAAAACAATTTTGAATGGCTGAACCAGTATTTACGAAATTTGGTATGTATATCATGGCACGTGAGCCAATCTCAACGGCTTACTTAATAAATTCTTCCCATTAATTTGTGTGTCTGTATTTATATCTCCATGTCGTTGCTAGGCAAAGGCTCGGTGAAAGAATTACGGCGACAATAGAAGAATTGTTGGATGCGTCGTCTTCTACGCGTTTCGATAATATCAAGGAAAACGAACGTTTAGTTCTTCACGAAACTTCTTGTTTCTTGTCTTTTAACTACTGAACTATCACGGTTATCTCAGTAGCTGGTGTTACATCGTTAAATAAGTAACAATTCAGGTACTCCGTTGGATTGTAACATATGTAAGGAAGCCCAAAGAGTGTATTACACAAGAATCGATGGTTGAGAGGAATTTTTGTTTTTGCAAATCCACGTAAGGAAACAGTTCGCGTTCACAGAAAGCCGACGTACAACGGTACCCGCCAATCCTAGTGAAACGCATTTAATGGAGAACTCGTGCAGAAGCGGCTGGCTGGCATGTCTCATGTGGTTAATAATGCACGAAGTAATTCTTGCCTGGTCCTGCAGAAACAGACACTCAAGTGGTGTCACTTCCAGTCATTAGTGGCCACTGAGTATCTCTCAGCGCGTGTGCCAGGCCGCGTGCTGAATATACGACTTATGGTCACCACGACAGGTCAAACCAGGCTGTTCGGTCACGTCCCTCAACCACCCCCTTTGCAAACTTCCATAGAAAACCGTCTCTGCAGTACGCCCTATCCCCATAACATTAGATCCACATTTGCAACATTGAATGAGTACATTTTAGAAGTTCTCTTCTTACAGAAACTTCAGGTTCTAACGACGGAGGCTATATAGCCTACTATCGTCTGCGGTCTGAAACCGTATAATCTGATAGATTTCACTGTCGTTTCGGAGGAATCTACTGCCTGCAGATTCAGGCTGTCTCTCCGTTACTTTAGAGCGGCGTAGGTAGATGAGGACTACAGTTTTCCAGGTTGTGACGCCTTGCATTTCGGAGACAACCCGCCCTTTCAGAGGAATACGCGTATACAAGTATATCGTTACGGCCTGCTTCTGCTTGTTTCTTACTTGCCTTTATCTTCAACCCTGAAGGTGACAGCGATATGTTTCTCAGAAACACGTGGCTGTGTTCGAACAACTCAGTCACCGGTGTGAGAACTTCAGCTCAAACATATATGCTATTTCATCCGCGGTTTAAATCACGTGCTGGGGGAGCCGGTATAGCTTATGGTCACGGGCTGGACCGCGGAGGGGTCGGAGTTCGAGTCCCGGTAGCAGCAAGATTTTTCTCCTCTCTACGTCCTCCAGACCAGTTCTAGGCCCCACCCAGCCTCCTAACCAATGGTTACCAGGGCCCTTTCCTCGAGGGCAAAGCGGCAGGGGCGTAGAGCCGACTACTCACCTCCAACTAGTGCCGAGGTCAAGCAAATATGGATCTATACATCCACTCCCCCATACACCTTCATGGTGTAGTGCTTAATTGGTCAAGCACAAGAAAACATTTTAACTTTTTATCCTCTGCTACATCTAATTTATGAGCCGGGATAGCGTAGTCGGTATAGCGGCTAGCTACGGACTGGAAGACTGAGGGTCGGAGTTCGAGTCCCAGTAGGTTAAGAATTTTCTCTTCTCCACATCGTCCAGACCGGCTCTGGGGTCCACCCAACCTCTTATCCAATGGGTACAGGGGGCTCTTTCCCCGGGGGTAAAGCGGCAGGTGCGTGAAGCTGACCACTCACCTCCAGCTAGTACCGAGGTCAAGAAAATATGGATCTATACATCCACTCCCCTATACGCCTTTAAGCACATGATCAACTTTACCTTAGCTTTTCCTTATTTTATATCTAATTTAAGTTTTAATCCACCAACCTTTAAATAAGAGGAACAACTTATGACACTTGAGAACAACCGGAAATCACATACATGTAGCACATAGTCTGTTCGTTAAATATACTCGTAGATGGGAACAGTTGCGTATATTTTGGAACACCATGTCGCTGTATAGGGAGGGGGGGGGGTAATCCAGTTTCGGTGCCGTGTGATTGAAATCAATGTAGCCTGGATTTGTTACGTCATTTCTGTGCTGAAGGTCATTGCATTGAAACCGAAAGCAAACATACGTGTATATAAACTGAATAATTAGGTTTACAAATACGCACCCTTTTGCGCAGTGATTCCAGTGGTGTATGAAAGCGTTAATGGTTAATGAGTGGGAACCATAGGCCTATGTCAACATTCTCAGACCGAGCGGTTTTGCACAGCGGGAACACTGTTAGATTCATAGTCGGGAGGTGCTCAATTCGAATTTAGGGCGGGACACCGGCTGTCCTGAATGAGGGGTTTCCGTGGTTAGGTAAATACCGGGATAGTGCCTTAATTAGACCACAATCAGTTCTTTCCTGTTTAGCTACTGTTCTACAACTTGATGCCGTGCAGTCTAGCTACTGACAGCGTCGTCAACTAACTCACAAAATAATTTAAAAGGGGTAAATTATGTAACAGCCGGTCACGGTAGCCAAGCGGTCTAAGGCATGTACTGTCTTCGCTCGCTTGGAAACCGGGATCGTGGGTTCGAATACCACTCAGGGCATGGATGTTTAGTTTGTGTGTTTGCGTTTTTCTTTGTTTGTGTACAGGTAGAGGCCTTGCGACGAGCTGAGCACTCGCCCAAGGAGTCCTACCGAATGTGTAAGATCTAGAAAAACCGAAGTGAACGGAGAAGTTCATGGAGGTAGGCCTAGGCCCACTGGGGCTGATTCCTTTACATAAAAATGTCGAATGCCTGATTATGGCTTAAGTAGCCGAAACATGTTGTAAGATTTGACGAATAGATGGTGCGTGCATTTTACCCACCGTGGTGACTTATCCCCGAGACATCAACTTACCGTTAATGACGGAATTTTTATGCTAATTTCTGTCACAGAAATAAGCAGCAAATTAAGTCTA
>NW_019721044.1:111462-115397 GCF_002891405.2 Cryptotermes secundus | reverse complement strand
CAGAATTTCAGCTACTGCTTTTCAGTCTTCGTCGGCCTGACAATGTTTTATTTAAGTATCGACCAGGTTGATCTAAAGTTCTGTTCGTGAGGTTCTCTGTTCGAATCTCGGTCAGGATACCAGCTATCTTATCGAGTGTTTCGCAGTTTTTTCCTCAGACACATGTCGGAATAGTATCTGAATTCGCTCTCTGCTGCTTCAGCCCAGTTCATCAGTCATCCTACCTTCCGACGCAATAAAGTCTCCTCACTGAAAAAGCTGTTAAAGAACCCTCTCGAAGTGATTTAAATCATTTTTAAAACTTATGGTTTAGTTCTTCTTCAAGAGCCGGGCTATTGCAGTGGGTATAGCGACTGGCTACGGACTGGACGGCCGAGGTTTCGGAGTTCGAGTCCTGGTAGTGTCAAGAATTTTTTCTTCTCCATGTCGTCCGGACCGACTCTGGGATCCACCCACCCTCCTATCCAGTGGGTACAGTGGGCTCTTTCCCCTGGGGTAAAGCGGTCGTGGCGTGAAGTCAGTCACTCACCTCCAACTAGTGCCGAGGCCAAGAAAATATGCATCTATACATCCACTCCCTTTATGCCTTCATGGCGTAGTGCTTAATTATTTAAGCACAGGGAAAATTTTACCTTTACCTTTTTATGCTTTATAGTATAAAGGTAAGTAAAGCTATCCCTCTAACAGGCCATGAAGGCCCATAGGGTTGTGAGACGTTGAGGGTCCCACATTGTCTAGACAATCGGCTCAAAGATGGCGGTAAGGTGCTTTATAGTATGTCTGATTATTACAGGGCAGATATATGTATCGGTAGCAAAAATATATTAGAAGAATTCTAATGCGGTCCCTCAATGGTTTGAAGTTAGACGGCCATGATTTGAACACTGAAATTAGTTAGGATAGTGGATCTTCGGAGACTGCAAACTACGAGTATACAAGGTAACACTTTCGTGGGGTACTAGTAATAAGATGGGAACCGTACGAAAATTCCCTTTAGATTTGGATTTGGTTGCAATAACTAACGAACCACTGGATCTGAAGTGGGGTGTTTATCCGTCCGACAGAAATCGAACCATTATTCTCCGATCAGCCAGTCCATGGCCTTGTCACAATAATGACTGAGTTATACCGGTTCAGGGGTCAATATAGGCAAACCTGTAACGAGTAGTGCAGCTTAAAATGCGAGTCCTTCCAATGGGTGGCCATCATTGGCTTAGTCTCCTGCCGGCAAATCTCGACACGTAGCATGGATTTGTCAATAAGAGAATCGATTGGGACACAAATGTGAAATGCGGTAGTCGACGCTGAAGCTGAAATTCGGCTTTGACGGCAAATCTCCACAAGGAACACAATTCTGTCTCCAGAAGGAATATTATCTCGCTGCCGGTCATCGGAACATGTAACGCGCATTGGCGAGATAGCATCGTGCATCAGAGTTGGAAGCAATTTCGGAAACTTGCACCTCGATGAGAGGATAACATTATTTATTTCTGGTTTATTGATCCACACCCTCAGCGATACAGAGTCGATGGTTAATAATGAATAGGTAAGGATGTGGAAAGAGGCTGTCGTTGCCTGATTGAAGGTAATATACGGGCATTTGCCTGAGGGAACTGAGGAAAATCACTAAAAACCTCAGTCAAAACAGTCGTCTTGGACGAGATTCGAATAGGATATCTCGCGAAAAGAAATCAGAAGGGTTACTGCTTGCTGAGAGTTGCTCGGATATCAGAGTGTAGTGTGTGACGTTGTTGGCTAGATTTAATTGGCTCACGATAGGCCCAATGTCAAAGCTTATTAAAGTGGCACATATTTTTACCAGCTGAGCAACTATGAAGACTTAAGGATGAAGTGTCTTTATTGCTAGTGGGGTGGGACTAAGTCCCTTGTACTGCGGGCACTTCTGGCCTATTGTACCAGCCCCAGATGAGAGGTGAGGGTGATTGTGGAGCAATTGGTGGAATGAAGATTGGCAGGGGAAAGCGAAGTACTCGGAGCAAACCTGCCCCAGCGCCACTTTGTCCACCACAGATCCCACTTGACCAGACCCGGGATCGAACCCGGGTCGCCGCGGTGGGAAACCAGCGACTAACCGCTTGAGCTATGGCGCGGCCTGAGGAGGAAGTTAGTTGTACGTAAGGCTGCAACAGAACACACAGCGTTAAAGAGGATGGAACAGTACTCACCACGCACGCACTTGTGGTCCAGCAGGAAGTCCCTCCTGAGCTGCCGCAGTTGTTTGACGCGCTGCGCCTCCTCGGGTCCCTCTATGGCCGAGAAGATAGCCGCCCCGAGGACGAGGAACAGGATGTAGAAGGCGGCGAGAACCAGGAGGCGGGCCGTGCTGCGGTTGAGGCCGACCCCGCCGAGCCCCGGCAGCTTCATGTCCGCTGCCTGCTCGGCCGCTGCAACGGGAACGCACACCCCTCAGCGATATCAACTCCGTAAGTCAGGGGTTCTCACACTTCGTGATGCGACGAATCCCGAAATTAATAAGATATTTGCGCGAACATCCCTGCCATCTCTGCTGGTCATCGAAAAGTGCAGTTCTGTGCATTGTTGCCGGACAGGAGACAACAGGGACCTAAGTAGCTTCACGACCTCTCTACACCTGCAGCAGGCTGTAGAATGTTCTTGTACAGTAACGAGAAGGGTGCCACGCGGTTCCGTAGTTGGTTGAGGCACTATGCTACAAGCCGGAAGGTCGTGGATTCGATTTTTGTATTTTTTAATTGACCGAAACCTTCCAGCCGCCCTAAGGCTCTGGGGCCGACTCAGCCTCTAACAGAAATGAATGCCAGGAATCTTAGTGGGGGTAAAGGGCGGCTGGCACGTAAGGCTAACAACCTCACTGCCACCTGTGAGCCGATTGTCTAGTAAATGTGGAAGTCTTGATGTCTCACAAACCTCTGGGAATCCGCCGCCTGTTACAGGGATAACTTTACCTTCACAGTCACGAGAATTGTACGGAATCTGACGGCTCCGAGTGAAATATGGTCATGAGTCCCATGGAACTCGGAACCAAGAATTACTGAGCTGACGAGGGCCAGCAGCAGTTTAGCAGTCAGTCAGAGAAGTGCAGTATTATACATAGTCGCAGGCCCCTATCAGACTATACAATGACAACAGGAACCTAAACAGCTTTACAGTCTCGCTACAGCTACAACAAGCTGTATAATTTTCTTGTACAGTCACGAAAATTTCCCGAACTATTTCGCCGGGTGCTGCTAAATTTTTCGGAAGGACTCATATAGATTTTATTGACTTCCCAAACTGTTCCTGGATAGAGCCATGCGTTAAAGCGTTCTTCAGACACTTACGGTCCAGCCTCCATAATAGATCGCGTACCACGCTTTGAGAAACCATACATGGCTGATTGTTGGTATGGCGAAAACGCATTTAACCGCTTTCGTGAGGGTACGTAGCTTTAATCCTGGTAGCTTATTGGCTACCTTGACAAGAACCCGTCTGCCAGCGCCAAATGTGATCAAAATTTTTGTGCATGTGGTGACAGACACAATTTTTCACGTGACAACTTCTGGTTCTGCAACATTAATACCAACGTTTAAGGTCTTTCATTCTGGTCCGTCACGCTAACCAATTAACAATCAAGTTCCTTCCGTCAAATGTGACACTTTTTTAAGTTTTCCACCTCGTCAGCACCTGCCTTACATGTTTCGGCTCACCACGGAGCCATCATCAGAGGCATTTATAGTAGAAAAAGAAATCACCAACACACAAAACTTCACTTTGTCCAAGATAGCCACGTTCCAGTTAATTAAAATAATTACAAATAGTTAAAATTACCCAGAATGTCGGTTCACTAAAAGTTTTTCACACACCACAGTAGCTTCCTTATTTGATTCGTCGTTAATTCTGTAAAATTATGTTTCGTTATTTGAAGTAAGAATTCTTAAAATCCCTAGAATTCTTTC
>NW_019721044.1:103366-110363 GCF_002891405.2 Cryptotermes secundus | reverse complement strand
CAACAACATCCCGAAGCAAAAAGATTGGGCCAAGCGGGAAAGAATTCTAGGGATTTTAAGAATTCTTACTTCAAATAACGAAACATAATTTTACAGAATTAACGACGAATCAAATAAGGAAGCTACTGTGGTGTGTGAAAAACTTTTAGTGAACCGACATTCTGGGTAATTTTAACTATTTGTAATTATTTTAATTAACTGGAACGTGGCTATCTTGGACAAAGTGAAGTTTTGTGTGTTGGTGATTTCTTTTTCTACTATAAATGCCTCTGATGATGGCTCCGTGGTGAGCCGAAACATGTAAGGCAGGTGCTGACGAGGTGGAAAACTTAAAAAAGTGTCACATTTGACGGAAGGAACTTGATTGTTAATACCAACGATTTATATTACGAATTTCAGGCTGCCGCCTTCATCACCCTCCGTTACCAACCCACTGGAATTTATTTGCTTTCGGGAAGTACACGGCTATTGACAACTATACACAGATGTTGTTCTTTGTGATTTGTGTTTCATATTCAACAAGTAATTTGCGATTCCTCCGGTGTTTTCGAAAATCACAACTTTCGCTACTCTACCGAGAGGAAACGAAGCATTCCCATTAGGAGATCAACTTCCGTAATGGTTTCGCTTTTACACAGGCGGATAGGCGTGAAATCCCTAATTTCATCTCTCTTCCCGAAGTCTTTCCTCCTTTATTTCTTTCCAGCTCTCTCCCCCTTCTGTATGTTTTCCAGCATCCAATAAACCATCTTTTTAGGGCCATCGTATAAGTCCCTTTCCTCTACTTTTTTAATTCTAATGACCATGTCAGTGCCTTTGTCCTACCCATTCTTTTTCCGTTGCCAATCCATTGCAGTCATTTCTCTTCTAATTGCATTAACAAACTGCCAATTATAACACTCCCCGCATTTCACTTAGTGCTTCTCAAGGCACAATCAAGAAGTTCTGGGCTCGAATCTCGGCCGGGGTTTCCTTGCGGTTTTCCTCAGTCCCCCCCCGGCAAATGCCGGGGTAGTACCGCGATATAGGCTACTACCGTTTCCGCCCAAATCCTTCCCAGTTCACCTGTCCCCCTCCCCCTTTGATGCTGTAAGGTATAAATATCGACAACATCGTGAAGTACCAGGCGAAAAGGATTCGTGTCCACTGGTAAGATACTGACCATGTGAAGAAAAAAAGTAAAGTAAAGCTATCCCTCTAACAGTTCGTGGAGGCCCATAGGGTTGTGAGACGTCGAGGCACCCACATTTATTAAACAATCGGCTCACTGATGGCGGTGAGTTTGTCAGCCTTAAACACTGACCTCCCTTTACCCCCATGAAGATTCCTGGTACTCATTTCTGTTAGAGGCTGAGTCGACCCCAGGGCCATAGTGCGGCTGGAAGGATTAAGTCAGTTGAAAAATCTAATGACCTCATAGGAAATCGAACCCTCAACCTTCCGGCTTGTAGCATAATGCCCCAACCAACTACGCTATCGCGTGCCCCCATATTGATTCTCCATCTGTTTATAAAGGTCTCTGTTGCGTGTTAGTATCGGTCTAGTGCAATGTACGTACTTCCTAGACCGTTATTCTGCATTGTTCTAGGGCCTCTTTGTGGACATAACTGAGACAGAACGCGAAGCGAGCGAGTGCTTCGTGTAATGTAAACTTTAATATTGTAAGTTCCATTCGCCCCCCGTGCAAACGATGCAACCAGACAGTTCTGTGGCAGTCATTATTTTTTTTTTGGAATATATATTTCATGAAGTTTGCCATCTCTACAACGTAACGCCAGTGCCGCTGTGTAATAAACGCAATTCATGAATAAGTACGCACCTGTTAGACAACAATATATAATTCAGACCACACTTACATGGATAAAATTTCGGCTGCGTGACGAGCCTTACAATTCCCTGGAGAAATCTTGCTGACGTGCTTGTAGGTATGGCCATACTGTATCACATGACAAGCCCGTGGTAATATTATGAACACTGTTAAGGCACTGAGTCAGGGCCGTAAGACTTATCGGCAGGGCTAGAAGCCTTACAATTCCTAACACATATCTCGCTGGTAATCTTGTGGATACGGCAACACTGTAGCAAAAGCCTGGGGTCGAAATCAGGAGCCTTTGGCCTTCTTGTGTGGGTATACCTCCCGTCTCTTCTAACCTTCAACACTAGATAAGGAAGAGTAGATAGGGTCGCGCTCCGGGCCGCTTTACCCCAACGGCGACACACAGTCCAGTACCTATTGGATAGGAGGCTGTTCGAGTGTGAGCGTCTGTCTGGACGTTGTGAAAAATAGAGAAATGTCCACTGTCCCGGAAATCGAACCCGTATTGACAAATCGTCCAGCTTGTAGCTCAGTCACTCTATGACCTGAGTTACCGGGCTTATTGAGCTTCATTTTGCTGCTCACAGAATTTATTTTGATGTGGATATATGTGAGTGTAGGCCGATCACAGTGGCTGCGCGGTCATCCGCTCGAACGCTGGGATCGTGTGTTCGAATCCCACTCAAGGCACGTATGTCTGCGTATAGGTAGCGACCTTGCGACGGGCTCATCACCCGTCCAAGGAAATTTACAAACGGTATATATGATTAAGAAACTGTAATAACGGCTAAGGTCCAACAAAGGATTATAGAGCCATAGATAGATAAAAATTAAATGTAATATTCTACATAAAGTGGACGGTTTACGATGAGCGATTTGTGCTTCTAATCCATGGTAGATGGCGTTAAACGTCGGCTTGGATAACATATAGCACTGGAAAGGCTTATAGGAAGGGGCAGGAGACATTAGGACCATAGACTGAGGGTGTTCAAGAACAGGGTGTTGAGGGTTGACAATATTTGGACCGAAGAGAGATGAAGTGACGGGAGGTTGGAGAAAACTGCTTAATGAGGAGCTTCATAACTTGTACTCTTCTCCAAGTATAATTAGAATGATCAAGTCAAGGAGGAGGAAGTGGGCAGGGCAAGTAGCACAAATCGGGAAGAACTGGATTGCATATATAGGATATTGGTGGGAAAGTCAGAAGGAAAGAGACCACTGGGAAGACCAAGGCGAAGGTTGTTGGACAATATTGGAATGGATCTTAGAGACATAGGATGGGATGGATTGGATTGATCTGGCTGAGGATAGGGACCAGTGGAGGGCCCTTGTGAACACGATAATGAACCTTCGGGTTCTATAAAATGCTGCAGACTTGGCTTCTCCTCAAGAAGGGCTCAGCTCCATTAAAACTTCCCGTTCAAAATCTGAACGTGTGTTACACTAGTATATATATTGTATGGTGTACACTTATGTCTGAACTTCGAAATTGCTGCATATGAATTAAACTTGTTGAGTCCCCCAGGAGACTAATTTGGAAAATGTGATGAATGTGCACCGCATTGCGGTGGTCACTAAGCAAGGGACAGTGGCCGTGTTTATTAAGAAGATTACGTCCCTTGAGACTGAAGCACGCAGTTCATGCTGAACGTGTTTTGCCGTGTCTCCTACCGCACATAAATTTTCGATATTATATTTAAGCATCCTGTTGCACTTTATACCTATGATATAACTCCGTCCTAAGTGCAAACTATATTTATGGGTCTTTCGTTTTGTTCCTCTCTATACACTACATGTTTCGGCCCCAAACAGTCATCATCAGGTGTATACACTCACGTATCTGTTACACACGTATTAAAGATAAACAGCGGCACGCACACAGGGAGCGTACACAGAATAACACCTGTACAGTGCTGAAAACAAGAAGTAACCGCTGCAGCACTATAGACATAGGGCAAGTAACACTGAGAATTTTAAATTTAAAAAAAAAAATTTAAAATTTAGAAGAAAAAATTTTTAAGGAATTTTAAAATTGAAACTGAAGATTTAAAAGTGCCAGTTCATGAAAGTCAAAATTGACGTGTGTAGGTAACAAAGATAATGTACGAATCAGACAAATGTCAGCGCAGTAGAGTCTGTTAGCAACGACGAAGGGAACAATTGGGAAGACCGGTGTTTAAATTTTAAACTAAGTGCAGTGTAACAGCTACGTGAGTGTATACACCTGATGATGACCGTTTGCGGCCGAAACATGTAGTGTAAAAGAAAGCAAGACGAAAGACCTACAATAAATTGTTGCACTTAGGACGGAGTTTATATCATACATCATAAATTTTCGTCTAGTCACACCGCGAGCATATAAAATCCCAGTCACTGCTTTGCATTCATTGTGGACAAGGACCAGTGCCGAGCTTTTGTGAAGTCGGTAATGAAATTTCGGGTTCCTTAGACCTGTATTTATTTTACTGGATGAACAAAATTTATCTTCTGAAGAGGGCTTATACTGTGCGGAGTGCGTTGCGTATATTACCGTGTTGACAATAGCTGAAGCCTATAGCGTCCAATGTAGGATGATAGGCGAATGATGAATTAGAAAAGATTTGGAAGGAAGAGGCCCCAGCCCAATTTGAGGTACTATCCTGCCATTTGACTGGGGAGACTGAATAAAACCACGGTAGCAGGTATTCACACAAAAGATTCGATTCGAGCATCTTCCGAACAGGAATCAAGTGCGTTACTCCTACACCAGATTGATCAGGAGTTAGTTAATTAGTTTGTTTGTTGGGGTTATTTAACGACGCTGGCAGTAACTAAAATACATAGCGTCGAACTGTAGATTAATCGATGATGATAATTTTGAAAGAATTTAGAATATAAAGGCCGTAGTTCGATTTCAGGTACTATCGCAGCATTTCCCTGAATGGCCTGAGTAAAACCACCAGAACCTCAGTCAGGATGGCAGGAGTATCGACTGAGATTCAATCCAAGTACCTCTTGAATGCGAGTAAAAAGTGTTACTTTACGTGAAACCACTCGCTAGTCAGTCAGTCAATCAGTCAGCCAGGCGAACTATTCAGGATCTTTCCTGAGTGGTTGATATTCGGCTGATGAACTTCCATGTTATGGGAATCCAAGGATTTAATGCCTTTCACCCGAACGTCGCATTGTAGTAGATAGCGTCCATACTACGTATTCCGGAGATCCCAGTTTCAAATCCCGCCCCGGATACCGGCTATACTGAGTGAGGCTCAGGTTATTTTCCGTCAGAAGCTCCAGGCAAATGTCGAGATAATAGATATTTCCAGCCAATTTAATTTCCGGTTCCTCTTGATCTCATCAAACCGTCCTAGAATTATTAATATAAGAAAGTAATATCAAAACTTATAAAGCAATTTTCTCTCATTGGCTTCCTCCACATGTCTCCCTTGATGCAGGGAAACCGTACGCTAAAGACTTCTGATAGAAAGCTTAACGCCCAGTAGTCCGTTGAAAGTCGCCTCCATCCTCAGGGTCGGAGAGAAATCCAAGCAAGAAACCAGCATAAAGCAGATATCAAGCATCCCTGTAGATGGAGGCGACATATTCCTCCGAAAGTCGGTTGCCTGTCAGCGGACTACACAGTACAATACCCAACAAGATAGGACTATTCACAACCACAGTTGTGCGAACTTCATATCCTGCTATTAGAAGTTTTGTGCAATGCTTGTACTTGCGTTGCGATCAACCTTTCGCTAGGTTAGAGACATTTCGTGAAATGTTATGAAGTTGCGTGATGCCGTGTTGACACGCATGTTGTCACTTTTTTATTTGTTTTTATTTTCTTATTGCTAGTGGGGTGGGACTAAGTCCCTTGTACTGTGGCCACTTCTGGCCTATTATACCAGCCCCAGATGATAGGTGAGGGTGATTGTGGAGCAATTGGTGGAATGAAGATTGGCAGGGGAAATCGAAGTACTCGGAGAAAACCTGCCCCAGCGCCACTCTGTCCACCACAAATCTCGCTTGACCACACCTGGGATCGAACCCGGGCCGCCGCGGTGGGAAGTGTCACTTGAATATCAGAGTATACCTGCACCTATGGGCGAAAATGAGACAATGCAGTTTTTTGATTTCCTGAAATGTGTTGCTCTATCTCCACATAATTCCACTGGTTTACCTTACTTGCAAGTGTGAGATTTCAAAATGCTTTATTTTTCCAAAGTCGTGTTTAAACTGCAGTTGAAACACAGTTTCCCGAAAATTGGTGTTGATGGACATAGCACACTCCAACATTCAGGTGACGAAATGTCTCCCGTTTTTACAAAACAGAACATCATTAACCTCAAACAATTTACGAGAGTCTGTATCATTTGTATTTTGACCTCAATATGAACTGCTCAGTAAAGAGATGTGAATATTTTCTGTGCTTTCGTTGCAGCGGAAAGGCCTTAAGGGCACTGTGATCGGATTATACAACAGGTCAAGGCTCACACAATGTAGACAAAAAATGAACGTTAAGTTTCCAGTTTTAGTTGTTCGCTTTAGCTCGGCTGTCCAAAATCCGAATCCCTGAGGGGCCGAGTTGTACTTAGGCATCTACCCACAGTTCGTATTTTAAGGTAAGACAGGTAAAGCAAAGGTTGTGCCTGTGTTTGATTAATTAATCACTACGCCTTGTAGACGTATGGAGGGAGGGCGGTATAGCTCCACCATTCCTGACATCGGCACTAGATTTCAGCATAACCCCCAGCCGCTTTAACCCCGGAGGAAGGAGCCCCCGCTACCCATTGGATAGGGGGCTGTGTGGACCCCAGATCTGGTTTGGACGATGTGGAATAAAAAATAATTTTTTGCCTCTACCGGAAATCTAACCCCAGCCGTCCATCCCGTAACCCTTCGATGTACTGACAGAATCGTCTCGATACCCAGAAGATACATATGTCCTAATATACAGGTGTAAATACCTGCTCTGTAATGATAACATCTGTGAAGCACAGGCCTGTGTATAAGAATCTGACATATAAACTAAAAAGTTTGTAGGTTAATTAAATGTTAAAGAAAGCAGTCTTCTGGGATTTGGCACCGTGTATATGTGGTGTTAACCGACGTTTCGGAGGAACGTATCGCCTCCATCTTCAGGGTAGAAGAAAAAATATAAGAAATCTGCAAGCGAAGAGACCGTGAGAACCGGTAAAAGCAGAC
>NW_019721044.1:95783-103252 GCF_002891405.2 Cryptotermes secundus | reverse complement strand
AGGGAAACCTTCACACTCACTCATGGAGCTGAGCCCTCCTTGAGAAGTCGCCAATTGTGCAGCTACTCTTGAATTTCTCAGCATTTTATGTAACCTATAGGTTCTTCGCCTCACAAGAGTCCCCACTGGTCGCTATCCTGAGCCATATCAATCCAATCCATACCATCCTATTCTATCTCTCTAAAATCCATTTTAATATTATCCACCCACCTACGTCTAGTCTTCTTAGTGGTCTCTTTCTTTCTGGCTTTCTCACCAAAAATCCTATATACGCATTCCTCTTATCCCCAATCGTTCTACATGCCCTGCCCATGTCATCCTCCTTGACTTGATCATGCTAATTATATTTGGCGAAGAGTACAAGTTAAGAAATTCTGCATTCTCTCACACATGTTTTAAGGAATGCAATGGAACCTCTCACGTGCTGCACAAAACCAACTGACGGACCGCGTGTTGCAGTTGCACATCCCTGTTTAGTGATATGTATGTGCATATGGGGGAGGATATTTAATGACGATCTCTGTCGCGTCGTGTGGTAGGGTGACTGAAGAATTTTAAAGGATTTTGAAGGAAGCGGCCGGTATTTAAGAGATGTACTATCCAAGCATTTACCTTGGGGACTGAGGAAGACCACTACAAGCTTGGAATATTCGGTGTCCCGGCTGGAGATGACGTTAAACATCGGCCTGTATGTGTGTTTCGATAACACGTAGAACTGCGAAGCAATTCGCTAGAGACCGTGTGGGGGGGGGGAGTTAATAATACGAAAGCTCACATAAGAAATGAGGAGACTTCCTGCTGAATTCTCGGCGGGTGTTTCATCAGGCTTATACATATAGAGTCAGTCGGTGAGACCACGGTTTCGTCTGATTCACATCTGTGGGACACAAAGCAACAAGTACTGTATAAAGCAGCCTGCCTCTGCAGATTATGAGCATGTAGGCCAGCATATAGCAGTACTATAGTCTGTTTATCATTTTCCGGGCTCTACAAGATGGGGAAGTGAGGGTATCTAAGCTAATGGGGGGGGGGAGGGGGATACTGCGCATACACTCAAATTCGGAAACATTTGTTGCATGTCGTGTGGGATAATAAATTCATTCATGCATATATTTTGTTTACGGAGCCGGATTAGTGCAGTCGGTATTGCGACTGGCTACGGGCTGGACGGCCAAAGGGTCGGAGTACGAGTCCCAGTAGGATAAAGAATTCTCTCCACGTCGTCCAGACGTGGCCAGAGGCCCACCCAACCTTCTATACAATGCGTACGGGGGCTTTTTCCCTGGGGGTAAAGCGACCGGGACGTGAAGCTGACCGCTCACCTCCAACTAGTGTCGAGGTCAAGAAAATATGGGTATATACATCCACTCCCCATAAGCTTTAATGACGTAGTGCTTAATTAGTTGAGCAAAGGGACAGCTTTGCTTTTTATATATTTTGGATTGTTTATGAAACAACGCTGAACCGTTACAGTCTACACAATCTTTGAAGAAGCGAAGCTCAACGTAGTAACTTTTTTTATAATGAACGTTACTTTCGGTGCTTTATACATAATATTATTTACTCACGCTTGCGTGACGTCAGCACATACGTATCATACCTCACAGAGCCGGAGGTACAATAACCGGACTTTATCCAATATTTTTACCTACTGTATTAAAATTTTATGAATTTGTTCCATTTATCCCTCTTTTGAAGGATTACTTTTTTTGGCGGTAAGAGCGGATTGGCGACTTAATTAAAAAAAAAAGTCTGCTCCCCGCTCTTCCTTTCTTAGTAACAGCTTATGTGATAGTTCTAAAATTATTAAATGTTTAAGAGTTATCCTGTACACCAAGAAGGTGAAATTACGTATTTTGTCTGGCCGGCCAGGTCACCAACTCTAGTGAGTTTCACGGACCACGTATCTCCAGCTGTGAACTACTGGAATTGTAGTTTACGCCTGCCAATTGCAAAGCTTAGCGTAGAACAAATCATTGGTTCAAAAATTGTTTTGTCTAGACAAAACGAATTAAGATCGGAATTATTTTTTTCTTCTTAACGTTATTATAACCTTGCGACGAATTGAATTCTGTAGGCCTATCTGCTCTAGGAGCTCCGTGCATTCACACTTCAGTCAAAACATCGAGTTCTGGAAAGAGAAAGCCCGACTTACAGGTTTAAAGAACCTCATATAACTAAGCATTTTACAGAAATTAATGTTGATAAATTCACGTATTGACGGGTTTAATAGACCCTATAAAGTCCATCTACTCTACCAACCTGGGGCACGTGGTTGCATAGTTGTTTGAGGCACCGTGCTACAAGCCGGAAGTTCGCGGGTTCGATTCCCAATGATGTCGTTGGATTTTTCAATTGATATAATCCTTACAGCCGCACTATGGCCCTGGGGTCAACACAACCTCTAACAGAAATGAATACCAGGAATCTTTCTGGGGGTAAAGGGCGGCCGACGCGTAAAGCTGACAACCACTGTCTGTTACAGGGATAAATTTTCTTTTATTTGCAGCAGTCACGCGTACATATCCCTTGAGGGGACAGGTTCGATGTGAGAGGGCGCAAACCCAGTGTTCCAGGTGCGCTCCTTGCAATTTCCACGTCTCTGTGGCCTTGAGGTTCGCTTATCGGAAACTGTCACCCTACTCCTTTGTTACGGAACTGATCACACCATGGATACCGGATTGCACACTGATAGCACATTAATCCTTGGGTAAGCAAAGTAAAGCCATCCCTGTAACAGGCCGTGAAGGCCCATAGGGTTGTGAGACGTTGAGGGTCCCACATTATCTAGACAGTCGGCTCACAGATGGCGGTGAGGTTGTCAGCCTTACGCGCCTGCCGCGCTTTAGTCCCCAGGAAAAGTAATTAATTCCTGGTACTCATTTCTGTTAGAGGCTGAGCGAACCCCAGGGCCATAGTGCTGCCGGAAGGAGTAGGTCAATTGAAAAAAAATCCAATGACCTCATCGGTACTTGAACCCGTAACCTTCCGGCTTGTAGCATAGTGCCTCAACCAACTAATTAATCCTTGGGTTTCTCCCGGAAAATATTTCAAATAAATCGTATGTAGATCTTAACAATCAGCTTCTAAGCGTTTCTGCAACGAGTTTTCTCATTCTGAAAGATCCGAAATTCATTTAGAGCTCCAACTGAAGAGGGTGTTGTGGTGGACGAAATAAGTAATGGACTCCATGGAGCTGACTTCTACTTCAGAAGCTAATAGTTGTTTGATTACTAAACAAATTCCCGACAGTTCATTGCCGTGTTCACAACAGCCCGTCCTGGACCAGATGGTTCCAGTCAAGAATATCCCATTCTGTTTATTTAAGATACTTTTTAATATTATCCTCCCTTATGCACCTAGGCCTTCCCAGTGGCCTCCCTTAATCAGATTTTACTGCCAAGGCCATATTGGATTAACATGAACCAAAATTTCTTTAGTATAATACATTTTAATGTAGACGTCCAATACCAAATTTTGTCGAAATCGACGAGTGTTTTCTGAATTGTGTCCCATAATCGTATCAATAAAACATAAAATATTTATGTTCATACAGATCTATCAATCCGTTTTGTTTATATTTTTCTTCAGTCACCCGGAAATAAACCGCACAGTTACAGTAAACTTTACTTACATGTGGGTTCCAGTAGCTCAGTAGATGATATTAATTATGGGTGGAAATTATGAGCGATATCTAGCGGAATATAACAGTCAACTTTAAATGTATTCATTGGCACATGTNGGGGGAGGGGGTGAGAAAATATAATTACTTTCGTCGGTTGTTACTCTTTTCCCAACATCTGCGCTGCACTCGGCTGCCGTCGGCTGTCTTGGCTAGGGAAGCTCGGGATCGGTTGAGGACAGGATGGTTACTAACGGGTGAATCAGAACTCCCTGCGTACATTTTCCACTATGTACACTGTCTATTTACAATAATAATTACATTAAGAAAAAGGCCTGCTTTTGTCTGTTTACATGACACTTCTCGCTAAACTCATTCTACCGTCTTTGTTTGTGGAGGGGAGGTGCCTAGAAACTGTACTCCTATCATCGTCTTCCACTCTCCGTTCATTTCTACCCTGTTCTACCCTGGCTCTCACTTGGTACACTGGAGACTGCCTTATAATCTCACAATAACAATTTTATCAACAATACATCTAACAGCATGGCGTATATGAGCAAAGAGACTTACTTGCAATACACATGTAGATTACTGCCGTCATCCACCCTCTTGTGGTATACATGTCGCCGAGAGCCTCCGGCTGACAACTCAATATTATGTGTTAGAACCTTGATCCAAATCCCCCAAATTCCCTAATTTATGGTTTTAATTCGCTGATTCAGCGTTGACGACAGAGGGTAGGTACTCCTACTCGGTGTCCTCAATCCTCACAATAATCTCCTCATTGGCTCTCATGGGTGGTTGTGGGCGGACCCCTTGCGTCTTATTGCTGTGTATGCGGTCTCTTACAATTACTCCAGTGACCGAGTGAGGCAAGCTTCTGGCTCTGTGAGTACACAGACTTGCTGAGCATCCACATTCTTAACCTAATTGCCAGTCCTGGTGTTTACAAGTTACGGCAACAACTGCGAAACCCTTTTCGCAAGTCGCGAACATTTTGGGTAATGCCTTATGCTCTCCAATCTCAAATTTGAGACACTACATTGGCACATGTCCATTGTGTGACGCGAGTGTTTTATTTAACACGCACGGAAGCGGTATGGTTGAGGAATTATATCTGACATCCGGTTTGCGGCTCGGATGTGGACATCCAAGACCGCCATGGGGTAACGGGGCCTAGAAGGCTGTTTCTGGATAATACTGAAATAAATTTATTGTCGTTAACGGCTAATGTAGCGAGAGTATTCTGTACATGAGGCAGCCATGATGGGGGTCAAGGGAACAAGCCAGGGATCTGTTCCTCCAACCAGATATTTTAGAAACTTCGGAGTTTCGAAAGTAAGGAAATATACCAAACATTAATACCGTAAATTATGAGCACAGACTGCAAGAGTAAGGATATACACCAGACATTCATCCATCAATGGCTCTACAGCTGTTTGTTGGGCTTTGACCTCTTCTTCAGTTCCGTAATCTTTTTTACACAGAAGGCAGGACACCTTAGATGGGTGATCAGCTTGCCGCAAGGCCGCTATCTACACGCAGGACAACACAGGCACAACGCATACACAGGCACCCTTTCCTTGAATGGGATTCGAACCCACGATCCCAGCTTTCGAGCGAGCGAAGATAGTTCATGCTTCAGTCCGCGTGTTCACTGTGGTGGGGATACCATAAATTAACATATCAGAATTTCAAAAATAAGGAAATACACCAAATATTAATCTCTCTAAGATCTTAGAAAGGTAGGATGGGATGGTATGGATTGGATTGATCTAGCTCAGGGTAGGGACCAGTGGAGGGCTCTTGTGAACACAATTTCATAAAATACTGGGAAGTTCTTGAGTAGCTACACAATTAGCGGCTTCTGAGGGAGGGCTCAGCTCAATGAGTGGGTGACCAAATATTAATAATATAAATTAACATAATTTTTAAGGAAACTTATTTTTTTACGCTGAACGCAAAGAAAATTAATGAAATAGCCTTACACGGTTTGAACGGGAATTTCAAAGCAGGTGTTCCATCTGTCCTTCCCCCTTGGAACACATTGCTTGCGTCGCCCCTGGACATTACTGTCAGGATTTAGGGGCTGGGATCCTGTGTTGCATCACAGGCTGTTAGGCGTGGGGGATTATGCGAGTTGAGAAGGGGCGGACGGGGAGGGGAGACGAAATGAAGATTAAGAAGAGCTTTGGAAGGATTAATGTGTGCTTAACCATGACCAGAACCGTTCATCATGGGGTACAGAAATTAATGACGCCGGTGCATTTATAGAATAACCAATTTTATGAACACCTTCCTAGTTTGTACATGAAATAACTTTTTTTGACACTGAACTTTGTCTGCATCCCCAGGTAACACGTCGACTCGACAGAGTCAGTCTCCATGTCACTCGAAGTTAAACAGTTCCTGCACTTGATATGAAGGTAAAGTTGTCTCTGTGCTTAATTAATTAAGTACTATGCGGCGAAGACGTATGGGGGAGTGGATGTACGGCTCCAACATTCCTAAGCTTGTCACTAGATGGAGGTGAGTGGTCAGCTTCACTGCTCGGCCGCTTTACCCCCGGTACCCATTTGACAGGGTGGACTCCAGAGCCGATCTGGACAGTATGAAGTAGAGAAAAATCTCTTGCACTTGCCGGGAACCGAACCCCGGTCGTCCAGCCCGTAACCCATCTCTATAATGTCTACGGTTGATATACTGTCATTAAATAACCTGTCAAGGCAGAATGGTCATGGAGCATTGTTTACTGTCTGTTGGCATGACTAACTATGTTTCGCATGCATAACTCTTCTTCATGTCATTCGAGATTAAATAACTTGCGCAGCTGATAAGCTGTTGTTAAATAACCTAGGAACGTATAACTGTCATTCGCAAAAGAAGTTTTGTTGAACGTCTCTCTGACCATGACCATCTGTGTTCAGCATGTATAATTATTCGACGTTAAATAGCTTCTACGTTTGGTATATTATAATTAAATAACCCATCAAGCCAGAAATGTCATTCGCTAAGAAGCCTTGTTTAATATTCGTGCAAACATGACCATCTCTGTTCAGAATGTGCAATTGTTCATGTTGTCGTTTCTACGTAAAATACCTTCTGCAGCTCGGTGCCAAGGTGGGAAGCCTCGTGCAATGGCCTACTCTGTTTCCCACTTACCTGAGTGCTGGATGGACTGCAACCTCCGCGTGAATATGTACGTTGTCGCCTCTCGGCTCTCGACTTCGCTGTAACATCGGCCGACCGGCCAGGGCTTTTCGCATCCTTTGCGCTGTCTCGCAGAACAAAACCGCCCCCATACATAACGCAGGCGCACGGGCACATAAAACCCTGCATTAAAGCCAATATCACGCGTCAGCTATTTCCACTTGAAATTACATTCAACAATTCAACTGCCACCATCAGCTGTGAAGGTTTGTTTGTGGCCCTTACTTTATCCAGGTTTCAGATTTCGGGTAAATTGCCGCTGGACTTAGCCAGCACAGTCATTATTGGTTCCGGGCCCCGTGGGAAACCATGACCGCATTTTTCTGCGTCACGACTCTGCGTCGTGAAACTAAATTTTGCTTTATTTCTAATTCTCTGAAATTGCTTAACTATTAAGTTCCTGCCTGACAGGAAACAAATTCAGTCTTCACTGTGAAGATGAAATACGTAACCGAAATACTCTGTTTGGGGAGCCTGGATGGCGCAGTCGGTATAGCGACTGGCTACGGGCTGGACGACCGAGGGGTCGGAATTCAAGTCCCGGTATGATCAAGAATTTTCTCTTCTCCACAGCGTCCAAACCGGCTCTGGGACCCATCCAACCTCCTATCCAATGGGTACCGGGGGCTCTATCCCC
>NW_019721044.1:93999-95625 GCF_002891405.2 Cryptotermes secundus | reverse complement strand
ATCGGTGAAGAAAATACAAGAGTTGTTATTTAAAATATGAGAGCAAAGAAAGGGGCGACGTATAAGCTCTATAGAAGTTCCGTGAATATGTGTAGGCTCTACAGATGCAAGTGGACGGGAGACTCCGAAAAATTGTTGTAGTCAAATGGTGTAAGTCATTTATATACTAGCATGACTGTATTGAAAATTTCTGTCTTCGGTTGCTAACAGAAGGATCATAAAGGGAACAGCTGGAGTCCATTAACGTAAACAGCATGCAACAAATTATTTCATTCATGAATAGAGCAACCGGTTAGTGCCGTTAACGGAAACACTTTCTTGTTTTGTTCTAAGAATCGTGCGAAACACGTAAATACACTGTGTGTGTGTGTGTATGTGTTAGCAAACTGCAGAATCTTCTATTGTTAAGAGCAGGCTGTACTTACAGAAACCACTCTGCTTCATAGCCTTAAACAACAGAGCGTTTCATTCTCGTGAAAATATTGTCAAGTCACCTGTGACAACACTAACTTTCACAACGCGGTTGTTTTGATGTGGTTTCTACAATATGAGATTTCGAGTTGTCATGGCGGTAACTATGAAAATTGTTGTTTTCTAAGATGTATAGTCTCCAAGATCGTCACCAAGACTTCGGAGGATTCAACTGCCTACATCTTCAAGGTAGACTACATGGGTTCTCTTCTACTCTGAAGATGGAGGCAAAAGGTTTCTAAGAAACGTTCATCTCATTCTGTAGGACTCCGCGGTCTCGCATCTCAGATGACAGTAACGTAAAGAAGTAAGCACTACGCGAGGAAGACGCGTACGGGAGTGGAGGTATAGCTCCACCATTCTTGTCCTCGGCTCTAGATGGAGGTGACTGGTTATCCTGACGCCCCAGCCGTTTTACCGCAATAGAAAGAGCCCACAGATACCCATAGAACAGGAGGAGCGGTGGGCCCCATATCTGATCTAGACGCTAGGAAGAAGAGAACATTTACACCAGCCAGCAATCGAACTCGCGACCATCCAGTCGGTAGCCTGCCTCTATACCGACTGAGCTATTAATAACAAATACAAATAAATAAATAACGAAATTCTGACTCATATATCATAGTCTTTATTTTGTCAATACACCCCCCTTCCCCAACTGCGCCCCAAATCCCTTCCCTGACAGGTGTTCTGATTTACTTACAACATTGTTGCATGCAGGGTAATGGAAATTTACAAATGGATTCATTATTCCTGTCCTGCCCCGTTTTGTGCATAAGCCATTAACCGGTGTTCCCAGCTGGTCACTAGCATTATCCTTCCGTAAGGTCAGCACAAAGCGACACGGTACTGTACTGTTAATGAAACGAGCAGCACTTTCCCATAATGAATTGCTGATGCTATAGCAATGTTCTAACAGTTGACATGGTCATAGTCAGAAATGTTCCTTAAGCCGCTTAAGAATATTTTATTGAATCCCCTTAGAGGATTCAGGATAGAAGAAACACTTTAAAAGTTCAATTTCTAGGACAATATTTTGTATATTTCCTTATCCCCCCCCTAATTCTTACATTTGAAAAACCAAGAGGAGAGGCAGATATCTGATTTTCTCCCCTTCCTTCCGGTTCCCATAGACGGCTTTCAATCCATTGTTCC
>NW_019721044.1:52772-93946 GCF_002891405.2 Cryptotermes secundus | reverse complement strand
TTCTTATATTTTTCCTTCTACCCTGAAGATGGGGGCGATACGTTCCTCCGAAACGTCGGTTAACACCACATATACACGGTGCCAAATCCCAGAAGACTGCTTTCTTCATAGTCACCGCCGTGAAAGCCTCAAATCTTACATAGCTCCTCTGTTCTTCGCCTTCTTGTCTGCGCTCACCTTTCACTTGCATCTTCAGATGTTTACGTAGCTTCAGTTCCGATCCTGGCCTTCTTTTCCTTCTCGTTGTTTCCGTAGTTGTGCTACACGTGTAATTCAAGCAATTTGCAACCAAGGAATTTGAATTTTACGGCCCTGAGTGTGGTCACTTCGAAATTACCATGTTCTGGGATGTGACTCTGCGTAGTCTGATAAAAGTTGTCTGACATTTCGGGGCATCGCACTGCCTCCATCTTCATATTTGAAGCGTAGGCCTAAGCGAAGCAAGCAAGAAATAGAGTACTTTGAGACTTAAAAAAAAAAGGAAACTGTCTTCTGACTTCTGTCGAATCTTTGGCCCCTCTCACTTTCGGGGCCACCGTCTGAAATTGACCTTTACTTCATTTCCCTAAATTCGTGCCCTCGGTTGCTTTCCATTCTAACTTGAAGACGGAGGCAGTAACTTCTCCGAAATATTGTTAACTTTCTTCCAGACTACACGGCATCACGTCCCACAAGATTTATTTATTTAGGTATTTAGTTCACATGATCCTAAACAATTGAAGTCTATTTTCTACTACCAGATTTCCTCTTGCAAATGAAGCTCCAGTTCAGAATGTAATTTATAATACACTGTCACGATTTATGTGTGACTATAGACGGGGTATGGATTTATTGATGCTTTACAGATCGTAACTACTAATAACTATAACACTTACGCTGATTTCCACACCTTTCTTTTTTGCTAGTGGGATGGGACTAAGTTCCTTGTACTGCGGCCACTTCTGGCCTATTGTACCAGCTCCAGATGATAGGTGAGGGTGATTGTGAAGCAATTGGTGGAATGAAGATTGGCAGGGGAAACCGAAGTACTCGGAGAAAACCTGCCCCAGCGCCACTTTGTCCACCACAAATCCCACTAGACCAGACCCGGGATCGAACCCGGGCCGCCGCGGTGGGAAGCCAGCGACTAACCGCTTGAGCTACGGCGCGGCCATTTCCACACCTTACAAATCACTAAACGTGAAGTCTTCTCCAGCCTGCAACGTCTTCACTAGTCGTTGCTTGGTAACAGGTCTCAACAATGGAGATTCTTCAGCCTCTGTGCTCATGTCGTTCCTGTCCGGGGAATATCCCACAAGTGCATTGTCTACTTAATTAGAATGCCGTCCCTTCTCCGCTTCCCTTACAGAACTCAAGAGGACTCAGTCAGTCAGAGTCAGGAGAGTCAGTGCTCTGACTGTCATGGTTATAAATTATCGGCACGGACCATATAGAGAACACCGTTCTTCTATTGTTGTGTGAGCATTCGTTGCTACGGGAACGTGTTTACCGAGCCGTTACCTATAAACGGTCGCTGTTTATTTGTCTTATGTCGCGGTCGTTGCATAGCAACGGCTGTACAGGCTACAATATTTATATATATAGAATGTCCGGATGAAAGGTATCCAAAATAAAAAAAATATATCTCGGAAAGTAATTGTCATACACGTATCCGGTTTATGTCATCGGAAAGGAAAACTCTGAAAGTTTTTTTTTCATACCTGGCTTACGCGCATGCGCCGCTACTGCCACCATGTTAGTAATCACCTGGACAGAGAGATGGCTGGGATATGAATTGGCAGAAGTGGACCAATCGCTTGGCCTCCAGGTCGCCAGATTAACCCCAGTGGATTTTTCTTGTGGGGTTATATGAAGAACATTGTCTGCCAGGTTAAGATCAACGACCTGCCACACCTGAAAGCCCGCATAAGGGACGCTGTGGCTACGGTAACACCAAACAAGCTTCAAGCAACGTGGAACGAGGTCGAATATCATCTGGATATTTGTCAAGCCACCAAGGGAACCCACATTGAAATGTATTGAGAAAGTTATAGACGCAGAAAAAACTTTGATAGTTTCCCTTTGTAATGTTGTAACCCATTAATGTGTATAATAAATTCTTTCTGAGATATAATGATTTTATTTTGGATACCTTTCATACGGACATTCTGTATATGACGCTCTTGTATGTTTCCGCTCCTCGCCAGTTGGCTTATCGAGGGATGAACATGTTTTCTACTTGTCTCTTTAATCAGCATAGAATTCGTGATTTTTTTTAAATTAAAATCTATGTACTTCAGGCCTAATTATTCTTGAAGCTGTTCCACAGTGTTGCTGATATGTAAATGAATATCATATTTAAAGGACTGCATGTACTACAAGATGTCTCATAAATCTGAAACCACAAGCTGCTAGCGTTTCAAGAGCAAATTGTCGCGGACTGCAGTGAGATGACACCGAACATAATTCACGCTGTTCTCTTGAACTGCCAGAAACGTTCTGGCCTTTAGGTCAGCGTGGTTGCTGGATGTACAGAGCAACAAGGCAACAGTTGTACTGCCTGTCTAGAGGCGTACAGCAGTTCCTATAACTATATCCATTTCTTCTTACCCAAATTTCTTATAGATATCTAATTAGACACAGTTCGGATATGTTATCCATTCAGGGTAAAGCAGAGGACTGGTTCTGCCTTCCACGGTTACTCCGAGTCGTCTTGTGAACTCACATCTCCAGTCCGTCCTGCCATCGGCAATATCGCGCTCCGGCCTCTTTCCTCCGGAAGAAAGAGCACCCGGTACACATTGGTTAGGGGGTGGGTGGGTCCCGGAGTCGGTCTGGACGCTGTGCAGAAGAGAGAAATATGAGACCTCACCGGGAATCAAATTCCGATCCTCTGGGCTTCCATTCCACAGTTAAACCATTGTATTGACTGAGCCTCCGTTCCGTCGCCATCCATGGGATCCTAACAAATATATTTAAGCATTTACTATTTCAGATAAAAAGGAAATTGACTAGGAATGANTAGATGGGCGGATAGAAGTGACAAGAAGACGAGGAAGAAGACGTAAGAAGATGCTGGATGACCTTGGGGACAGAAGAGGATACTGTCATTTGAAGGAGAAAGCTCTAGATCGCATTAAGTGGAGGAATTGTTTTGGAAGAGACTGTGGACCTGTCGTTTTGACAGATTACTGATGATGATGACTCATTTCCGTTAGAGGCTTAGTCGACCCCAGGGCCATAGTGCGGCTGGAAGGAGTAGGTCAATTGAAAAATCCAGTGACCTAATAGGAAATCGAACCCGCGATCTTCCGGTCCACTAGACCACAGAGGTGGTGATAGAACCGGATTACAATATTAAAATGTTTTCGAGAAATGCGTTGTGAAGATATGTGCTGGCTTGAAGCAGATCGCTGACTCTGCTGTTGCCACAGTGATGAATAGGAACTGACTTCTTCAGGAGAAAAGTGACAGTATGATTGAGGAAGGTTCTGTGACGTGTTTGTGACGTCTTCCAAGGAAGAAGCAGGTCTGTAAGAGATGAGGCATGAGCAAAGCCCAGAGTTCCAAATCAATAGGGCGAACCGAGTTTAATGGAGGTCAGGTGACTTGCCACGCCTCTGGGGCACTGGAGCCAGGGGCGTGACCTCAAATCCTTCCACACTTGCGGTACTGTATCAGGTCGTTTGACACTTGGCGATCTGCCCCTGTAGATATCGCCATGGACAGAGCCTTCCTTGCTGCTCAGCTAAGTAATCCTCCCAACCTCCTCAGATGTTGCTTGGAAGTTCAATCTCCGAACTTACTGGTGTGTGCACAAAAGCCGGCATGCTGTCCCATTGCTTAACCTAATCACAGTAGCTCTCTCCCTGTACTTTCAAGATCCACTTTAATATTATATTTACGTCTACATCCACGTCTTACAAACTGACTCCTTTCTTCAGATTTACCGATCATAGTTGTCTGCCCCTTTCTCATCTCTCTCATTCGTGCTATATAAGCTCTGCCCATCCCATCCTCTTTGATTTGTTCATCGAAATAATATTTGGTGAAGAGGAAAAGTTGTGAAGCTGTGAAGGAGGGGAAGAAGGAGAAGAAGAAGAAGAAGAAGAAGAAGAAGAGACGTGGAAGAAGATTAATTTGAAACAGATAACAGCAACGCATCCTTTCTTTAGTGCCGTGCGCATTTCTCATAAATTCGGTGTGAAAATATCAAGTCCACGAAGCAGAGTGTCCTTCTTGAGAAGCTTATAGTCGCTCAGCCACTATAGTGAGTCCCTGTCTCTTATAGAAATCGAAGGTTCGTTATGTTGTTCACAAAAGTCTGAGCCGGATAAATGCAGCACACTCGCTCCCTCCCACTCTATTTCCTTCAGATCTGTTTCAATATCGACACCTATGTCCTCTTGGACTTTCCTTTCAGAATGTCCTGTGACTTTCTCATGGCTCTCGTTTAAAGATTGTGCCGCAGTAGTTTCTTCAAGCGACTCGGCATGCGCTGAGCAACAGTGTTACTCTTTAATCTCCGGTACTCATAACCCAGTGAGAAATTCAAATGTACGTAAGGCAACCTGCTCAGTTACGTACCCTTGTTCGTAGAGTTAGAAGCATTTGGCCACAAAAATTTAGCTATGGCCTCATTCAAGATTTAACCGCCCCGTGGCGCAGAGAGCCATTGGTCAGTTTCGAATAAAGTATCGACAATGTACACATATAGTAGTCATAAACTGTTAATGTCGCTGCTAGAAGAAACGTCATAATTCACCGGCATTTACAGGGATAAATTGTTTCTCTCCTGACTGATATGCAGCTCTGATCTCTAGTTCTCAGAGAAATAGAAAGAGGGCCCAGCTATCCCTGTAACAGGCCGTGGAGGGCCACAGGATTGTAAGACGATGAAGCTCCCGCATTTTCTAGACAGTCGGCTCACAAATGGCGGTGAGATTGTTAGCCTTACGCGCCGACCGCCCTTTACCCCTAGGAATATTCCTGGTACTCATTTCCGTTAGCGGCTGAGTTGACTCCAGGGACATAGTGTGGCTGGAAGGATTAAGTGAGTTGAAAATTGCAACGACCTAATTGGGAATCGAACCCGCGACCTTCCGACTTGTCGCATAGCGCCTGCTACCGCTTGTGCTCAACAGTGTTACAAATGTTTATAGATCAGTGGAAATTTTCCCTTCTTGCCATGAATGTATACAATGTAGAGGTATAGCTCCACGTGTTCTTGACCTTGGCGATACTGGAAATGAATAGTCATCGGGAAAAGAATGCTTATTACTCACTGAAGAGAAAAGTTAGATGCAGAGTCGGTCTCTATGTTATGAAAAAGGAAAATTCTGTTAATATATACAAACGGACGTACATGCTCTATCCCGTTTTCCACATTGAACAGAGAGGTAGTATGGTTCTTCGAAACGTTGATATCTACCAGACTACACAGTGTCATAAGCGAGAAGAACACAGTCCAAAGCCCGGAAAGGAAATCAGAGACGCCTCGCATCTCTTGCACCTGAAGAGAGAAGCCATCCTCATGCCGTACGGCACGCCGTTGCAGGGAAGTCATGCCAAGTCCTGCAAGTGAGGCCCACGCACTTCGTGGGCTTCTCATGTTCTTGCGGATTCGAGAGTCGAGTTTCTAAAGGTCTTACTCATGTACAAAAAGCGTTTGTATTTGAAAATTATAGGTCTTCTGGGAGTGACGCCTTGTATTCTGGTAGGTCATTAGTTCCAAAATGCCCCCCCCCCGGCTGAGGGGTTGTGAGACCATGAAAACAATCAGTTTTTACTGTCAGATTCAGTTGAAGTAGTTCCATTTAGGGGCATGTGACCGTCCCTCTCCTAAGCATGCATACTAATTACACAGGTCTGCAAACCTGTGTTATTAATGAAGACGTTAAAAAGCTTAGAGCTAATATAGTTTGGTATTTGTGGGCATCTTTAATTTGCCAATTAAAGAGCACCAAGTATTTTCATTTAAAGACGTAGTCTTACCCACAGTTTTGATACGGCACTAATTACTATTCGGGGCATGCGGTAGCGTAGTTGCTTGAGGGGCTATACTACAAGCCGGAAGGTCGTGGGTTCAAATCGCAATGAGGTCATTGGATTTTTTTCAATTGACATAATCCTTCCAGCCGCATTATGACCCTGGGGTTCACTCAGCCTCTAACAAAAATGAGTACCAGGAATTAATTAAATAATTTTCCTAGGGGGTAAAGGGCGGCCGGCGCGTAAGGCCTTACCGCCATCTTTGAGCCGATTGTCTACATAATGTGGGACCCTGAACGTTTCACAACTCTATGGGCCTTCACGGCTTGATACAGGGATGGCTTTACTTTTACTAACTACTAGTCATTTGACTATAAACAGAAGGCGCGATTGCTCACTCAGTATAGTGACGGGATCAGGATTGGACGACCCGGGTTCTAATCACGAAAGCAATAAGAGATTCTTTTCTCTACAGTTCTAGGCCCCATCAGCCCCACTTCCAATGGGTACCAGAGGCTATTTCCTTGAAAGTAAAGCGGCCGGGGTGAGTAGCTGACCACTTAACTCCATCTATTGCCGAGGTCAAAAATGGTGGAGCTATACCTCCGCTCCCTCATTTGTCTTCATGGAGTGGTACTTAATTAAGCCGAGGGACAACTTTGCAGTACTTGATCTTAAACAATGACACAACTACGAATACAAAGGTTACATTTATCTGAATAAAAAGAATTTGCGGAGGGTGAGTGCGTGAGGGTGTCGTAAAAACCAAAAGGGAGGTGACATGTCACAAAGTTTGGGAACTGCTGTGCTAGATGTTTATGGGTGTTTCAAAGGGACTTACTGCCTCAGTGTTCAAGATAGAAGTGACAACCTATCATGCTGGCCGTGACATAGCTCAGGCTGTTAGTCTCCGATTTCGATCCCAGATCAGGTCGTGTTTAATTTGTTAAAAAAAAAAAGAGTGACACTGAGGCAGGCTTTCTCCTGGTATTTCGGTTTCCCCTGACAGTCCTCATTCCTCCAAACGCTTCAAACTCACCTATCATCCGGGGCTGGTACAATAGGAGTATTAACCGCCATACAAAGTGGATTCAGTCTCAGCCCACCCGAAGAAATAATAATAATAAAAAGATAACGACCTACTAGACCACGCGGCTGTCACAACACGACTCTTTACGGCTGTGGGAACCTCAGCTCTGCTACCCACGCAGCTTGGAGGCACGTTTGTTTGTGTACTGTACAGTGCTGTTCGCTTGGTGATCCGACGCTTCTGTGCTTCCGCAACATTAAACAAAACTAACAGCCTCTCACAGTCTTTCATGGTGGAGTGGTTCGTATTCGGTAAATCCCACGTTCAAGGTTCAGCATAGACACCGGCTATCATGACTTGGGTTTCTAACGATTTCCTTGAGTCCCGATGCCGGGTTAGTACCTCAGATTAGGCAACGACCACTTCCTTTCATATCCTTTCTTATTCATTAACCATCGAATCATTCGATTATGTATAAGCTTATATGCTGAAACACGTGCAGAGCACATAATGAATGTGATTTACATAAATTGGTTTAAAATAGGATTAGAAGCGAGTTGATATCATCAGATTTGAGAATTAAAGAGGTAAATGAGCCAGAGATCCATGTGCGTTCTCACATATTTCTTATCACTACACAAAATGAAGGTTCAGGTATGTTCCAAATATACACATCACCAGATACGTTCTCGTGACTCTTGATGCATAGGCATTTATAGTCGCAATGAAAGTCTATAGGCCTGATTATTACTTTCGAAATGTACTTCTGGGATTTAACGACGTTTCGGAGGATCATGTTGCCTCTATCTTCAGGATTAAAAAATAAGTCAACAAAGACAGAGCCTGCTACCCACCTGCTTTCAGGCTGGTTTCTTGCTTGGCTTATTTTTCGACCCTGAACAGGGTGGATACATGTTTCCCCAAAACGTCAGTTGGCTTTCAGTGGACTAAACGGCGTCATATGCCAGGACATAGAACTCTTCATAAATACTGCTGTGAGAACCTCAGACCCTACATGTATTTTAGCTATTTTCCATTGTTCAGTATTTCTCTCATCAAACACTTTCTATAGATACATTACGCATATAGAGCCCAGACGTAGTATAATATTGAAATATATTTTAAAGAAATAGTATGCAGTTATTTGGACTGGATTAATCTGGTTCAGGATAGGGTCCAGTGGCTGGCTACATAGTGAGATGAGAGGAAACTTTAAGATTATTACGTAATAAATTTATACATCTCTTTTAGCAATCGTATCTACATTTTTTCGCTACATTTCATAAGTTTTGAAGGGACCTACGTATGTACAGACACTATTATTAGGTTTATTTATTTATCTGTGTTCCTCAAAAATTCAGTAGCTCAGATAACACAGCGTTGAACGGTGGGATGATAGTGAACAGTGAACTGCAAATGACGTGGAAGGATGTGGTCATGGCCTAATCTGAGATATTGTCCTAGCACATGTCTGGAGCGACTGAGGAGAACCACAAACATATCTCAGTCTGGAGAGCCGGTGTATGATTCGTGAAATGGAAGTATTGAAACGACTACGCACCGAGGGTCGCAGCCTCCTCCTGTTCAATGGTCACCGTGGCTTCTACCTCTGGGCATAAAGCGGCAGGGGAATGAAACTAACCACTCACCTCCATCTACTGCCGAGATCAAGAATGGTGGAGGTATAACTGCACTCACCCATACGTCTTTATGGCATAGTGCTTAATTAATTAAGCAAGGGGACACTTCAAGTTCCGTAATATCCATACGCGTATTACACTTGGTCATCGACTTACGACGTATGCGACTTAGACCGGCCGCACTTACGACTACAAAAAAATGAAAAATAAAAGTTGATTAACATGTAAAAGTTTTTAAAAATAAACCATAAAGTTGATAAAAAGATTAGAAAGGTTAAAAATACCGTTAATAAATATATGGCTGACATACGATCAGATCGACTTACGACCTGTCAGTCGGAATGGAAGTCGGTCGTATTTTTTTTTATTGCTAGTGGGGTGGGATTAAGTCCCTTGTACTGCGGCCACTTCTTGTACCAGCCCCAGATGATAGGTGAGGGTGATTGTGAGAGCAATTGGTGGAATGAAGATTTGCAGGGGAAACCGAAGTACTCGGAGAAAACCTGCCCCAGCGACACCTTGTCCACCACAAATCCCACTTGACCAGACCCGGGATCGAATCCGGGCCGCCGCGGTGGGAAGCTACCGACTAACCGCTTGAGCTTTGGCGCGGCCAAGTCGGTCGTAAGTCGACGACGAAGTGTAATTTAGTAATTGATTTACCTTACGCAGCCGATCACAGTGGCCGCGCGGCCTAAGGCATGAACCGTCTTCGCCCGCTCGAGCATTGTGATCGTGGGTTCGAGTCCCACTCAAGGCATGGATGTCAGTGTACGTTTATTCTGTGTGTAGGTAGCGGCCTTGCGACGGGCTGTTCCCCCGTTCAAGGAGTCCTACCGACTGTGTATAGGATTAAGAAACTAAAAAAGAGGTCAAGGTCCGAGAAAGGACTATAGATAAATAGACAGATATAATTGATTTACGCACTAAGCTGTCTGTTGCCGTCAGAACCATGTTTAATGTTTATTAATTCGGTGACTGCAGACAATTAGTCTGCTAGAGTGGTCATAGCGACAGGGAGCAGTTTCAGTGCGAAGGCATTCAGATGTCACTGAGCGGTGTCAAGCGGCCGCGACAATTATCACGTTTTGACATGTCAATGCCTGCTTCAATAATAGAACCCAAAGCATGATCGAGAGAGACAGGCGTAACTGAATCACGAGGCATTGAATAAATGTGTAATTTGAGGACGAAATTATTGAATGTCGGTCTATTCGAATGCTGTTATCTTATGGGATTTGACTCCATATAGTGTGGTAGAAGTTTATCGGCGTTTCGAAGTAACGTACTGTCTTCGTCTTCATGGTCAAAGAACAAGCCAAGCAAACATCAACCAGAGATTGCTTACTTGGCATAATCTTCGATTCTGAATATGGAGGGAGTACATTCCTCCGAAACGTCGGCAAACTATCAGTCGTCATATCTAGATCTTTAACGAGCGCAACAGTAATACAAATTCATATATGTTCTTTGGGTCATGTAGTTACCGCTGTGTTTCTAAGGTTAATAAAACGATTAATAAGCCATCGCTAAAATTGCTCAGAAGTGACCAGCCCTAATGAGAATTGCATGAGACGGCGTCCGTGTTCCACGATTTGAACTCCGGATTGTGACCGAGGGGTGAAATACTTTCATATCTGCGTGTACTTGAAATCAATAGCCTAGCGTAGCGGTAGATCAATATACCGACGCTTGCGTCGCGCCTCTTCACTTCTCCTGATGGCGCCATGACGTACCCCACCCCATCAGATGCCCTGCCTGGCCCTAGTGCATGAACGCCCAACCGACATCTTGGAGCTCTGAGGGAGATTCACCTGCCTCTGTTATCAGCAAGGTAATTTGTTCGCCCTAAGCAGGTCTTTCCAGACTGTGCACGTAGAAGTCAAGTATAATTCTTACCTTAACTAATTACAAGGTTTCTCAGTTCTCGCCCTTCTGGCATTACATTAATTTATCCCACTTATCCTCATTTCACGTCCTCTGTAAGTTGCAGCCTTTTCACCGTTTTCCTTAACCAAGAACAGACTAAAAGGCTGGGGCAACACGAGCGCACAAAATGCTAACGCACGTCGTGACGTCCGTTATAGAAATAAAGAAGAGAGGCGAATGCTACGCTTTCTTGTGGCTCCATTGTAGACAAAAACTACGCACCGCATTCTGCAACTGTGTGGTGTCCTCAGCAACGTCCGTCATAAAGTACGTTCGTTGCAACGGACGCACTTCGTGCTCTCGTGTGGCCCCAGCCTAAATCAGTACAAATATTTGCGTGTTAATAGCAATAGTTTTTAATGTCTGTTTAGTTATTTCGTTTACTTTCAATTAATTAATTTACTCATTTTGAATGGGGAGCCTGGATAGCGCAGTTCGTACAGCGACTGGCTCCGGACTGGACGATCGAGGAGATGGAGTTCGAGTCGCAATCGGGGCAAAATTTTTCTTTTCTGCATGTCGTCCAGACCAGCTCTGGGGCCAATCCAGCCTCTTATGCTATATGCAACGGGGGTTTCCCCAGGGAGTAAAGCTGCCGGAGCGTGAAGCTAACCACTCACTTCCAACAAGTGCCGAGATCACAAAAACGTGGATCTATACATCAACTGCCCCATACGCCTTCGTGGCGTAGTGCTTAATCAGTTAAGCACAGGGACAACTTTACCTTTACTTGTTTTGAGTTGAAGTCAAGGCCGAAGCCGCATGTTCCTACGAAACTTTAGAATCCACCTCCAAATCTACACGGTGTTCCTAACATGGCTTAATTTTATACTCTGAATATGGTGGCAGAAGCTTCCTTCGAAACGTCTGTAAATATCTAACACACTCCCTGATGTCACACACAAGGAACCATTAATCTTCAATAAGCCTTGAAGCTATTCTTGTTATATACCTTTCTGTTCAGGTTATGTCTTCAACGAGCATGTCAGGGCGGCCTCTAGCAGCCAGCGACGAAGCTAATCTGCGATTGGTCACATTCCTCTGCTTTATATTAAAATTTAATACTTAGCGTCCCCATTTCATTCGGATGTTACTAACATTAATATGGTACGGTTCATTGACTTCGCAAATCTCGTTTACAATCTACCAGTCCAGGCTGCACTTAGACTATTAATGAACCGTTAACTCTTATCTTGATGATCTCCCATGCTGTCCCCTCTATGTTGGACCTTTTCACTGCCTCGTGACAGATTTACATCAGACGTTTCTGGAAGTAGAAAGTGGCCCCTGTCATCCCCATTGCTGCGGTGCCACCTAGTGATCACCACGAACTGCCTGCTCATGCACATTCGGTCCTTAGCTCGATGGTCACTGAGTGATATTTCGGAGTAGCCTGCTGCCTCCAGCCCTGAAGGACACTGCAGATATCATGTCTAAAACGTCTTTTAAATTTCGTCATTATCGGACAGTGTTGTAGATTATTACGTAATTGTTATAGAAAGTTTTTTTCTCTCTCTCTACAGCCCCCTTGATCCCTGGCTTCTGATTTTCAGTTTCATGATCATTTTACAGACGGTAGGACGAGTAATCAGCTCGTCGCAACACCTCTACCTAATCACAGGACAACACAAACACAGAATAAACACACATTACTAAACATCCATGCCTGTGTGCGATTCGAACCCACGATTGCGGCTTCCGAGCGAGAGAAAATACAACATACCTTAGACTGCTCAGCTACCATGACCGGCTATTACAAACTTTTTTATTGCTAGTGGGGTGGGACTAAGTCCCTTGTACTGTGGCCACTTCTGGCCTATTGTACCAGCCCCAGATGACAGGTGAGGGTGATTGTGGAGCAATTGGTGAAATGAAGATTGGCAGGGGAAACCGAAATACTCGGAGAAAACTTGCCCCAGCGCCACTTTGTCCACCACAAATCCCACTTGACCAGACCTCGGGATCGAAGCCCGGCCGCCGCGGTGGGAAGCCAGCGACTAACCACTTGAGCTATGGCGCGGCCTATTACAATCTTACTAGGCTCTATTTAGGGATACGCAGTGGCGTAGTTGTTTGAGGCCTTATGCTACAAGCCGGAAGGTCACTGTGAAGAGTAAGTAGAAGTAAAAGAAGTAAACTTGCCACTGTGCTTAATTAATGAAGGCGTATAGGAGAGCAGTATAAATCCACATTTTCTTGACCTCGGCACTAGTAGGAGGTGAGGGACCAGCTTCACACCCCGGCCGCTTTACCCCCGGGGAAGGAGCCACCGGTACTCATTGGCTAGGAAGCTGGGTGGGCCCCAGAGTCGGTCTGGACGGTGCAAGAGAGAAAATTCTTGACGCTACATGGTCTCGAACACCGACCCCTCGGTCGTCCAGCCTGTAGCCATTCGCTGTACCGACTGAGCTGATTGCGAAAAGTATTATCGTCTAACTTGTTACGCGCGTGTACTCCGATAGAAGTTCACCGACATTTCGGAAAAACTCAGTTGCCTCTATCATCAAGGTCGGAGATATAGCACGCTAGCAGCGAGGAAGAAGAAAGCAACAAGCTGAACTCTTAATTACCTACACGGCGTCACATCCCAGGATATTAATATTTTTCTCTCTAAAATTGCGCCTATGTGAAACAGCGACTCGCTTTACGAACTCTCTGCAGGAACGCAATTTTTCTTAGGAACGGGGCGCTGTCTGTATGATCATCAGACCTGTCGTCTGCGAATATAAATGAGTGGGCTAGAAAGAGTGGTATAGTGCAACAGGAGGGCCTAGAGTAACGAAGAACACAGTGACCAGATAGGGTGTTTTGTTGACGTCTCCTTTGCGGCGTCTTCTTCGTTCGAGTTACTGTAACACGCGAGTATGACAGTCACGCAACAGATGCTTCAGCTGTCGGAACATTGTTGCCAACTGGATGCAGAGGGATGTGATAGCTAAGTACTGTTGGATGCCTTCGCAAATAATATAAAGCATCTCCCGTCTCTCTGGGTCTGTGTGTATATTTATAAGTGTACGTACTCTCTCTACGTTTTAGGGCCTTCCTAGAACAGTTTGTAGTTATTCAGCTGCCCATAAACCCCACCCTTTATGCAACCCGAAATACATTACCAGTTTCGCAGAAGATATCTGTATGTGTTAGCCTTCACCAGTCCAATCCAGTCCACGCTCTCACAACCAGTTAATCTAATATTAATTTTAATATTATCGTCCCACCTACATCTGATTCCTGCCAAGCAAATTGGCTCAGATGATGACCGGTTCAAATCTCGGTCAGGACACCGGCTATCCCGATATCTTGTTGTTGTTGTTGTTGTTGTCTGCAGTCCCTCCAGGCCAATACCACAGTACTGCCCCATTTTATACTGCGGCTGCCTTTTCCCACATTATTCATTAACCTTTTAACGCCTAATGGTTACTATATGCACCACCTGGTTTAACATACTAGAATTCTGCATTCTGCCCACACAGTGTGTTTGTGTGTTTCATATGGTTTTCACAATAAGCATCCGATGTTTCCCTAAACAGCATTAACCGGTTGGGCTTTGTGGCGGAGACACAATGTGTTTCCTGTGAGGTACGAACTGCATTTATATATTTAGTTTGGAAGAAATTCGGTCTTTAAAGGGTTAAACCATCCTTCCATTTACGCATCATAGGCCGATGAGATACTGAAAACGTTGTTAAACAGTGACCAAATTAAATAACGTTCGGGTTCGGCCCTTCTGTAGGTGTGAATTAAAGATGTCCAGTCTTAATTCAGGTTAATGAAATTTGTTATTCAGGATTTTTGATGAAATTTGCTGTCCAAGTTCAGATTTGGTCCTTAGTGGACAATAAGAACTGGCAATTCATATGACCACATGAATACCATTTGAGCATTCTGATCAAGTATTTATGAGACAGAAAATATTGAAGTAAAATAGTTCACAATTGTTTTCCTTTTGGCTCAGCACTCATGTTGTTGATATCTTGTTTGAGGTCATGTAACCTCTGCAGTTGATACAGCATCATAAAATACTCTATGAATCAATTAGTCCAGGGCATGTGGTAGCGTATTTGGTTGAGGCACTATGCTACAAGCCGGAAGGTCACGGGGTGGAATCCTGAGGAGGTCATTGGATTTTTTTCAATTTACCTAATCCTTCCAGCCGCACTATGGCCCTGGGATCGACTCAACCTCTAACAGAAATGAATACCAGGAATATTCTTGGAACATTCTTGGGGGTAAAGGGCAGTTGGCGCGTGGGGCTGACAACCTCACCACCATCTGTGAGCCGATTGTCTAGAAAATGTGGGAACCTCAGCATCTCACAACCCTATGGGCCTCCACTGCCTGTTACAGGGATGCTTTTACTTTTTACTTACTTTCTTATGAATCAATTCGTCCAGGTTGTCGGTTTAAAGTCCTTCCAATGTAACTGGCGCAGGCACTCGGAGAAACACCTGCCCCATCACCACTTTGTCTATCTTAAGTCCCACATGGACTGCTCTGTGACAAAAATCCACCTATACTGAATGCATTTTGCTTCCTTCACATGCATGCTGCATGCACCACCCATCTCATTCTCCATCATTTACTCATTTTAATCATATTTGGTGAGGAGTACAAATTATGACACTCCTCACAGTTTCCTGTTACTTCTTCCCTCTTAGAGACAAGTAGTCTTCTCAGACAGCCTCAGTCTCCATTTGTCCCTTACTTTGAGAGAGATCAACTTCCATACCCACACACAACAAAAGCAAAATTAGAGATCTATATCTTTTAATCTTTAATATTTTTAAACAGCAGACAGGAAAACAAAAGATTCTAAACAAAATGGTGGAAAGCATTCCAAGAATTGAATCTGCTCTTTAATTTCTTTACACATGCAATTGCATCATTGATGAAAAGTAAATCAGACAATTAGTTATTATGAAAAGCTTCTTTGGAACACCAGGAATGAAACTGTTACAGTAAATCCAAGATGGATATTGTTGCTATGTGTAAGACCGCTTCATTATTAACTTGCTTGATTTGTCTGCAGGCAATCAACATGGCAAGTGGAGTGGACCTTCTGATGTATTTTAACACATCATGCGTGGAGTGCTCAGACATGGGGCCACCTCCAGATACAATCCTCGGCATCCCACCACCTCCACTGCCAACCTTTCTGCAACGAGCCCCTGCCTTCAATGACACAGCAACTTGCAGTGTTCTCTGTGACTGGACAGCAGGCCCTGGTGTGGAGTATGTTGAGCTGCCAAGACAAGGTACAACAAGGCAGCTTCACTTCCTCTAACAATAACATGACTGCATATGAAGAGATTAGTGCAGTATAAAGCATGCTAGGATTTTGAAATCCCTTACAGTCATTGGTTTGCCTGTAAGTTCTCTGAAGGGCAGACACATAGTCCTTGGAAGCTTACAGTATCACCTGCTTCTTGCTCAAGGATTTCATAACCAACTTTCTTACTCTGTAACCAGCAAGAGCCCTGATAGAGATGAAGCCCCTAACTTAAACACCAAGAATGTGATAATGAGCCACGTGTTCTGAGCTATTGCATATCTCATGAGGTAGTCATAATTGAGTATGGAGCAATAATAGAATGATTATTATCAGGAGAAAACCAAATTAATGTGGGTGGAAACTTTCTCCAATGACACTTTCTTCCCCATGGATCTCACGTGATATTACACAGGATTAAACCCAGGCCTCTATGATCAGAAGCCAGAACCTATCTGCCTGGGTCACTGCAAGGCTTTTTTTATTGCTAATGAGATGGGACTAAGTCCCTTGTACTGCGGCCACTTCTGGCCTATTGTACCAGCCCTGGATGATAGGCGAGGGTGACTGTGGAGCAATTGGTGGAATGAAGATTGACAGGGGAAACCGAAGTACTCGGAGAAAACCTGCACCAGTGCTACTTTGTCCACCACAAATTCCACTTGACCAGACCCGGGATCGAACCTGGGCTGCTGTGGTGGGAAGCCGGCAACTTACCGCTTGAGCTATTGCACGATTGCAGGGCCTTTGTAATATATACCTATGTATATCTGTGTGTGTGTTCCTGCATGCACCCCTCTTGAATGAATGTGTATTCATATGCTGGTAAAGGAAGAAGGATCATGTAAACTTTAGGGTTCAATAAAATTTAAAAAATCTGACTGCCAAAGAAATATTTTGGTCACCTCTCATTATCTTCTTACTTTTTATTATTTGATAAAGAGTTGTTAAATGCCTGTAAAAATAAACAGCCATAACATTATATTTATAATTTAGCTCAGTCACCACTAATTATTAAATTGGAAAAAAAATTAATGCCCTTATGTAAACAAATAGTCAAAACTGCAAATATAAATCACTCCGTCCAATGTGACCTGTAAGTTATTTACTACATGAAAACTTAACACCCTTACAGTGAAACAGTGTAAAGAACACAGCAGCCACGAGCAAAGCCTGGACGATATAAAGAACCTCCACATCAAGATAGCCAGGTGGCACATTATCTGCCCCATATAAGAGGGACGATGGGAGGACGAACACGAGCCTGCATGGTTTACGAATTTTAATTATTGACAATCCAAAAAATTTNCCCACAAAAAATTTTTTTAATTAGCATCAAGAAATTTTATACAATTTTATAAAAAACTGTACACTCCCAGGAAACTGCTGTGTTTGTGAAATGTGAAATGTATATTTTGTGTACTATGTATTTTAGCATATAAGTGTACGTACTTTACGTCTAAACAACTTATGTGATGGTGGTTTCCTATTTGTAGTGATGTTTGCCCTCTGAAGATGGTCCACAGAGACCGAAACATGGAAGGGTGTTAAGTTTTCATGTAGTAAAAAACTTACAGGTCACATTGGACGGAGTGATTTATATTGTGACGGACCAGAATGAAACAAATCAAACTAGTCAAAACTGTGTTACCATTTTATGATTCTGTTATGGATAACAGATCTGTTATCATCCCTTTAGTTGGGAAACTCCAACATATGTTATAATATTGGCCTGATATCTTTAAAACTCTTTGGTACCTGGCGGGCATATTTTGTGGCCTCTAGCAACAGTCACTTTTCTTTCATGCTGACACATATTAATGGGTTTCATTCAGGACCAGCAATGGATGACACCTGGTTGCTGGTGTTGATTGCTTCCTCTGTTGGAGTGTTGCTTCTGGGAGCCCTTCTTGCACTCTTCCTGCTTAAGTGCAGAGTGTATGTATCCTATTCAGTCTATGCATTCTTGTTACTCATTCATCTGATATTCTTACTGGGTTCACTAAACATAATGTCAACTGTGCATTTGTTGTATTAAAGTGAGCGCAGTGGAAAAGGCTCTCTGCAGCTGGATGGTTCGACTCTGAGCAAGGCTAAAGGCGTTAAGGGATGTGAGGCAGTACTGTATCCATGCCCATCATCTGGTGGAGCTGTCACCCCAGACAGCCGTGTGTTGTGGGCAGCACTCACACCTCGTGGGACCACCCATCACTTCACAGCAGAGCCACCAATATATCACCAACCATACCAGCACCAACATAGTGTCCCCCAGTATGGTTCCACTTTGCAGCACCAAGCCCGCAGCTTGCCCCCCATCCCCACATCTCCTCAACACCCTCCATCACAAATATCACCATACCAGATCACACATATCACACAACAGTTGCCAGATACTCTCCCCGTAAGCTTTGACAACTCTGGCTTCATTGATTCAGATGATCCAACGCCAGTTGTAGAGAGCTACCAGCTGAGTGAATTAGTTGAAACAGGCAGCACTTGCAGCACGAGAAGGACTCCATCCAGTAGCCCTCATGCCTCACCTCGACCTAGAGTCTCTTCTCCAACCCGTATAGAGCACCCCAACCTGCCTCCCCTCAACCTACACCCAAGTCATCGTGGACTGCGCAGGACAACCCTCTCGAGGAGAGAATCAGATGCATCTTCAGTTTCTTCAGCTGTTGTACTGTAGACTTACCATAACATATTATATTAAAAAGAAATATCAAGGTAAGGCAGAAATAGTTTCAGTTCTATCTTACTGAAGTGTGAGTACCAAGTCAGTTTTCCAAACCTTGGTAGTTATTTTGATTATAATGCTGTGCCCAGAATCTTCTGAGTGTAAGATGCTCCATGACAGTTGGACACAGGTCCAGAAGCATTGCAACTTTGTAACAGAGGAGGGCTAACTGGAAGGTAAAGAGAGGTAAGGCTCTGAGTTGAGAAGGCCAGTAATTTACTACCTGTCAAGCATGTCGACTCTGAAGAAGAGTGCAGCAATTTCCTGCAAAACACAGGCAGTTTTTACCATTTTCACACAGAAGACCCTGGGCTGAACACTGTAAAATATGTACTTTATTTTTTTATTGCTAGTGGGGTGGGACTAAGTTCCTTGTACTTCGGCCACTTCTGGCCTATTGTACCAGCCCCAGATGATATGTGAGGGTGATTGTGAAGCAACTGGTGGAATGAAGATTGGCAGGGAAAACCGAAGTACTCGGAAGAAACCTGCCCCAGCGCCACTTTGTCCACCACAAATCCCACGTGACCAGACCCGGGATCGAACCCGGGCCACCATGGTGTGAAGCCAGCGACTAGCCACTTGAGCAATGGCGCGGCTGTTAAAATAAGTACTTTGTAATAACTAGATTACAATACGATTGCTTCATAATTCTATACATTTTAAAATGCATAATATGCAAAAATGTTATCCACAAAATGTTTCTCAAAAGGCTCTAACATAGTATGTTAATTATTAGGATGATATGGACTTTTCCAACTGAACATCTTTTAATTGCTCCTATATTTACTGTCATTCTTGAAGTCCAGTGTTGAATACATTCGTGGAATGGAAGGATACAGAACGCTTAACAAAATTAATTTGAGAATAACAGAAAATACTTAAATATTGATTTCAAACTTCTTGACACATCTCAAATTAGGATCATCGCAGTGCTCAAAATAGCCATGAAAGATGATCAGAAAATTTTACCTGTGCAGCTGATGAAAGTGGAATTACACAAATCAAGACATTATGTCATAACCTGTGGGTTAAAGGTTCTAAATAAATCTTTCTGAACTACAGATCTTAAATAAGATTTAAGATTCTCAAGGTTCTTGGTATTAAGATTATGATCTCATGGAATATGATGCCATGTTGTTTGATAGGTAGGGTCCTCCAAAACGTTAGCACCTATTTACCAGGCTATAAGGTGTCACATCTCAAAGATCATAAGAATCTTATTTTTATTTTCTGATTATGACTCGTTAACAGCAGTTTTGAAGGTCCCATACCAGCTCTAAGCATCGTATCAATCCATCAAAGTTCTCACAAAGAAGCATAACACCCTTGGGCCTTGTTCAAGGCATAATGGAATTTGAATGAATATTATTATTATGCTTATTGTCAAAACATTACATACAGACTGAAGTGCTTAAATAGCCGCTGGATGGTTTCAGGCTTACACTTGGAATGTGCTACGACAAAACTTAAGTGTCACCTTCTTCATCACAAACTTCTTAAACTTTCTACGGTCTCAGTACTGATTATGGTACTATATAGATCCCATTCACAGCACAAATATGGGTGAATTTATGTGTATAATGTTTGAAGTTCACATGTCACTGATCTCATATTGTTATGTGTTTGTATTTCGCAGATGTTTGTGTATATATCATATGCTGATTCTTAAGATATCAAGATGTAAGAATAAACATGCCTAATGAATTTAAATGGTGAATGAACCTCTGTCTTGTTTGCTTGAGTGTGTGAAGGTATTTGCTTTGTATGTCCACCATATGACATGCCATTGTTTTAGGAGTCATCAGGTCAGTGACTCATTCAACCAACACAGTAGGTTTGCCATTTGAGTTAGTCTAACTTTTTTGTAAAGGAATACGTGCATATACTTATTACATAACCACTATTCAGTTGTAATTTTTTAGTGGAGAATTGTTGCCCTGCTCTGTTCCAGTCCCTGTTGATGGGTTCATTGGATTTGCTAGTGTGCTATCTATTATAAAAAAGTACAGTAGTGACAATCTTGGGGTGCTGTCATAGACATAGATTAATGCTGTAACTGCTTATAAAGGCAGTGAAAATTGTAATGGCTAGTAATTAGTAAGAATGAATGAGATTTGAGATTTTTTTCTGCTGTGAGGACTCATATTATGGTGTTTCGGGTTACCTTCATTTCTTGATCAATATGCATGGTGATTTTACCACACTACATGGTGTAATAATCCATAAAACTGCAGTATGAGTAAGCGTGAAGGTGATTTGAGCATCCGAATAGGGTTATGTGCTGAAAGAGAACTGTGGCATGATGTCACTTTGGTGAAGGATGATTAGCTGCATTGGTTTCAGAGGGGTGTCATTGTAGCTTGAGCATACAAAGCAACAACTTTATTAATTCCTCTCACTGTCACTTTGAGAGAAATTTTGTCAGTTGTTTTTAAACCAAACATATATTGCTTTAATATGTGTGAAGGAGGTATCTCATCCCAAACATTTAGTGATATAATGCATAAATGTTATGTTGTATGTATGTATGAAGTATAAGAATACATTAGTTTATTCATTGTTTGTTATCACTTGATTGTTTTAGTGAAGATGGGGTAAGGAAGTCTGATAAATTATGCTGTAATTATATTTATACATATAAGAATTTTGTAACCGTGGTTCAGAATCTTAGAATATAGAGACAATCCTTCTAAAGCCCCAGTCTCTTGATATTTTACGGAATTAATCTGCAATTGTACATGCATATATGAGACATTATCTGCTGGAAGTTTGAGTGTCAGACATATATAATGCATAAATTAAATGCTTCTGAATTTGATGAAATAAATTCTAAAACATAACTCAATGTACTATTACAATACAACCTGTTTGTTTATTTTCCAGGAAAGTTATCCTAGATTGTATATGGCTGTAAGACTGTGTGAATATCACAAGTTATACACACGTCATGGATGCTATATATATATTATAAAGCAGTTGCAAATCAGAAAGGATTACAGCAACAGTAATGGAAGAAGGCAGTCATTCCCATAAGAAGCTGATTAAAAATTCTGATTTCTATGTGACCAGCTGGACTTGAATCACCTGCAAAACAGGTGTAATATTTCTATTATCCCTGTATGTTGTACGTAATACTTAGAGCTTACTCTGCTTGAATGCAAAGTTTATTTTCAGAGGTCTGTGATGCAAGCAACTGAACAATCTAAATTTAACAGAACATATCTTAACAATACATAGCCTAATCCGGTATGATTGAAAAAATTGTCAAATTCCATATTGTAGAAATTTATGAAATCTGAACATTTTCGAAAATTCCGAAAATAACAATGTTCATAAATAAAAAAAACATATTGGAAATTAAATAAATTTGAATGGTTTCAGAAATTCTGAAGAACAGGTGTAACCTTTCAATCTTCATGAGCTGTTCTTGTCTGCATACTGATGTGGTTGGGTCGTCTGTCAATCCCAGTTTGAAAAGGTGTCCTTTTAAGTGGCAGTGTCCAGTAAGCAATCCTACCACCCATGTTAATTGATCTCTGTTTAATTTCAACAGATCCTTCACTCTTCTGGCAGAGGGTCCTAATATAAATCCCTTTGCCTGTTTGAGTCCAATTGTGGATTCCCATTGTTTTTTGTGATTTCTATCTGTCCAGTCCGTGATCGGTTTCTTGGCAACTGCAATTGAGATGCCGCAAGCTGAGTCAGATCCCATGAACTGATGTTCAGATCCTGTTCTTGCCAGGTGATCTGCCATTTCATTCCCAGCAATACCCTCATGACTTGGCACCCATATCAGCTGAGCTATGTTATGTCTGGCCAGTTGTATGAGGGACTGGTGGCAGTCTCAGACCAATTCTGAAGTGATTTGATGTGTACCAAATGCTTTAATTGCAGGTTGACTATCTGATAAAATATAGATGTTCCTATGTTTATAGTCCCTATCTAAATTCTCAACTGTGCATGCCTTAATGGCATACACCTCTGCCTGGAATACTGTTGTGTACTGACAAAGGCCGAAACTACGTTTCCGCCCAGTTCCATCACAATACACCCCAGATCCAGTGCTTTTATTTGCCTTGGAACCATCTGTATACGATATTAGCCCCCCCCCTTTCTATTGGGTTCAAACCCCTCTTTCCATTCACTTCTATCAGGAAATCTGATCGTGAAGGGTTCATCATAGACACGTTTCGATATCATTTTATCAGACCCCATCTATAAGATGGGTTCTTTTTTCATGTCCTGGATCATGTAAAATGAAATATTCATATTCCACATCCAGTGCCAAGAAACTTTTTCCTGATTGATATGAATGAAGTGATATTAGTTAAACTACTGACAGAAAATGGAGTAAGAACCTCAACAGCCTCAATAGTACGTGAGATCAAAGTGGTAAATTTATTCATTGCTGTTTCGTGAACTCGGGATTCATGGGGAGTTGTACGCATGGGCTATTACGGGCTAGTACAATAGATCCGTAGAAAGCGAAGTAAGGATAGTAGTTAACCTTTATACCGACTGAGCTTTCAGCAGTGTCTGCAACCATTATACGACAAATATGCTGAACGAAAAGAATAGGCGGGAGAGTAATGCATTGTTGCGTCACGCGGTTACATTGCCAGGCAACAGGATTGCAATCCGTTGAGATAGGCTTCTGTTACGGTCTTTTCCGTCTTTTCGTCATTTGCTTATGGTCACTTGTGGTAGTGAGGTTCGCGAGGTGGAAGAGAAGTAAAATAAAACCTTTAATTTAGAAGGCAGATATTTTGTGTTTGTGACTGTAGTATTGGAGAAAGTATGGCAGATTTTTTCCGAGATTATGTAAATTTTACTATAACGAAGTCAGGCCAGAAAGATGCGTGTGTTGAAAGACGTTTTCCGACAGATATTACAGTTGCCTGTTTGAAGGTTATGTCTTACTTGTTTCTTCCCCGGTCTTATTTTTGACATTTATGCATGTTGTAAATATTTTGTAAAGTATCATGTGTATAACTAGACTAGATGATGTTATCATTGAAACCATGTAAATAAACTTACGTATATTTGCAGGGGAAATTGGAACTGATTACTGGTGGAAGTGCATCAACGATGAAGATTGAACTATACACGAAAGATGATGAATTTATTGGGACGTGTGATAATGATGAAGCTTTACTTGGCTATTACGTAACGAATGATGGTAAAATGCGTCTTCATGTAAGTGCTTAGATTTACACGTAAGATGTTATGGCTTTAAGTTGTCCAATGAATATTTCACTAACATGCTATACTGAACACTGGCATTAAATCCCCTTAAAGAATTGGGTGATCTCTAAATATACTTTGCGAGATTTTAAATTCTTGTGGTAGTGAATAAGAAGATAGTCTCTTCTGACATGTGTCATCATTTAGTCTGATTGAAAGTTTCTGATATTTCAGAGGTATCAGCTGCTTCCACATTCAGTATGCTTGATGATGGAGGCAGCAGGTTCCTCCAAAATATTGTTACCATTGTTCAGTGTACCCCGAAAATGAAGGCAGGAGGTTCCTTTGAAATCTTGGTAATGTGGTGTAACCAGGTTACACGGTGTCACATCCCAGAAGACAGTATCCTAAATATACTTTGTTGAATTCTACCAAATGAATATGAATGAATCAGGGTTGCTATGGTTAAAATTTGAAATATGTTATGGCTATTGATGCCTTATTCATTTATACAATATATGTCTGTAAAAGAAGTATAAGTGTAGTGTTAATGTAGGTTAGTGTTTTTTAATGATCCATTACTATTTTAAGACATGCATCATGCAATGTGGTGTGAAGCAGCACCCTGTTCTCAATCTTTACCAATGTTGTTTATGAATAAATCTATGTTGAATTCTGAGGATACACTTTATGGACACAGATGAGATCTCAGGTACTCAGGGCAGTTACTGTGAAGAGTATTATCTTCTTAGACGTGGCATCGTGTAGTCTGGTAGTTCAACTGTTTTGGAGGGACATATTGATCAGCCTGCTCACTTTTTGACCATGAACATGGAGGCAGTATATCAGTTAACCTCTGTGCTACATGGCGTCACACCCGAGAAGATAATATGGCATTTTAACGTGCTTTAATACATTGACATTCATTAGTACCATGTTGAAAATGAAGGTAAACATAAAGCTTTCCCTTTGTTTATTTAATTAAACACCACTCAATGAAGATATATGGGGAAGTGGTGGTAATAGCTCAACCATTCTTGACCTTGACACTGGATGTGGAGATGAGTGGTCAGTTTCATGCCCAGACTGCTTTGAAACCCCAATACCGATTCAATAGGAGGATGTGTGGACCCCAGAGCTGGATTGGATGCTGTGGAGAAGAGAAAAATCTCTTTCCCCTTCTGGGAATCAAACCCTAGCCATCCAGCCAGTAGCCCAAAGCTGTAGCAACTGAATATCCCAGCTTCTATCTGAGAAGCTAGTACATGATATAATTATAGCTTTTCTCAATAGTTTTCTTTAAATTTCAGGTAGTGGATGCATTTTTACAGAGAAAAGAATTTGAAGATCTTTCAAAAGTAGAAAAGTTTGAATTGTCATTAGAAGAATATTCAAAACGACCAGGTAAATAGTTTAATATTATTTTGTGTGTTATAAATTCTGATATTTATAGACTCATGAGATTATTTTAACACTTTTTTTTGTTCTTATTTTAACATATTTTTTTGTTCATCCAGAATGAGACACCCCTTTTTAATAGATATACTGTCAGTTTAGAATCATCAATTAAAAAACTATTCGATTTGATGTTCTCACAGCAGTGACTATGAAGTGTTCTGTCTTGTGGGATATAACACTGTCTAGTCTGTTGAAGGTCAGTTTATATTTTCTGAGGAACGTCGCTTCCATCTTCAGGGTTAGAAGAGTAAGGCAAGCAAGAAACTCATGAATGAGTTCATATCTTACTGGTAGAACTCATTTTGTGGAAATGCAACAGTTAGACAAAAGTATCTCAAATATAAAGACATATACTTCAGCATTTAAAGAAATAAAACGTGGTGTACCACAGGGTTCTGTTTTGGGACTCCTTCTGTTCTTGTCGTTTATAAATGATATGCCCTAAGCTGTTCAAGATGCTAAGGTGGTGTTATTCGCAGATGACACAAATATATTACTCATCAAGAAAGATCTCATATCTTTAAAAATTGCAAAAGTTTTGAAACAACTAGAAAATTGGTTCTTGACAAATAATCTTATAATAAATATGGAAAAGACCAAAGCAATACTATATCAGGGAAGAGGATCTAATTTCATTCATAGACCCATTCTGTATTTAAATAACAAAGAAATAACTTATTCATCAAATTTAAAATTTTAGGTGTTTAATAGTACAGAAAACTTTAGTTGGGCCACTCATATACATCGCCTTCGTCAAAAAATTGTTGACGTGTAGTGTTTGGCTGATTTCAACTGACATGCCCAGTTGTGCCTGTGTAACAGTTATGGATGTTATATAAAAAAATGGCATGAAGGAGGCAGCCATTCTTTGCTGAGTTTATTGTTTGACCCTGAAGATGGAGGCTGTGTTCCTCTGAAACATCAGTTGACTCTCACCAGACTATATGGTGTTATATCCCAGAAGACAGAACTCTCCAAAACATGACCCTGATTTCATCCATATTGATTCCATCAATATGGAGACAACACACACACACATATCCAGCAGTACAATGCACGCAGTCACAAGGGAAGGACACAACACAGCACAAAATATATACAAGAATATAGGGAGAGTACTCCCATAGGAGAGGATCGACATAACTCGTGAATTTTAAGTGTGACATATAGATGATAAATCTTGAAGAAAAGTTTTAATATATAAACTTTATTATCATGACATATATACATTTTAATCATTTTATAAAGGAGACATGATGGCATACAGTGCAATGGTTTGACGTAAATAAAACCAGACCTGAAGATAGCACATTAGTGCCAAAACATGTAGTGAGGAGAAAAGTGAAATTGTGTGCACTGTAAGACTGTTGGTACAAATACACATCATGAACCTGATTTCATCACTTTGCTTTTATAGGTACAGTGAAGTCATTTCTTGAACGTAACAAATTAGGCAAATACAGTCCTGAAGAAATGAAGCAGAGAGAAGAGAAAAAGAGAAAAGAAGAGGACGCTAATGAAATAGCTGCAAAGGCTATTAAAGTGGGTGAACGCTGTGAAGTGAGAGTACCAGGTCAGCCAGTCAGAAGAGCTACTGTCATGTTCATAGGTAAAGCACATAAAAGCAACTGCATACTGCTGAACTTTCCTGGTATATGCCTTCTGGGTATTAAATCAGTTTCTGAAACTTGATCTGTTGGAATTTCTTGCAGGTAAAGTTCATTTCCAACAGGGTTTGTGGACTGGTATCAAATATGATGAACCTCTGGGGAAAAATGATGGCACGTAAGTACACATTGTAAGTACAGCCAACTCTCGATTATCCGGGATAATGGTGGGCATGGAAATCACGATTAATCAAAAACCCGGTTAAGACAAATGTTATTAAAAGTAGTACTGTAATACTGTACTTTCATAATACAGGCCTACCTGTATTTAAATTTACTCATCCTCATTTTTATGTCATCTTATGGCCTATTTAATACTTTTTTTTTACATTATACTGAAGTGTGAATTAGTTATTTCAATCACAGTGTTCAACAACATCCAACGCTTTTTACGAATATTCACATTTAACACTTAAAAAAAATAATATTGTCTTTTGCTTTTTCGCGGCATTTTCCTTTTTACGGATATCCGTACGAAGCCTACGTAATATTAGCTTGTCACTTAATAAACTGTTCTCTTCACTCTCAAGATAGTCTAGTAAGGATTCCAAATGATTAAGAGCAGCACCATGTGATATTTTCTTACTAGCAGCACTGTCCACCTCTTCCTCATTCTCACTTTCTTCCCGCTCTTCTGGTTGCACCCCCACTGAATTTATGGTTTTGTCACTGCTTAACATTTCGAAGCCCAGCTCACACGAGTTTCTGTTGAATACTTAACACAACACGCTTCCTTTTACCCCTGACATTTTGCTAACGCACTTGAAGATCGATACAAAGAGACCAACTGGGGCGGTGTATCTGTCCTTCAAACTTTCCACAAATACTTGCATTCTTTCACCCCTACCCTAGAATACTGTGTTAGCATAATGGGACCAAAGAATGCAGAGCTCGGTTCACACTAGTGCAAAAATAGTGTTACAACTCACCACGTGAAACAAAAGTGAATGAATATTAAACAACATATAAGCCTAAAAAAAGCCTCAGTAGCCCCGGTTAAGCCGCAAACCGGTTAATCGAGAGTTGACTGTATTCAGATTGTGGTGTTCTGCATTATGACACCACTTGGTATCATACATGGATTTCAACAGTTTGGACAAAACTGCTGCGTCAATCTTCAGAATCAAAGTCAGTGTTGTTACCATACCTTCAGGTTATATAGACAGTTGCAAGAAAAGCTTGGACTGTCTTGCTCCCACAGATCTGAGTGACCCTCTTGCAGCTACCTGGATAACTGGACTATCCTCCCCACACTCTGTTCAACCCTGAAGATGGAGGCAGCATGTTCCTCCAAAGCATTGGTGTCACAATCCAGAAGCTCACAAACCATGAGCTATTAGATATCCCCCAGTAGTTTGGGACGGCTAAGGGGTTGGAATTTGAGTCCTGGTAGGTGCAGGATTTTCTTCTCTCTTTGTCAGCCAGACTGGTTCTGGGGTTCAGCTGGGTAGTGGGGGCTTTCCCCAGGGGTAAAGTGGCTGGGGCGTGAACCTGCCCACTCACATCCAACTAGTGCCGAGGTCAAGAAAATGTGGATCTATACATCCACTTCCCCATATGCCTTCATGGCATGGTAGCTGCGACTGTTGAAATATCGATATGTAGCGCAGATAGGGAGTCAGGGAATGCATTTGGTTTAGCTTTGGTGAGGAAGCATTTTGGAAAATGACAAATTGGTAGATGAGGATGGGAGATCTGCATGATATTAGCTCTATTTTAGCAAGATCTATTTTGAGTACCAGAGTTCATTTTAAGTAAGGGTTCTCTTTCTGATTATATAATTTAATTTTTCCCCTCACAGGGTGGATGGAAAAAGGTACTTTGAATGTAGTCCAAAGTATGGTGGATTTGTGAAGCCAATCCATGTTACGGTTGGTGATTTTCCTGAAGAAACATTGGATACTGATGATGAAATCTGAAGCCATAGTAAGAGAGATGCAAACTGAAGATTGTTTCAGTTCATTGTGTTCAGCTGGAAAACTTGTTTGGTTGGTTGGTTTTGATACAAGTTTATATCTTTTGTACATTCCTTTCCTAATTGCTTGTCTGACGTTTAGGTTTAATTATCAGCTATTTTTTTTAATAAATTTGCAAATAGTATACATTTTGGATTATTTATTAATAAAATGTTTACAGTTCCAAAAAACCTTTGAAGCATATTTAGTAGTCCAAATTTGTCCTTTAATACTTCCTTCTCTTGAGAATCTCTGGCCGCCAGTGAATTGGATGTGTCTCCTCCGTCTGAAATGAAAACAATTTAATGATTAACTAACTTCATGCAGCCGAGCCCTTCTTGAGAAGCTGCCAGTTGTGCAGCTATTCAAGAACTTCCCAGCATTTTATGGAACCCATAGTTTCATTACCATGTTCACAAGAGCCCTCCACTAGTCCCTATCCTGAGCCAGATCAACCCAGTCCATACCACCCCATCCCATTCTCTAAGATCCATTTTAATATTATCCACCCACCTACATCTTGGTCTTCTTAGCGGTCTCTTTCCTTCTGGCTTTCTCACTAATATCCTATATGCATTCCTCTTCACCCCATTCATGGTACATGCCCAACCCATCTCATCCTCCATGATTTGATCATTCTAATTATACTTGGCGAAGAGTACAAGTTATGAACCTCTTCATTATGTAGTTTTCTCCAACTTCCTGTCACTTCATCTCTCTTCAGTCCAAATATTCTCCTCAACACTCTGTTCTCAAACACCATCAGCCTGTGTTCCTCCCCTTTAATGTCAGAGACCAAGTTTCACACCCATACAGAATCAGAGGCAAAATTATAGTTTTGTATATTCTAATTTTTATGTTTCTAGGCAGTAGACATGAAGACTGAATGGTAGCAAGCATTCCCAAATTCAATCCATTAATTTCTGCCTGAATAAAATTTTGATTTGTTACTGTTGTTTCCAAATATTTTAACTGTGCCACATTGTCTAAACATCTGTTAGTTATCTGTATGTCATGATTTTGCCCTGCCTTCTCATGATACGTCAGCAACATAAACTTAGTTTTCTCTGTGTTTACTTCTAGACTAATCTCCTTACTAGCATCAGTTAAAGTTTCTGTTTCTCTTTATGGTATCTATATTATCACCCAGTAGATTCACATCATCAGCAAAGATGAGCAGCTGATGTGTCCCATTACATTTCACTCCCACCTGGTTTTCCTGGACCTTCCTAATGGCATATTCTAAAGCATATTTGAAAAACACTGGCGATAAAGCATCTCCTTGTTTTAAACCATTTGGGATAGGAAAATTATCAGACAAATGTTTACCTATACAGACTTTACTATATACAGTAAAACTTGGTTATAGCAACATCGGTTTCTGCGACACCTTGTCTATTGCTTCAAATATTCAATGGTACGAACTAATTCCTCATAAAGCAACTGTTTTTATACCTTGCTTAGTACGACATGGACAAATGCATCAACCTCGTATGTAACGTCATTTTCATTCCTGAATTTCTCTGATATCGTGGGAAAGTTCGATGTGTCTGCCCACCCTCACTTTCTCTACTTGCTGACATGACTGTCCTGGAAGAATACGACCGCGGGCTGCAAGAGGAGCGTGGGTTTTATACGAAAACAAGGGTGTGGGGTGGGACTGCGTGAATAGTGCAAGGGGACGCGGCAGATTGTTAACTGCATTCCTTTCCTAGAATCTCGTCTAACAGGACCTCACATTGTCTACTTACCCTATAGTGTTCCTGCCTAAACCCAGAGAAGTGCAGTAGCGAAAACATGGCAATGAAAAGGAAAGTTTTAAGCATTGAAGAGAAAGTTAAAGTGATTCGTGAAATATTGTGTGTATTGTCAGTGAAAAGCGCTGTAATATGTCTTTGATATTACACATTTGGGAAATTCCATGTTAATGTTACGTTAGTCTGTACTTAACTACGTATTTCACTAAAAAATGCAACATTTTAACTCGGTTTTTGGTAGATTTGTACGTGACTAACATAAGGCTACTGTGGAAGTGCCCATTTCGGTTACAACGACATTCGTTTATAACAACAGTATTTTTAGGTCCCTTTGATGACGTTATAACCGAGTTCTACTGTATTTCATTTAAACACATTTTAATCAGCCTAACTAGTTTCATGGGAATCCCAAACTCTATGAGAATATTGTAAAATACCTCCCTCCTAACTGAATCATAGGCTTTTTTGAAATGTACGAATAGCTGTTGTACTGTCTCATTGTACTCCCATTTTTTCTTAAGTATCTGACGAATGCAAAAAATCTGATCAATAATTGATCTGTTATGTCAAAACCCACACTGATGATCTCCAATAATTTCATCTAGATATGGACTAAACCTTGAAAGAAGGATATTGGGATAGAACTGATTACCTTTAAACCTCTGACCCACATAAATAGAAATAAATAATGCCAGCAGGAGAGGCAAGAGGAGAAGAACTTCACACAACACAGTACTCTTCTTCACGATAACTGATCTATGGAGGTACATAATATTTGAAACGTCTCTGGGGTCAACATAAAATTTATGAGTTCTGAGGTCCTCACAGTAATTACTGTCCGCCTTGAAGATGGAAATAACTGGTTCCTCCAAAATGTTGGTACACAGTGTCACATCCCAGAAGACAGTACTCACCAAATTTGTCTTGACCCATTCAGTTTCATATTCTTTTGTTTTAATCTGTACTTTTATACTTACAGCTGTGTCATCTTCCTTGTATATCTTTATTGTTTTATCTGCTTCTGTTGTAATCAGTCTGCTTCCACTCTGGTCAAATATCATGGAGAAAATACCAGACTCGCTGTCCATGGAACCAGGCTGAACTGGAGCCTAAAATAGAATTTAATATTTTTATCTAACTGTGTACAAACTGTAGTTATTTATAGCATTGATCCATACCTTTATAGGTGTCATTATGTGTGTAATATATTCATAAATTTCTGTTTCTACTGATTTATTTATAAAATTATTTCATGGGCTTATCAGTTTTGTCTTAAAGCTCCATGTGCCCACTGGCCATATATTTCTTATATCATTGCCATTTATTACATACAAGAGGAACTAGTCAGCAAACCCATTACACAGTGCCAAAATATTAACATCATCCATTTTCATCATACCGTTGTAAGTACTGGTACCATAACCATGATGGAGAGTACTGTCAAACCCGCCTATGAATTTGAAATTACTGCAACGTTATCCCTGTGCTTAATTAATTAAGCACTATGCCATGAAGACATGGGGGATTGGAGATATAGCTTCACCGTTCTTGACCTCACCACTAGACTGTGGTCAGTGGTCAGCTTCATGCCCCGGCTGCTTTATCCCTGGGGAAAGAGCATCCAGTACCCATTAGATAGGCTGGGCGAACCCCGTAGCTGGTGTGAACACTGTAGAGTAGAGAAAAATCTCTTATCATGCTGGGAGTCAAACCTCAGCCATCGAGCTTGTAGCCCATCACTATACTGACTAAGCTATCCTGGCTCCTTAAAAACCCAAACAAAATTAGATTATGTAAAAAACTGAATTTACTTTCAGTTTTATGAAGGAAGATACACCATACCTGTAGCCGCTGAAAGTTGTATCCTGTTCGCCAGTCCCAGCAGTGCAGCGTGCCATTATCCGCTCCTGATACCAACACACCTTCAGGGTTCACAGCCAGACAGTTTATAATTGCATTATGACCTGACAAATTCTGGATGAACTTCCCATCTGGGCACTTCCACTGTTTGATATTGTCAGGAGAAGCTGAAGCAAACATGTACCTGAAAAAAAAAAACAATATTCAGTAATACATTATATCATGTATGAACCACTTTTCCATAAGGGAGGCATTGAGAACTTCTATACAGACACCACAAACTATGCTTAATACATTTTCTGTGGGTAAGGTAAAGGTGTCTCTGTGCTTAATTAATTAAGCACTATGCCATGAAGGTGTATGGGGGAGTGGATCCACATTTTTTGACATCGGCATTAACTGGAGGCGAGTGGCCAGCTTCACATCTTTCCGCTTTACTCCCGGGGAAAGAGGCCCCACTACCCATTAAATAGGAGGCTGGGTGAGCCCCACAGCCAATTTGGATGACATGGAGACGAGAAAATTCTTGACCCTACTGGGACTCGAACGTCAACCCATAGCCAGTCACTATACTGACTATGCTATCCTGGCTCCTCACATTTTCTGTGGGTTCACATAAAAATTCAGATGGTAATAAATTACATTTAGTTTTCCATGTGGAGGGCACAGATGAACTAGACACAGTATGTGTATCCAAATACCTTAAAAATTTTCTGAAAATCTAAATACACCCTTTGAAACCTATGAGCCAGGAAAGAAATTAAAATATTTATTTTTTTATACAAACTCATGCATGCACAATTTGTTAATATCGTTTTATTTTTAGTTTGTTTCTATGAAATGGACACTCTTTGAAGACCCCACAGATAGGAACACATGCACATGAGTAATTACCTACAACTACTGTTGAGAGAAGATGTTCAGATTCACATTTAACAGAGTGAAAAGGGAAACGATGACGATGGTTTGGCTCTTTAAAAAGAATGGGTGTAACATAGGTACTAAGAAGGGCATTAGAATTAAAATTTAAAGAAGACAGACCTATGGCACAACCCCAAAGGAAATGGTTCGCCCAGATACTGGAAGATAAGAAGAAGGGAGAAACAAGCTGGCGAAAAACTGAAAACGAAAGATTGTGGAGAAAGAAGAAATTGGAGACTTTTCATCCATCAATTCATGAAATGAAGATGATGTTAGGAAAAGAATGTTCATCACACCTGTGATCTGTAAAACCCTGACGTACAGGCACTCTATGTTTGCCTGTTGCATCTGTGAACTCCTGACCCCTATGTCAGATTCTGATTTAATTTTTTAGGATACGTGTGTATGCTTAGTTTAGACATCCTGTACGTATGACACACCCTGACAAAATTCATCTGGTAGTATTCTTCACTTTAGGGCCGAGCCATAGCTCAAGTGGTTAGTCGCTGGCTTTCCACTGCGGCAACCCAGGTTTGATCCCGGGTCTGGTCAAATGGGATTTGTGGTGGACAAAGTGGCGCTGGGGAAGGTTTTCTCTGAGTTCTTCGGTTTCCCCTGCCAATCTTCATTCCACCAATTGCTCCACAATCACCCTCACCTATCATCTGGTGCTGGGGCTGGTACAATAGGCCAGAAGTGGCGGCAGTACAAGGGACTTAGTCCCACCCCACTAGCAATAAAAAAAAATTCTTCACTTTTGTACTAGATCTAACAATGTGTGTTAAAGCTGTGTATTGCCACAAAGTCTCATAATCATATCTGTCTATACACTTACAGTGTTGGATGGAACACCAATGACCTGACACTTTTCTTGTGATTAGTAAGGGTTGCCTTTGATTTCCCTGCAGCCAGGTCCCATAATCTGATTGTACAGTCATGACTCCCAGTCACAATCTAGCAAGTAGAACAGTTTCAGTTAGTGTGTACAGTAATTTACCAGTATCACTTCAACCTTAAATTTATTTTTGCCACTGTATATGAAAGTGGAACTATGACCTATAGCTCTGAACTACCGAACTCCAAGCAGCAGAGTCCTCCAAAAATTAGCAAGAATCTGTTATTGGTCCTTTACTTCTATAAGACCCATTTTAATACTATTGTGTCATCTACATCTAGGTATTCCAAATGGTGCTCACAAAAACTTTTCTTTTCTCTGTTGTGTATAATACACTTGCTGCCCATATCACCTTTCTTGATTTGATCATCCTAATAGTGTGTGGCAAGGTATACAAATATGCAGTATTTTGCATCATCCTTTTGCTTTGACTTGCTTAGATCTGAATATTCTCCTCAGACACCCTGAATTCATATTCTTGCCTTAGAGCAAGAGACCTATATTTAACACAGACTAACCTGTGGCTCAGCAGCTTGACACACAACACTAGCAACTGTGTTTGTATGTCCTGTGAGCGTATGAACATTTGCCTTGGTTCTCATATCCCAGACACGGCATGTTGCATCTCTACCAGCTGTTACCAAAACATCAATATTTGGGTGTAGTGCCAGGGTATATACAGCACTAAGATGTCCATGATAGTGGCGAATTACCTGAAATAAATTACAGGACAAAGTTTGTTGTGATGTCTTTGTTGCTTCTGGTTACAAACTGAAACCTGAGAATCCACAGCCCAATTCACTCATTTATATCAGTTCAAACCATCACCTACTAATTGTTTCATCTGCTCTTCATAGCTTAGTATCATTCCTGTCCTAACCTCATAGTAACGGATAGATGTTACCTCCACAGTGTGTGTTAAGCTTATGCACTTTGAGGAAAGAAAGCAGCAAGGAAGCCACCTTTTACCATAATGCAGTACCTGCTTGCTTCCAGACACGTGATGATCTCATGACACAATGTAAGACTCTTATGATTTGTTTCAGTATTCAGTATGTCTTGCTTTAGGTCCCTCTGTTTTCATTATATTTCAATCCTGATTTTCATACATTTTACATTCTGAGTTACTTCCTTTCCCTTACTGCCACTCTTCCTTGATGTTCTCACCTTATTGTATTCTAGGTCCCAGCATTTGACCTGCCGATCCTCACCACAGCTGAACAGATAAGGATGTCTTGCACTGACAGCTAACCCTCGAACACTACTGATATGCCCAGTCAATGAAACTTTCAGATGGCCACTGGCCAAGTCCCAGATCTGTGAAGAAATAAAGCAATCAATCTGAATTCACTGTAAGAAAGTCAGCTTCACATTTTAGTTCCTTACAGCATATACAGGTGCCTGAAACTTCGGTTCATTCCATATTCAAGCAAGATGAATTTGAAGAGTGTAATCTTCTGAGTTGTAATGCCGTGTGGTTTGGTAAGAATCTTCTGAAACTTCAATAGATGTCTACCAAACTACACAGCATTACAACCCAAAAGATTATACTTTTCATAGTCATGCTGTGAGAGCTTCAAATCGTACAAGATACATTTGAATGATATATATATAAAGTATATATGCAAAAATTCACATACATATGACATGTCAAATTATGTGTAACTTTCATAATTGAATATATCTGCATACATCTAACCAGTGGATTTCCCTCTTGGTTTCTTTAATGGTATTTTATCAGCTACGAAGTCTATATGATGGAGAAGAGTGCTGTGCAATTAAGTTATCATTCAGGCACTTCCTTGGAGAAATGGGAAATCACCAGGGGGGAATATAATAGCTGGTCTCCAAGCTGAAATTAGAATCAGGAAACCTGACTAAAAAGCAGGAGGATTTACCATTACACAGAGTTCTTTGGTAGGACCAGTGGAAAGATGAATGCTTCTAGCACACAAGATCATTCTTTATACTCAGTATAAGGCTTACAATATGAAAACATAATCCACGCATTAAACTCTGTAACTTCTATATGAAGTTGTTATTATTTATTAATATTTATGAAAATTAAGAAGTTTGTTATGGCCTTCAAGTCAGAGGAATCATAATTGGTTAGCTAATTTCTATATGGAAATGTGTCATGTAAGAAATAAAACTCTCTTCTCAAATGAGTAAAGAATCCAATTGCAAATTCATTTAGATCCATGGAAAAGTATAACATTTAAAAAGCATTAAATAAACTGATTATCTTCAGTGATCTCTTAGTGTTCTAAAACATTAAGTACACCTCTACAGAAACACGTTTGTGTTACATGAACTATGCATATACTAAATTTGCCGATTTTATAAATCATTGACAACAGATCTGAAATAGGATATCCCAGACAGTCAATGGGACTTGATATTAGTTTTGCAGACATTAAGAATATGCTTGGGAACATTAATGAGTCATGGTACTTTTAACAGAACAACACATTACCTTAATGACTCTGTCAGCGGAACCGGTCGCAAACCATTCATTGCCAGGTTCAACTGCCACACAGCGTACCCATCCTAAGTGACCTGATATCACGCGATATAACTTCCACGGAGCATGCCACTTTGGTTTTGGCATGGCAGGGGCTCGACGAGGTATAATGCTTTGTACTGTGTTACTAGTTGCAGGTGCTGGTACATGAACCAGACCACCACCAGGCCCAGCAATGGTTGGGACAAGAGCTCCTTCACCAGCCACTGCAGTGTCACCAGTGTAGTTCACATTATCTAAACACAAACCAGTTACATACTCAGAAAGAGTTCCATAAATAAAATGCAATTCATTGCACCGAGAAGATAAATTAAATAAACAAACGAGCATCTTAAATACATATTGCATATCATGTTCCTTTACATAATTTTACCCCATTTTCATCTTATTTTACAAATCTAAAATGGTGAAAGAGAAAATATATGGGTTACACTAATGCTTCAAAAGGTGATATATTTTATTTTTATGGTTTATTTCATGACACTGTCAGTATCAGAAAGTGGGTAGTGCCAAATTTAGAATGACTGGTGGATAATGAATTGGACAAAAGCTTGGAAATAAGCAGTCATGAGCCAATCATGATACTATCCAAGCATTTGTCTGGATGTACTAAGGAAAGCCATTAAGAAACTCGGTCAGGATAGCCAGTATCCCAGCCAAGATTCGAAACAAGCACCTCCCAGATACAAGTCTAGAGTGTTATGGCTATACCAATCTGCTCAGCAGCAGCAGTATCAGAACTTGAAGAACAGTGCATACTAACAGAACAGGTGTCTTAACAGATAATCCCAGACAGCAGTTTTTATAAATTTTGACTTCCACTTTAATTGTTCTTCTGCTTTGTCTCTGAAAGGTCCTGGTTTAAAATATTGCCCTAGCCATTTTGATATGGTTGTCTTTTCTTCAGTCCCTACATACTAGAATATCTCAAACTAGGCCACAAATGGTGTCACATAATCACATCACATAATTACTTTAGTCTTGTTTAGAAATACTGACCCAGTAGCTGTTCTGAATGCTGACAGATTTTGACAGTATCAGTGGAATGAAACCTTTTCTAACATTCACTGACAGTTTAAATTGTATGTGGCTTTCCACCAGTGAAAGAAAGTTTGTCCTAATTACACAATATGACCTGGAATGCAACAGGGTAAAACCTACATTTGCCTTACTGAAATAACTATTAGAAATATAAACAAAATACCTTGTACAGTTCCATGCTGAAGATTCAGGTCTCCTCGTTCTGCATTGTGCAACTTCATAGCATTACTTCTTTTTACACGGTCAAATACTAAGCCATAACTGTCTCTTGCTTTTACACTTTTCTTCACTTTCTCACTGAAACAAAATATTTAGGCACTCAGAATTCTATTCTTCAGTCTTCATACTACATACAGGGACATTACGGAAAGAGTGACTAAGTTTGTGATTGCATGCAGTTCCAAACTTAAGGCAGAGGTCTGATTCCCAGCGCTACAACAAATATGACCAAAGATAGCATAAATATTTGGGAATTATCCACTTAAAATTTGCCTAAGGAACTAGCTATCTTGATGGGTTTCTCACAGTTTACCACAGTCTTTCCATTAAAATTTCTGCACAGTACCAGCAGACATAATCCTTCCTTCCAATTCCCGCCAAGCTCACCACACTGATACAGTGAAAGGGTAAATACTTTTCAGCTTCTGACTGTAATTACTTACGCCTTTTCATCAATTGGTGCAAGAAATCCATGATTTGATAGAAACATATCATGGCTCCTTTTCAGGGAACGGAACACCAACGTATGCACTGAATGCCTCTGTACATCCTGTCACAGACAAATGTTACAATTGTATTAGAGTGATACAGCTTCTTGACTATTATATAGAGAAGATATTGTCATGTGTTAAAGTGACTAGGCACAAGGCTGGATTAGTAATCGGATTTACTGCACACTTACAACTCGGAACTACATGCAACTATAATGCTGCACATGTCACTATAACCCACACTAGTCTTCTCAGCTTTGTACAGCTTCCACTAGTTATTGCCTGGTCACGGTCTTCTAATAAGAACTATTCCTCATGACCTTACAGTTCATGATCTGCACTCCCTAACCACAAACTCAAGATTCTCAACTTCTGTATTTCAATTCTCCAGACGTAACCTCTGTATGAACTTAGAGAACACTGCTCCCACAATTCCTATATTGTTGTGTGAAATCACAGCTGACAAGGAGAGTGGTTACTGAGCTATCACCTAGAAACAGTTGTGTCTAAGGAGCCATTCCCTAGCAACTGCCGTCTCTGATGGCTTTCAGCAATCGGGTCACATTATTATTCTATGTGTGTGGTAAAAAGTGTAGAGCATGGTTTGGGTCTAAGAAAGGCTAAGCTTCTCATCCAGACTAACAAAACTACAAAACCAGGAAAGACAAAAGTAGCCCTGGAGCATGGTATTACTTGCGATTCAATTCATATTCTGCAGTTTAACCACTTAATGTCATTGGGTATTCTTCGAAATACAATGGTCAGCCTCCATAAGTAAAGTAGGATGATTCCCATTAAAGTCTGCAACTGTAAATAAATCGCAAATACCATGACATTATGTGGGGGAAGTTAAGTGGTGTGAACTTGTGTATGTTAACAGTAAAGTTGTCCCTGTGCTTAACTAATTAAGCACTACACCATGAAGATGTATGGGGGAGTGAATGTATGGATCTACGATTTCTTGACCTTGGCACTAGTTCGAGCTGAATGGTCAGCTTCACGCCCCGGCCGCTTTACCGCTTGGGAAAGAGTCCACGTTACCCATTGGATAGAAGGCTGATTGAGCCCCAGAGCCGGTCTGAACGGAGTGGTAACGAGAAAATTCTTAACCCTACCGGGGTTCGAACTCCGACCCCTCGGTCGTCCAGCCCGTAGCCAGTCGCCATGAACAAATTTAAGATAACTGGTTGTTTCGTATTAAATAACTTATTCCGATACAGGCCATATCTTCTCTGCGCATCATAAGCTTTTCTACATGCAGCAAACATATATTCTCAGCATGCATTGTATTCGCCAATCATAACCTCTTATATAGCATTTGGCATGACACTAACAGAAAACCATATACACTGCTACAATTCCTTAAGCCATGACTAAATCGTTATTATACTTCATACCTCAGTCATCGTGTAGGTTACATAAATTAGCTTCCTGTAACTTGTAATCTCCAGACAATAGCAACCTGTACATGTATCTTAAATAGTATCCACAGCAACCCACAGTCTCCGCAAGTTGTATAACTAAGTTGGCCATGACGTTTTGTACACAAACTTTCCACTGAAACATAGTTGGCTATGACCGATATGACAGAGGTGTAGTATCCGTCCTTGTGGTGTGTGCTTTTGTTGTTACAATCGTAAATGAATTATGTGAGTGAATAGGATATTATTTTCAATTTCATATGAAGAGGTACGTAATGATTATGAGACGAAATAGTATTTAACAATATTTTGCAGACATCTTGGTTGTACATACATGTAAATCTTCCTTGACATATTCAAGCTGTTTATAAATTTTGTAATATAGAAGCCAAATCGGATATTTAAATTGTAATATTAGGCATATGCACACTACATATGTCTTGGGAGTAAAGGGTGAGAGGTGTGAATGATTCAGGTTTAAAAATGTAGTATGAGTCTCCACATATGTACCATAAGAAGATAATTTCGATTCCAGAATGCTGAAGATACCTCCTCCAAAAAGGCCATTATTTTGTATGAGATAAGGTCAGAGCCCTTCGTACAAATAAGTACCAACCGTTTGTCATGGCAACTGCAGCAGAGATTGAAGATCTCATGACAGGACCTCTTGTTACATGGGTATGTATTTATACGTTACCTGTGCACCCCAGTATAGTACCTTCTATGGCAGAGAGTCATAAATTGGAAATATCAAGCATTAATTAATGCATTAATATCCTGTAATTGATGCGCAATGTTTGAAAGGGTTTTTAAATCAGAGTTCCGTTATCTTTTGCTGGTCTTGTTTACAAAACACAGCAGTGAAGAAACAAAACACAAGACATTTATAAAGAAGAAAACATCATGGTATTATAGCTTTTGTGTATAAGAGTGTAGCTTCCTGTAAGTTGGGCAGCATTGTTTGCCTGTGTGTTGACATTGTTATATGTGTGTAATGACACATTTTCTATTTGCTTAAGAATATCAGAAGTAATTTAAGCTTCTCATTGTTTATGTATTTCTGTCAGTATATGATATCGTTATGTGTTCGCCGTGTGTGACGTGACAAATAACTTCACGCCGAACTTGGATCTAACGAATTTATTGCACATTTTTACCCACACTTACAGTTTTATTATTATTATTATTATTATTATTATTATTATT
>NW_019721044.1:1369-52092 GCF_002891405.2 Cryptotermes secundus | reverse complement strand
TTCTTATACTTTTTCTTCTACCCTGAAGATGGGGGCGATACGTTCCTCCGAAACGTCGGTTAACACCACATATACACGGTGCCAAATCCCAGAAGACTGCTTTCTTCATAGTCACCGCCGTGAAAGCCTCAAATCTTACATAGTGTACTGATAATGTTTTATTAAGCTTTCACATAATTGAATGTTTAATGTATTTTATTTATAACAATTACTGACATATTAATTTTTTTTTTTCAGTAACCCCAGTATGCTTTAACCCCGATTCATCTGATTAATTCCTTGGCATATCATTCAAAGTTATATGTTATTGTTCTTCCAGTTGTCATTTTACTGCATTTCAAGACATTACAACTGATAAAGACTGTACACAGTAGTACATATTGTCACGTGTTGGGTATATGTCACGCGACAAATAACTTCACGCCGTTTTGGATCTAGCGAATTTATTCCGCTCGCACTTACAGTTACACAATTTACAGTTTCACAACTACTGCCATCTGCAGTATCACAATTACTTCTGCTGCTGTAGTTACTTCCATTCACTCGATACAACTCAATAACAATGGACTTCAGCTCACTCTGGCGAATGCTAGACTGCAACTGACTGGTTACTCTCTCTCTAGTAACTCTTGTAAACCCTCAGTCGGACAGCGGAAAACCCACATCGCTTCACTATTGCATGAACTCCATGTTTACAGGCGTTGCTGGGGAACGCTGCCGAGAGTTGTTTATTGCTGCGTAGTAACCGCGGTGCCCCCTGTTATGTCACTGTGGGAAGTGCTGTTACGTCACCACGGGGGAGGGGGATGGAGTGTTGACTGGCCTGTTACCGTAGCAGCGGCAGTTTCTCCAATGCTGTTACATCACCACTGGAGGGGGGGTGTCCTGCATAGCGCAAATACGTCACAATATTTTTATGTCATCTTGATGAGATATTGGGGGGCACACAGTTGAGGCACTGTGCTACAAGCTGAAAGATCATGGGTTTGAGTCACAATAAGGTAGATTTTTTCAGTAGTACTTCCAGCCACACTATGGCCCTGGGATCAACTCTGCTCCTAACAGAAATGAGTACCAGGAATCTTCCTGAGGGGTAAAGGACGGCTGGTGCATAAGGTTGACAAACTTATTGCCATCTGTGAGCTGATTGTCAAGAAAATGTGGGAGTCTCGATGTCTCCTAACCCTGTGGGCCTTCACAGCCTGTTATAGGGATAGTTTTACCTTTACCTGATGATATTGGTCTAAAAGTTACAAATTCTTATACACAATCGATAAAAAGTTTACATTTATCCGCCCTTGCATTCAGGATGTCTGAGGTATTTTTCTCTTATGTTGTATTTACATCTTCCTCTGTAACATGTACAGTTGTTTTCAAGGTTTGTACTTTAACCATTCAAATAATCTTTGGATCTTTATTCCCTCTTTTTTATGTCAATGACATATTGAAAAGAATGTATAAAAGCACATTTACTTGAATTATGGCCGCACCATAGCTCAAGCGGTTAGTTGCTGGCTTCTTACTGTGGCAGCCCGGGTTCGATCCCGGGTCTGGTCAAGTGGGATTTGTGGTGGACAAAGTGGCGCAGGGGCAGGGTTTCTCCGCGGACTTCGGTTTCCCCTGCCAATCTTCATTCCACCAATTGCTACACAATCACCCTCACATATCATCTTGGGCTGGTACGATAGGCCAGAAGTGGCCGCAGTACAAGGGACTTAGTCCCACCCCACTAGTATTAAAAAAATTACTTGAATTATTCACATCTCCCCATTTCTGTGCTTTGTTATTTTATGTAAAGGGAACGTTTCATGTACTTCTAAAATGGCGGTCTCAAAACTGAAGACTGATGTGCTCCTTTGTGTTCTATTATAGTTCATTTCTTGCTTGGAGAATGCTGACAGACTTTCTGAGTATGAAGATCTCACTGATGGGGTTCTTATTCATGAAATTCTGCTACAGATGTAAGTTACCCTCATTTAAATCTCTGTCCACTAGGCTGATCATGAGGTATATTACGTATGGATAAACAGTTTAGACAAACTAAACAGCCATCGTTTAGTTAGACAGGTATTTCTCGTAAATATTTTCATGTGTGAAACTGACTTACCATAATGTGCATCAGAGAGAAATGAATATCTGTTTTTGCATGGTACATGCTAAATGGTAATCTACTTAGTCTATATTCTAGTCTTAGTCTATTCTCCTCAGTCTGTAATGGGGGCACCACATTCATTCATTCATTTATTTTCCATGTATCCATGTATAGGTACAATTCAGGATATGGAAATAGTCCACTTTATAATGTTCATACAAAATTACATAAGTCTCATAGATACAATCACCTACATCAATCAAATCATACAAATTATACTACCAATATGTTCATAGATCACTGATCACTCCTTCAGTGAGCTATGGGCTTATAAATGAATGTATGCCATATGTGATACTCTCTAGTACTATTATACACTTGGTCATCAACTTACGACTGGCTGCACTTATGACCATAAAAAAAATGAAAAATAAAAGATGATTAAAATGTAAAAGTTTTTAAAAATAAATTATGAAGATGATAAAAAGATTAGAAAGGTTAAAAAATACTGTTAATAAATATATGGCTGACATACGACCAGATTGACTTACTACCTGTCAGTCAGAACGGATGTCGGTCGAAAGTCGACGACCAAGTGTATAGTGATTCACAGTACAGACTTGCCATGATGTGTAATAGTTGCTTTCAGTTTGAACAGGGACTCTGTAGTTTAGCTCAGCATCGAGTAACCGGGTATTGTGTTTTATTGGTAACGTTATCCAAATGGAACCAAAACAATGTATACGTACTTCAGCATACAAAATATCTGCTTAAGTAATTTATTGGTAATCCAAATTTGATATAGACAGAAAGGGATGTCTGTGGCATGTGTTGGGCTAGAACACATGTTCAAAGTGCCCGCCATTAGCTTGTAAACACTTCTGTACTGAGTTCAGCGGACTAGTGCATGAGCAGTCATGGCCAAGGTGTTCACAGGATAGCAGCACACAGCGTTCCAATTTCTTCCTGTAATGTCTCTAGTGTCAGTGGTTTTCTGTGATATACCACATCCTTCGGCGACCCCAACAATTAAAATTTGAGAGGGTTTAAAGCAGGAGAGCGTGGGGGATACTCATCACTATCTCTTAAAAAAATATTAAGTTTAATTGTAAAGCTTAGCTATCCTGATTACAATTTACATGTCACATGTTATTTTTCTCAGCCCAATTAATTTGTAATTTGACACTTGCTCACAATCACTGCCACTGTGTAAGTCTAGTAGCAGAGATAAAATGAGAAGAAGGAAATATTTTGTCCATGATATGTATGTGTTGGCCATCTTCTAGTGCACTCAATCTCACATGTCACTTCACTACATGTTTCGGCATCACTGTGCCATCCTGAGGTGTGTTATTTACGTTAAACTATTGCACTGCTCGCCATGTGTCATTTATAAATTATTTATTATTAGTATTGAAATTATTATAACACACACAGCCAAAAAAGAACACATCACAAGACACAGTATANACACACCTGAGGATGGCACAGTGATGCCGAAACATGTAGTGAAGTGACATGTGAGATTGAGTGCACTAGAAGACGGCCAATACATACATATCATGGACGAGATTTTTTTATTTACATAATGTTAGCAATCAGAATTATATAATTCTATAAGCTAATTTGCTCTATTATACTTCGTGACGTGGAGAGGGCTTATCCAGAGATAAGTCCTCGTTAACCCTCTCTCATGTCGGCTGGCCAATTCCTTTTCAGTCTTCGTTCATTGTGTGGTTCCATTAACGGTTGCATTAGTATGTTCTCATGTCCTTCTATTTTGTTCAGGTATCTTGTGCTTTTCTCTTTTGTAACTTCCTTCACTAGCGGCACTTTCAGGTCTTCATGGAGTGTTATATTGGAGACATACCATGGGGCGTTAGTAATCATACATAATATCTTTGACTGACATCTCTGGATTATGGAAATAATGGTTTTGCTAGCACATCCCCATATTTCCACGCCATATACCCAAATTGGTTTTATTATTGTTTTGTAAAGCAAAACCTTGTTGTCTAATGAGAGTTTGGACTTTCTTCCAAGTAACCAATGCATATCCTTGATTTTTAAATGAATATGTTTGCGTTTTTTTGTAGTGTGTTCCTCCCAGGTTAGACGGTTGTCTAGATGAATACCTAAGTATTTTGTGCTGGGTGATTCAGGTATTTGTATGTTATTAAAGAAAACTGCAGGACATTTTTCTCTTCTTAGACTGAAGTTTACTTGCACTGACTTGGTTTCGTTGATTTTTATTTTCCATGTATTTGTCCACTCTTGTATTTGGTTTAGATGATTTTGCAAAGTGAAGGTAACTATTGCTGGATCTGTGTTGGCCGAGAGGATCACAGTATCATCTGCAAATATGCCCAGTGTTGTGTTGGCATTGACTGGTAGGTCTGCTGTATACAGGAAATAAAGTAGTGGGCCCAAGACACTGCCTTGTGGTACACCTCATTTTATTGCAAAATTGTTGGATATGCTATCATTGATTCTCGTTCTGAACTCTCTGCCACTTATATAGGATTTCAGTAAGTGGAAATAAGTTATGGGCAGGTATTTTTTGATTTTGTACAATCGTCCTGGATACCATACCTTATCAAAGGCTTGACTTGCTTCTAGGAAGACTGATGTGCAATATTCTTTATTTTCTATTGCTTGGTGTATTTTGTGTGTTATTCTATGTATCTACTGTACAGTGGAGTGGTTTTCTCTAAAACCAAATTGATGTGATGGTATCCATTCTTCTGTATTTGGGTCAGACCTTATTCTTTTTAAGAGAAGTCTTTCGAGGAGCTTAGATATGGTGGGTAATAAACTTATAGGACGATAGGATGACACACTATTAGGATTTTTGCTTGGCTTGAGGATCAGGATTATTTCTGCTGTTTTTAGCTGATTTGGCCAGTATTTGTGTTTGAGAATAGCATTAAATATGTGTATGTGAGAAGTACTAGCCCTTTTCTTGACATTTCTTTTAATATTATTGGAGTCACTTCGTCAATGCCAGGTGCTTTTCTTGAATGTGAGAGTGATATTTCGTTTTGCACTTCTTTAACTGTAAAAAATTTTATTTCTGGTATAATGCTGATATTTTCAGTTATTTGTCTTTCTATTTCTATATCAGTCTGATCATCATATGGTGTAAAAACTGTAGAAATATATTCACCGAACATAGCTGCTTTTTCTTCATCACTTCTTGCCCACGATGTTTGCGGCGCCATTTCATTTCTTATGGGATGTAGCTGTGTCTTGGGCTTTTTTAAATTTTTGATGGGTTTCCATATGGTATTGTCATATCTGTTGAGGCTGGTTATATGGTTAGAGAAGGATATTTCTCTTGCTTCTTCAATTTTACACTTCAGCCTATTACTTATATGGTTATATGTTGTTTTATCTATTGGTGCTCGACTTCTATGCCACCTTGCTCTTGCTCTTCTTTTCTCAGCTATGAGTTTTTTAATTTCAATTGGAACATTTCTTGTGTTATTTTGGAAGGTGATATTAGGTGTAGCACCTTGGGTTGCCTGTTTTGTAGTGTTGATTAGAGAGGTTAGTGCGCTGTCGATTTCCATTGGGCTCTTGAGTCTCACATTTAGATTTACATCTTGTAGTTTCATCCTGTATTCTTCCCAATTTGTTTTTTATTGTGCAGTTTACTTCTTTGTGTTTTGTGAATAGCATGACTACTGACAGTGGTTATAATTGGTGTGTGATCTGAAGAGAGATCGAAACTGGGTACCACATCCATGTATTCTGAAGAAATTCCATTAGTAACGAAGAAGTCCAAGAGGTCAGGGGTTTTGTTGGGATCTGTTGGCCAGTATGTCAGCCAGCTTGTTGACAAGTGCGAATATTTTTGCTTTTGTAGTGTTTTTGATAATTCTCTGCCTCTGGTCGTTATTAGGCGAGATCCCCATTAGANATCAACGTTGAAAGCATGTTTAATATCATGCTGTTTTGTTGGGTGAGTTGTTGGAACATTGCTTTAAATTCTTCAAGAAAATTGGTTAACAAATTAGTTGTGTTTGGGTCGTTGTTTGTATTTTCCTTTGCTTCTCCTGGGTATGTGATGTTTGGTTCTTGGTTCCTCTTCCCTTTGAGGGCTTCTGCATAGCTGATTCCTTGTTGTATCTGAGCTGGTTGACTTTGTGATAGTGCGTTGTGTTGGATGTTTAGTCTATTGTTAGTGTTATTTGGTTGTTTCAATAAACTGTGATAATATTCACATCCTCTGTAATTAGCCGGATGGGCACCTCCACAGAATACACATTTTGCAGGTGTGTTTTTAGATTTTTTGCAGCTCTGCGTGCTGTGCAACCCACCACATTTTACACATACATAAAGTTTGTTACAGTATGATCTTGTATGACCATATTGTTGGCATCGCATGCACTGTGGGATTCCTTTTCTGTAGTCTTGCTAGTTTGTAGATTTCTTTGTTGTTAGTGGCAGGCTCTAGATCGACAACAAATACGTTAAGTGGTTCTTTGGTCATCTGGCTTCTTGCATTTATGATGTTTCTTACCTTGTGTCCTTCTTTGTTGAGTTCTTGTACAATTTCTTGTAGGTTAGTTGAAAAATGTAGATGTTTTAAACTATCCTAAAGGTACGATTTTCCTTCAGTTGGTGTGTATGATGTATAATATTCTTTTCACGCATATATCGTACAAGATTACAATAGGTGTCCGGAGTATGACAGTTAATTTTTACAGTGTTGTCTACTAAGGTTTTGGTAGTGTACTGTTCTATTTCACCTGTGCTGCTCAGGTTATGTACCATTTCTTGATAGTTTGTTACCCCATACACAAATATTGGAGGTGGTTTCTGGATTTTATTCTCTGTTATTTTGGTGGTGGTGTTTTTGTCATCTTCTACATTTAGTTGACTATATTTGTTTGTTAGGGTTATGTTTTGACTGACAGGTTGATTTACCTTCCTTCTTTTTGTGTTCTTAACATTTGCCATGGGTTTTGTTTGAATCCTGGATGGTAGCATCATCTTCACTAGTTGATGGCATCCTATGATAGTATTGTTTACTCTTTTTGTTGTCTGTTGGGATGGTGGGGTCGGTTGCCTCAGGAGCCGTTGCTATTGTTGATGTCTGTTGTCATCACTCGTGCCAAGCTCACTCATTGGTTGATCGTTGCAATATTGCTGCATTTTCGCGTTATCAATTTGACTGTTACATAACGTTTACAGTGGTCACCTCACTAAACTTTCACTATAAAGCATGTGCCTCATGGAGCATTGTCCTATACACGTCCGCTCTGCTCGGCCGTCTCGATAGAACTGTGCATGAGAATCAATGAAACAGGGCGCTAAAATACATTAGAAATATTTTGTGTTTTTTATGCAGAGATCCAGAGCCAGCACATCATGGAGTAATTCCAAGTTTGGGAAATGTGTCAGTTCGCATACGTAATATGGACATCATAGTTAAGAACATCAAAGCCCTGTATGAGGTAATGACTACAGTTCTGAGTGTTTATATTTCAGCTCGTCCATGAATTTTGTTTAATCACTAGGGCCCGGATTTTTTGAAAATGCATATGCGAATATTCAAATGCATATTTTGACCTTTTTTTGGTCGTTATTGCATATTCTAAACGTGAGAGCATATTTGTGCATATATGTTTGAAATTAAGGATAATTTCAATATTCTCAAACAAAATCGGTTTTGCTTGTGTTTTGGACATCCCTTGCCAGTTGCTATTCTCAACTCTCTGAGTAATGACACTTTACCACTTACAATACAAGCAGGTAGCTTGCCTATTTCGAAAGGGAAGGCGCGGGATTTTCCTGCATTCCACTGACCACCACAGCAGACAGTAGCATCAGAGGGTTGTTGTTGAGAGAAGTCTCTTCAGTTAATGTGTTACTCTTTACTTTAATAGTCTGCATCAGAAAAGTGTTCATGCACTGAAAATGCCTAAAGAAATGTGAGGCAGTAGATATTTAAAAAAATCGATTGGTTTCGGGTGATAGTGACTGTTCAGCAGACGGTGTCGTCGTGTACTGTCAAGTTTGTGCAAGGGAAGTAAAATGTGAAGAGAAATTTCAACTTGAACAACACTCAAGAACGACCGCACATATTACCGCAAAGAAGGGGAAGAAGAACAGCTCACCACATCTACTTCTTACACAGATCAAACCCAAGTCCTCTGTTAATACATTTTCAGCCGATCTTTGTAAGGCTTTAGTATGCAGCAACATTCCATGGAATAAATTAAGCAATCCGGTTCTGCGATCATTTCTGGATACTTAAAAAAATCCAAGACGAATCAACTCTTAGAAAAATATATCTACCTTTGCTCTGTGAATCTACTCTGGAGTCAATCCGTTCTGACATCGGAGAGAACTGTGTCCGGATATTGGTTGATGAGACAACCGATTTATGTGGCCGATACCTAACAAATTTCATAGTTGGTAAGCTACATCCAGACGAACCCGGCAAACCTCATCTTCTTGCTTGCAAAGTACTAGAGAAAACCAACCATAGCACAATAGCAAGATTTATAAATGATTCTCTGCGATTACTATGGCCATCTGAAATTGAGAATAATTGTTGTAAGGTGCTTGTATTACTCACAGATGGAGCTTCCTATATGTTGAAAGCAGCAAGAGCCTTACAAGTATATTATCCAAATCTTATACATGTAACCTGTTTAGCGCACGGATTACACCATATTGCAGAAAAAATACGCCAACATTTTCCAATTGTTAACGATTTAATTGCAAGTGGGAAAAACTGTTTCTGAAAGCACCAGCTCGTCTCTAGTTGTACAAAGATTGCCTACCTCAGGTTCCTCTGTCACCTGAACCTGTTATAACTAGGTGGGGGACATGGTTATCCGCAGTTTCATTTTATCAGGGGAATTTCAATCAAGTAAAAGAAGTGGCTAAAAAGTTGAAGATGAGTATGCATGTGTCCGTGAAGGAACAGTGGTGCTTGGAAGTGATACTGTTTATCAAGATGTGATTTTATCCATGCACATTTTTCTACAGTTTCAAAAGCCATTGAGAGCTTAGAATCTTGTGGTGCACTCCTTCACGACTCACTTCAACTCGTTCAGAAAGCTATTTGTTCACTGAATTCCGCTCCAGGCGAAATTGGAGAGAAGATTAAATTCAAGTTAGAAAAGGCGTTGAAATCGAACCCAGGACTAAAAAAGATTCAGTCAATTAGTCAGTACTTGAGTGGAATTAAGGTATCTTTGCCAGATGAATGTTCCGAACCTTCGGCGCCAGTGTATAAATACTGTCCAACCACGTCAGTTGATGTAGAAGAGTGGTCTCAAAACTTTTTGAAATGCGGGCCACATTAGGTAATTCAGTAGTTTGAACGGGCCGGATAAAATGAGAAATTAATAACTCTAGATATATGAGTTTTATTGAAAGGACAGAATTTCATAAACTAAATACAAAGTACGTGATAATAAATTATCGTATATTAATGACAACAGACAGTAGCAGCAAATGCTCATATTTTCATCACAAATTATAATAAAACAACTAATGTGAATGATGGAACTCTTTTTGCACTCTTAAAATCTGATTAAATTGAGGTGGTGATGATCTGTTACAATTATACTGTACCACTGCAAGAAGTCTTGTGCACAAGACGGCTAGTAACGAACTGCTCGCGCTACCTACATTGCCACGAAGTGACACTGCCCATTGAGGTAGAACAAGTACAAAGAAATACCGCGCAGTATACGGTCCAGAATTAGTAAGATTGTGAATAATATTAATATTAACGTAATATGGAATATCAATATATTTTAAACACAATCTTAATTAATGAATTTAAAATCTATGAACAAGTATTTTTTTACCAGTACTCATTGGAAAATTAGTTCAATTGGCGCATTTCTGCACAATTCTTTCGCGGGCCGGATGTGGCCCGCGGGCCGTCGTTTGGAGACCCTTGATGTAGAAAGATCATTCTCAGCCTATAAGCTCATTTTGATGGACAATAGACGAAGTTTGTCTCCAGAAAACACTGAAAGACTTCCAGTTGCCTATTGTGATGCTACTTTCTGCAGTGAATGATACATGTAAACAGGTGAGTCTGAATAAAGTGACCTGCTCCTTAAGTGCATATTGTTTTATTTTTGGTGCATATTTTCCCGCTTTTTAACGCATAAAGATCCGGGACCTATTAATCACTTTCTGCACCAGTTTGACCATAGACATTAGTGCCTAACACAGCTGGTTATTTGCATCAGAATACTGAATAGTACAGTCAGGAAATACAACTGTGTTGGGCAATAAGCATGTAAATATCTGCCTAGCAACCATTCCAAAGCCTACTGCAATGTGGGACAAGTATGCTAGTCCATAGTAAAATGTACGTACACTACATGTTGTAGAATTCCCTTGTTTTCATGCAGAAAGTGAATATTACTATTGTGTGGGTATCGCTTGTGGTGTGTGTTCAGGATGTCCTGGTTTCAAATCTCAGCACAGAGAATGGTTGGCCTTACTTAGGTTTTTCATTGCTTTCCTAAACCTGCCAGAGAAGTGTTCAGATTGTTTCTTGAATTAGGTCGTAATAACTTCTTTCAACAACCATTCCAATTTGTTCTTCAGTAATCATATGAAGCCATATTATCTGAGCTCCTGCCAACGTTGTTAAGTAAACCGTAAGTAAATAAACTAAAATTCCCACAGGAGGATCCAGGTGAGCTCAGTTGGGTACAGGCTGGATAGTGGATGAAATAGGGATCATTTCATGGCAGGGGCAGAGACTTCAGTCTTCTCCACAGCTTCCAGATGAGCTCTGAGGCCTGCCCAGCCTCCTGTCCTATGGTCACCAAGAGCCCTTTCTTCAGGATAAAGTAGCCGGGACATGAAGCTGATCACTCACTTCTGTCTACTGCAGAGATTAAGAATACATTGAATTAGATCCCCATTCCCCTATACATCTTCATGGCATGATGCTTAATTAAGTACAGGGACAAGTTTACCTTTTTGCCTGTAAATCTGCACAGGAAGAGTTGTGTCAAGTTCTGCTGGTGGCCCCAGACTGTGTGACGCTTGGCAGGGAACCAGCTAGCAAAGCTGGCATGGAGAACATGCAGCTGTTGCTCCTGCTGCTTTTGGGATGCGCTGTCCAGTGCCCTAATAAGGAGACGTTCATTGACAGAATTAAACAGTTGGATGTTCAAGTGCAACATGCCATTGTTGATTGCATCAGGCAGGTTAGTCTTGGCTCATCAGCTCATTGTTCTTAGAATTTATTGATAAAATTAGTTCTAACTAACTAAATAACTTGATGGAGCCGAGCCCTTCTTGAGAAGCCACCAGCTGCTCAGCTACTCAAGAATTTCCCAACATTCTGTGGAACCCAAAAGTTCACTACTGTATTCACAAGAGCCCTCCACTGGTCCTTATCCTGAGCAAGATCAATCCAGTCCATACCACCCCATTCTGTCTCTCTAAGATCCATTTTAATGTTATCTTCCCACATATTTCTAGGTCTTTCCAGTGGGCTCTTTTTTTTTTTCTGGCTTTCACGGCATTCAGTTCCATGTTTTTGAAATCTGTAAAATCCAAAACAGAAATCAGTTCAATCCCCAAGTCATTGCCAGTCACATATACTTTGAATTTCTGACATTGAAAATTATTAAACTATATACCAGACAACATTACTGTCTAGATCTTATCTGTGTTTCTTTATGGACACTGTTATACATACCAGTACAGTCTCTTTCTTGTTCTTATGTCCAAAAAGTTGTTTCAACTGGAACTGAAAGTAAGAAATAAAAAATACATGTATACTTTCAGGTGACAGACAGTCATAACATTGTACTGACTCAGGATGTAATAAGTGAAACATTGCCACCTGATCTTATGGTGATGCACATTCGAAGGCTAGTACGAGAGAGAGATGAATATTTGCAGGTTGGTTGTTATAAAATTACTATTTCTTTAAGTATTTATTACATGTGAAGACCCAGATACAATATAGACACTACTTTCCCCCCCACCTCTTTCTTGTGAGAGATATTAGAATACCCTTCCAACTTTCATATATGCTTACCATTTGTAATTCCTTCATACTCTACAAAAAATCTTCAGATTACTTTTAATTGTACACCCTAATTTATATACCTTATTGTTAAAAAATTACTTTTTCTCCCACAAAAGTTGCTACACATTCCACTGGAAACATCCCAGATGACCTGTTGCATGTATGCTCTTCCTGCTCTTTGTAAAAATATATTGCATTGCTCAAGCAGCATAATGACTTGGCTGTGGGATAGATGAATGCAGAAGCAGAGCCTTATTCCTGGGAGAGGCAGACATTCATGTCTAGGCTGTCTCAGGGGACTACCCACCTTAGTATCCAGTGAGTATGAGCAGCTGCTTCCCTGGGAGTGAAGTGGCCAGGGTGTGAAGCTGACAAGCCCCATCAGTTGCCAAAATGAAGAATGCATGGATCTATATGTCCACACCCGCACACATTCACACACACATTTCTTCTTCATGGATTGGTGCTTAACACTTCGAGGGGGGGGACTTTACCTTTTTTAAATGAACAGTTATTGAGTGGTTCATCTCTTCTTGTTTCTTCTCCTGCTAGCATTGGACAGTGTCAGTGATTCAGGAGAGATCAGCAGGAGCTGACAGTTGCAATGGCCAGCAGAGGAAAGCCTCAACACCAATGTCAGAAGGAGAGTCGCATCATATGGCTGTGGAGCTTGCTGACTGGAAAGCTCGGCTGAGAAAACAGCGTCAGGAACTGTACGCTTTCTGTTATGTGTGTTGCTGTTTGCACATAGCACTGTGTGAACGGTGTAAACTATGTAGCCAAACTGAGGTCCAAACTGCCTCTTGAAACTGAGGTCTAGAAGAGTTTGACACCGTAAAATACGCTTAGAAATGAAAACTTTGGCACCTAATGTGTGTCGTTTATATTAACGTTAGTATCTCAGTTTTACCTTACTTTCCTTTCTTAAGGAATAAAGAAGGAGGCTTATGAAATCATCGTGCTGTCTGTATATATGTCCCCTTTAAACTTTTGAACCACTTGAATGATATTCATTAAATTCTGTATGAATATTATGACATTAAAGATTGCCACAACCTCATTTTACCATGCCCCCTATATGATCAGGCATGGTGTATTGTTTAGTATTATCAACTGATAATATACAGGATTTCACAGTGTCCCATATGTCTGGAATCATAGGTCTCTTCTTTGTTAATGACACAGTCACAGGGAATGACTCTTACCGTTTATGGAGGAAGCAATTTTCTAGCTTGCTTATTCTGAAAAAGATCTTCCCATGGATTACAACTTGGAAATGAGGCATCAGCTGAATGTTGAACTCCCAGGATACTGGATTGCACATCGTATGGATTTAGAATAGCAAGCTTGGTCCTCAAACCTGACCCATCTTAATACTAATTTCCTCTGGGCCATCTCAAGGTGGTTATGCGTGGTGAAGAAATTAGTGATACTGTGCACCTCATGGGGGCATGCGGTAGTGTAGTTGGTTGAGGCACTATGCTACAAGCTGGAAGGTCGTGGGTTCAAGTCATGATGAGGTCATTGGATATTTTCAATTGACCTATCCTTCTAGCCACACTATGGCCCTGGGGTCAACTCAGCCTCTAACAGAAATGAGTACCAGGAATTAATTAAATAATTTTCCTGGGGAGTAGAGTGCAGCCGGCGCGTAAGACTGACAACCTTACCGCCATCTTTGAGCTGATTGTCTAGATAATGTGGGACCCTCAACATCTCACAACCCTATGGGCGTTCACGGCCTGTACAGGGATAGCTTTAGTTTTTACTTTTTGCTGTGCACCTCCAGTGGAGTAAAATCATGGCATGTTGTAAGATCCAACCCAGTATCGTTCACAGTGTTGTAGTTCTGGTTGGAGTTATGTATCATGAATGGTGGGTACACTGAGTACATCATTTAATACATCTGCAGAATGAATGATATTCCCTATAATTTCAGACTTATGGGAACACTGTAGTCCTAGTCAGTGTCGCAAGATGTTGCTGAAACATTTTTTTTATGTTTATCTAGTGAGGAAAAATCAGAAGCACTAGTTGAGTGCAAAGAAGATCTGGAACATAACAAGATACTAATAACTAAACTACGGCAAGAGGTAATCTTATTATCATTGATCTTATAGAGAAATCTGTATTTAATGGAGTCTGTTCTCACACTAAATTACATCAAGAAACTGTTCATCTTCTTATAAGACTTACTGTATATAATTATGATAAAATAATTTCTGTATACAAGCTCTTAAAGCAAATGTTAATATATACTAATAAATGGATAGTTACGTATATAGTCAGTTATATTAAATTATTCTGCAACAGTTTCGAACATATAGAGAACTTGAATTTCAGTTGTTATTTTGACCACAGTTGCACTAAAGCAAGGTATAAACATTGGAAATTTCCTACACGAAATACAGGATATTTAAAAAATCGAAATTCACTACATATGGAGCAATAATACATTGCTTGTATTAGGACTTGGCTGGGACCAGAAAAAATCACTGAACACCGAACTGGTGTTTCACTGTATGTGGTACTTTTTATCCATGATTTATTTTATCCGTCTTCTTATATCCGTCTTTTTATATTAAAGCAAAGATAATTTTGAAACCAAAGTTATGTCTGTGTATGTTCCTAGGTTCAAGAGCTGATGCAGGATGCTAGAGCTGCTAAAGCATACCGGGATGAGCTTGATGCTGTACGTGAGAGGGCGGAACGCGTGGAGAAGCTGGAATTGGAAGTGCAACGATACCGTGAAAAACTGAGTGACATTGAATTCTACAAGACACGTGTTGAGGAGCTAAGAGAGGACAACAGGTTAGTTGTAAGATTTGAGGCTTTCACAGCAGTGACCATGAAGAAAGCAGTCTTCTGGGATTTGGCAGACCAGTTTGCTTTTACCGGTTCTCATGGTCTCTTCACTTGTGGATTTCTTATATTTTTCCTTCTACCCTGAAGATGGAGGCGATACATTCCTCCGAAACGTAGGTTAACACCACATATACACGGTGCCAAATCCCAAAAGACTGCTTTCTTTAACAGGTTAGTTGTTTGCTCTTCATTACTTCTTGCTTTATGTGTCTCTTAATCCTGTAAATGTTCCTAAATGTAGATCAGTGAATAACCCTTTATGCTTCGTACATTCTTTGTTTTGAAAAAATGAAATGAGGCTTATGAGTTCACTCTGCTGTCTGTTCCCCTCTAACATTTCTAGGCAGCAGCCCAGTAAACACACTACCGCAGCAACAAATGTACATGTAGCAGTAGAAGAACTATCGGTTGCAGTGTTTTCTTGTTGTATCAAATACTCTGTAGTGAATGGAAATTAGGTGATTCGTTCTTCCCAGAACTTTGTGTCATTTTCATCATTTATCTTTTCTTCCCGTTTTGTTTTCAAGGCTATTTCATCACTTTGCTATATATATTATATACATACAAAACATGTTATGTGAAAGAAGTTTACATTTGTGAAATATATATCTTGTTAGATCAAATAACATTGCTCCAAGACATTTGTTAATTTGGTGGATATTATCTGTAAGATCATTTATTTCTACTGAATAGCATTTAAGAATTCATTTCCTATTTCAAAGAAAATATAATTTTAAAGACCAGCTGGTTGCTGCTTTTCAACGAAAAAGAATTCTGTATATTTTAAGAACTATACAATACACATAAATGCATTGTGCAGAGATTTTTAATGTTAAAGCAGGTGGTGCATATAATTGCATTCTCTTTTGGTTGTTTGTTCATAATATCTTGTAGATTCTTGTGTATAATACTCAGATTTACTGGGTTTTTGGACTTTGTCCATCATCTGGTATTCTAGAAGCTAGAAAAATGTTTCAGAAACCGGATCTGTTTCCGAAACATTATGTTTCCTAGCTTCTAGAATATCGGATGATGGACAAAGTCTGAAAACCCAGTAATTCGTAATATCTTACTCCATAATATTATATCCTCTTCTGTGTTAATGAGCTCTTCATCTATAATATGATGAAGAGTGCTTGGTTGTTTTGGCATGTAGTTTGTATCCTGGTATTGTTAGCTGACCAGCAATGTATTACTCATTTGTTTTCAGAGTTGCAAATCAAGCATTGTGAACTGTTGTAACTCTCTTAGATGTTGTGATGCAGGGTTCTGCTTGAAACAAGAGAAATGTTAGAAGAACAACTGCAGAGAGCCCGGAAACGTGGGGAACATGTGCTGGAACTGGAGAGTGAGATCATCAAGTACAAGCAGCAGCTTAATGACTTCACACTGGAAAGGGAAGCCAACCAAGAGAAGTTACAGGAGCTCTTTGAAGAAAATGCTCAGCTTCAATTGCTGACTAAGTCTGCTCTTAATGAAAACTCTACTCTTGATATTGAAAGTGACAACACGGATGATTTTGATGGAGGTTTGTAAGAAACATTTATTAAAATAGTTTGCCCACACTTTATACACTGGCACGCGGTAGTGTAGTTGGTTCAGGCACTATGCTACAAGCCGGAAGGTCGCAGGTTCAAGTCCTGATGAGGTCATTGGATTTTTTCAGTTGACCTAATTCTTGCAGCTGCACTATGGCCCTGGGGTTGACTCAACCTCTAATATAAATGAGTACCAGGAATTAATTAAATAATTTTCCTGGGGAGTAAAGCGCGGCTGGCGCGTAAGGCTGACAACCTTACTGCCATCTTTGAGCCAATTGTCTAGATAATGTGGGACCCTCAACATCTCATAACCCTATGGGCCTTCACAGCCTGTTACAGGGATAGCTTTACTTTTTACTTTACACTTTTATACACATGTAATTTTATATTTGAATTGATATACAATGGATATTTCTTAGTATGATCTCAAAGGTACTACAAGAAGTTTTCGGAGTGTTGAAAATATATGGTGGGTCATAAATTTTGTAGTATTGGTTTACATAGATCTGTAATAGCATTGGTGTCTAAAACATATGGCAAAAAAGAACATCATATTAAAAATGCATATATTGGGGATGGATGATATTCAAGAACATTTGAGAAGCCAGCATAATATTTTTATACTCTTACCTTTATACTGCAGACACATTTTTTCTTGTCCTGATGGTAAATTTATGGCTTCTGCCTGAATCTGAACTCTTTGAAGCCTTAAATTCATCTAAATAACGTTTAAAGTTCAGTTTCTGTTTCAAAATAAAACATGGCATCCTCATTACGAAGTTATTTAAGTGTCGAAGCAGGTGGTACACATAGTAACCACTGGTCTTTAGAATGTATAAAGGTTGGGGATATTAGCCTGGACTACTTAAATGGCAACCAGACAATATCAGCTTCATACTGACTGCACATTACATGTAGAGCTTAGATTAGACAAATAATGTAATTTTAATTTCAAACACTGGAATTGCAACACTGTGTTTAATTTAAAGCAATATGCCACATATTAAAATACAGTGGAACTCTAATTTAATGTTGCATGGTTCAGCATTTTCTCTCATTTAACATTCAGTTTAAATGGTCCCAAATTAATAATCTCACCATTAAATTTTGTCTGTTTTAAGATTTTACTCAGTTTAAAGTGCAAATACACTATTCCCCAAAGAAACCTTAAATAGGAGTTTGACTGTATGCTCTATTTTGGTGTAAACCCAGCAAAAATACATGCTTAAACAAAAGTGAATTATTTATAGTATTTTACCTTAACATCTTCTACACCTAGTAAAAACCAAATTTTTCACAGTCCTTCAGAAAACTTTTTTATTATTTTAAATTCTGTGATATGCAATCGACATTGCAGGAACCAAAATTAGATTCTTCCTGAAGTAGGCTTCTGGGGATTTTCCACACATGACCTAAATAATTTCATCCATAATTTCAAATGCAGCTTCTCATAATGAGGTAAAACTCTTAGTTACTTGTCTACAGTAACTGATACAGTCATGCAATACTGGGTTCCTTTGTCTTAAGGGTCTGGAGATAATAGTTTATCAGAGCAGTTAAGTAGCAATGCACAGGCTCGTGCTCTCAAATTGGAACTCGAGAATCGTCGGCTCCTATCAACAATTGACAGCCTTAAGGAATCGTCATTTCATGAGAGCAGCAACAAAATCCTTGAGCTTGAAAAGGACAGGAAGAAACTATCTCTAAAGGTAAAATATAGCTTGTAGATTGTGTGCTTGTCACACTGTTTAGTATGCAAATGCATTGTTACTAAATGTAATATTAATGTATTGAACTTAGACTTCATTTTCACAATTACTTATATTTTGATAAGTATTTATTATAAAATGATGGTCCATGCATAGCTAAATGGATGAAGGGTCTCCAAAGTTGTTTTACATTGGTATGAAATTAAGGCCCTCACCTTAAAGGAAGAACATAGCCTGAGGTTAATTGAGAACATGGTACTGGGGAGAATATTTGTTTCTAAGGGAGGGAAAGAAATAGGATAACTGCAGTCTCATAAAGAATAGCTCACTTGAGAGACCTAGGAACAAATGGGAGAATAATAATAAGCTGGATGTTAGGTAAATAGGGTATGAAGTTGTGAAGCAGATTCAACTGGCTCACCATAATGAATCTTCATGTTTGATAATAGGCAGGGAATATCCTGACCAGATGAATGACTGTCAGCTTCTGAAGAATGAGCCTGCTCCATGGAGTCACTTGTAAATTAATTAAGTTTCATTTAATTTATGTAAAATGTGTACATTGAAGTGTGAACAGGATTATTTTCACTATTTAAATATCGTTTGATTCTCCATATATGGTGTATGATGTTTTATAAAATTAATAATTTATTACACATAGTACAATTTAAGGAGACATTAAAGGTTCATTTCCATTGTTCACCACATCAAATTCTATGCCTAGACAGCCCAGAAATACAGTCTTACTTACTCCTTGGCTCTGTGGTTCTCCAAGAACCTTTATATCCTCTCCTCTCTGTTGTTTTTCTTTTGCCTCCATCTCTTCACTATCAGCTGTGATGAACTGTTCTCTGCATCTTCCACCCATCTTGATCTGGGTCATCTCACATTTGTACTACCTTCTGGATTACTGTAAAAAATTATCATGTTCACCCTTGTGTGATCCCTTCTGATCAGTTCCCTAACCACTCAAACCTTCTCTTTTTAACATCTACAGTTAGATCAGGAGGTCTTATGTAAGTCCCTCAGTTCTTGGTTGGTTCTGATTCTCCAAACCCTTTGATCTGTTAGAGTTACAGCTGAAAACTAGTCAAATGCTGATACTCTGTCTGAATTGATTTCACAGCTTGGATTGTATCCACAGAATTTGTGTATATTTTATGATATTTCATTTTTATTTTGCTGTGATCCCTGTAATTTATGAAGTCCACTGTGGACTAGCCATCCTGCAACTTAAAACCATTGCAGTGTAGTAATCCTGTTAAATTATTTCTAGGGTTAGTCAGAGAAGTTTTGACATTAAAATAATAAACCAGAAAGTACTTGATTGTAAGTTTACATATCACTGGAGTAAAATGGCAGTAGAATACTAAGTTTGTAATTTCTGTTACTCAGAATATTTCAATACCATTTCAGGTTGATCAGTTGCAAGAAAATTGTCAGAGGTTAACTCAACAAAATAATGAATTGGAACAGTTGTTTAAAGATGCCTTAACAGAGAACAGAAAGCTTCAAGACTCTATAGAAGTTTTAAGATTAAATTCTGACAAACAACATCAGGAATTGCAGGTAAGGAAAATCATATTTGTGTTTTGATCTCACAATATGATGTATAAGTTAACACAAAGGATCCTAAAGTCCTAAAACACTGGGTCAATGTGATTGTCTCCCATTGGAGTTGATGCTAAATAATTTCTGTACTTAATTTGAGATCATTAAATGACTCATGTACAACAGCAACAGTTTTGTAATTGTTGCTCTAACCGTTGGTCTTTGTAATATTTCATGTGTTTTGAACTGAAGTCAAATCAGTGTACCAATTTGATTTGTTTACAATGTTTTGAAAAAGGCTGACAAGGCTCAGATAGAAGAGCTTGAGAAACTTGTTGAGAATGTGACAAAGGAAAAACAAAGATTGCAGTGCCTCATAGAAAGTGTCCAGCGTCATGCAGATGAGTTGGAGAGGATAAATGAGATAGCCAATCAGCAGGCAGAGACTTGGAAATCAGAAGCTCAGCATGTTCCTGAGCTCCGAACTCAGTGCAGTACAAGCCAGGCAAAAATGGAAAGCCTGGAAAAGGATATTCAGAGTCTACAGAGAGAGCTGGCTAAATTACGAGAATCTCTCGAGGTAAGAGTAAATACATTTCAGAGATCTTATAATGATGGAATGAGTTTACAAGTGTCAAATTGTGATAAATTCTGTAAAGGAATGAAGTAAGTTGAGTCTTACTGACTTAATCTATCAAATAAAAACAATTTAAACAACAAACTCTATATGAAAGGATTATAATAAGGATAAATACTTTGTAGCGCACTGCTGTAGATGACCGAACTGAACTGCATGTCACATTGGCTGAATCATCTTACCTGACAATTCTGTGGCAGCAGTTTTTGGATCAGTTCATTTTCAAATATCAGTATGCATTTCTGCATGTCAGTCATGTATTCTAAATCACTCTGTATGGAAATATGTTTAGATCACAGTTCTGAACTGACAGTGTGTTGACAAAAGTTTTGGAGGGAGATGCTCCCTGCATCTTCAGACTACCCTGAAGATGTAAAGAACATGTTACTTTGAAATTACAGTTTCATATTCCAGAAGACAGCAGTCCAAATTGTAGCTGCTGTAAACACTTCTAACCTCATACAGACACACTATACACATTACATGCTTTTAACCCATGCTGATGACTTGCTATGCCTGCAGCTGCACACAATAGGTTCACAATACTTTTCATGCACTTGTAAGGTTTTAATTGGAATCGCCCTCATATGTTGCTTTTTGCAGGCTAAAGATGTGGCTCTTGATCAGTGTGCAAGCAACACTGCTTCCAAGGAGAAGGAGAGAAGTAGACTGTCCAAGGAACTGGATGAGGCAACAGCACAGATCACAAGGCATGCACATAATTGAGCCATGCAGTGGCTCCGGTATGACGTCATGGGCTTCCAGCCCCTTGATCGAGGTTCTTAAACTTATCCCCCACCCCATCCCCATGCGGGACTGGGTCACGTGGTATTGCCCTCTCCCCTCCTTTCTACCCCTGGGAGCCTTGCTTGGAAGTTAATTCGAGTTCGGAGTTCAGTTCTGGTTATGGATCCATAGGGCCTTGCTCGCGGCGCCGAGCCAGCCGGAGCGACTGTCAAATTCCTGTTCGGCTGGGAGTCCAAATTTGGTTTCGGCAAGTACTGGGCTGGTTCGCGGCCGACGAGATCGCCCGCGGTCGCCCGTCGTTGGGTTTGTAGGACGGCGGCGACTCGTACCAGTTTGGTTAAATCTGTTTTTATAATTTATATTGTGTATTTAGTTTAGACTCAGCCTGTGGCCCGGCTATAATGTAGTAGTTATGTTTTCAAGCAACCAAGGCAAATTGTTGCGCCAGTAATATGGGCCATTCTGCCCGAGTTAGATGCCGCTGTGTGCGAGCATGTAAATGTGCAGTTAGTTCAGTTGTTCTGTTTAATTTCTGTTGTGTATATTAAATTCTGTTATTTGTTAATATATTGATTGCCATCATTTGTAACTACATTTACTTCGCTGCTAGCTTGGATCCCTTACTCTAACTTAGGGAGCGTGCGAGCACAGCACGAGAGCCGTATGACGGAGCAACGTTTCCCCCTCCGATTGAGGAAAGGTAGACGGAGCCGAAAGGTGCCAGAGAGAGACGGTACAAGTGGTACATATAGTCCCAGAGCGGACAGATGGCACAAGTGGTAGCAGAGCGAAACGCGGCTCATAATTTTAGATATTACACTGGAATGTTGCAATTACAAGTATTTGTTTGCAGTTAATTTTCTATGAGGTACCAGAATCCGTTAATAAGTTCCATGAACATGAACATAATAAGTCATGCATCCTGGAATGAAACAGTTGTAACTCAAATTGGGACCCTTTTCTCTCATGTTTATAGTAAGATCCATAGAATTGGATGTGTTCACTTGTACAAGGGTTGGAACTTCAATAGTGGCAACTGTTTATTTACAACTGATACAAAATAGATGCATGTTTCGAAGTTTTACTATCCTTCAGTGTAGTCACCAGCATTGTGTACAACCCATTGCCAGTGATGTGGAAGTCGTAGGATACCTTTAGCAGTGCCTGTTGTGTTGATAGTTCGAATGGAACGGTCTACTGCCTGAAGAATCTCTGGAACAGTTCTGAAGCGAATGCCACGAAGTGGTTCCTTCATCTTAGGAATCAAGTTGAAGTCACAAGGGCTTAAGTCCGGGGAGTATGGTGGATGGTACAGCACTTCCCAGCCCCATCGATCGAACAAATCAGCGACAGCTTGCGCTGCATGCGGCCAAGCATTGTCCTGCAAAATGATGGGTGGGTTCTGCAGGAAGTGTCTCCGCTTCTTTCTCAAAGCTGGTCGCAGGTTGTGTTCCAAAAATGAACAGTAATACTGCGCACTGACGGTCTGCTGTCGGGGAACGGTATGCATTAGGATAACACCATCACAGCCGTACACGAGAATCGCCATAACTTTGACACTGCTCGGGTTCTGACGAACTTTTGATTTTCGTGGTGACCCCTAATGACGCCATTCGTTAGATTGGCGTTTTATTTGTGACTCGTACTCATACGATTTGGCCCATGTCTCATCCAGCGTAAATGATACGGCGTACGAAAGCCTCTCCTTCGCACTCATAGCGCTCCAAGTGGTTATGAGCAGCGTCGTATCGTAGCCATTTCTGCATTTCCATCAAATCATGCGGAACCCATCGTGATGCAATTTTTCTCATGCCCAGGCGTTCCTTCAGAATGTGAAGCACAGTCGTATGCGCTAATCCTGTCTCTCGGGCCAGCTCACGAATCGTATGGCATAACGCAGAAAGAGCATACACTTCTTCACTGACACTAGGACGACCTGCCCGACGCATGTCTGCCACATTTTGGTGTCCCTCGTTGAAGGCTTTTACCCACCTTTCCACTGTTCTGTAAGGCAATGCAAATTCCCCGCAAGCCTCTTGAAGACCTTGATGACACTGTCTTGCTGTACGGCCCCTGGCACATTTAATCTTTATCCAACTCCGTTGTTCCTGTTTCGAAAACATTGTGACAACACTACCGCCAGCTAACACGAGGCTCTGTTCTTCTCATCACTGCGCATGCGCGTCATGTGGGAAGGGAGAGTCCATTTGTTCTGAGGTAAGGTAGGTATGTAACTAACGTGTGGTGTAAGCGACATTATTTGGTTCCATTGCATGGTGTCTCTACAGCAGTGTTGCCACTATTAAAGTTCCAACCCATGTATAATTCAATTACTTTTGTTAATGCACCCAGCTGTGGAGGATTCAAAGCTTTGTCTGAATTATCATTTGAAGTACTGTAAACATACCTGATTATGAGTTATGGTTGTTTACCTCTGAGGTAGAGGTAAAGTTTTCCCTGTGCTGAACTAATGAAGCACTACACCGTGAGGGCGTATGGCAGAGTGGATGTATAGACCCACGTTTTCTTGGCCTCAGCACTAGTTGGAGGTAAGTGGTCAACTTCACACCCTGACCACTTTACCTCTAGGAAAAGAATGCCCAATACCCATTGGATAGGAGGCTGGGTGGGCCTCGGAGCCGGTCTGGACAACATGGAGAAATGAAAATTCTTTCCCCCACAGGGACTCGAACTCAAACCCCTTGGTCATCCAGCCCATAGCCAGTCATGATTCTGACTGTGCTATCCTGGCTCTCTTACCTCCGAGGTACATAGCGGAAAAAGCTAGCAACACACCAGAACGTTAATGTCCATTCCTTAGCTAGACCCCTATACAGCTATCATTTTTATTGCTTTTTAATGTTCTGTCACTCTGTAAATAATGTAGCAGTTTGACTGTAGACAGTCTAAATCAATACACATTTAGGGGTACATGGATTTTTTCTTTTTTCCATTATATCCCACACAGACACCGACAAGGGAGGTGCCTAAGACACTTTCCTTGTATGTGTGTCACATCCACCATCTAGTGAACATGGAGGGAATATCCATATTTGTTCAAATACTGGCACTAGATTGAAGTAATTTCATAATGCAAGTACCCTTATCCCAGAGGCAATCTTTCCATGTGTGCCACTCAAATAGAAATGTTGGGTTTCAGCCAGCTGGATATGATGGTATAGGTAAAGTTTTTCTTGTGCTTGATTAATGAAGTACCACACCATGAATACGTATGAGGGAGTAGAGGTATAGCTCCATCATTCTTGACCTCAGCACTAGATGGAGGTGAATGTTCAGTTTAATTACCCCCGGGGAAAGCGCCTCTAGTACCCACTGGGGGGGAGGCTTGGTGGGCCCCAGAGCCTGTGTGGATGCTGTGGAATAGAGAAAAATCTTCTGCAATTGCTAGGCCAAACCACAGCCATCCACAGCCCATAGCTTGTCATTGTAGTGACTGAGCTGTCCTGGCTCATGATATATGATGATGAAGAGAACAGTTACCAGGGATGGGACCTGAGCTAACCAGCTGTGTGAAACCACTTTACCAGAATTTTACCATTGAAAGCATGCCTTGTCATCTGTAATGATATGTGAATGTGATCAAGGAATAAGAAAATGTTATCTTTCATTGCACTCTAGTATTATGATTCCTTGTGCATTGCAATTAGGCTTCATGAGGTGGAACGAGAGAGTCAAGAATTGGCAAGTCGTGCAGCTGTGGATAGAGAGACGCTGGCTACACTCCAGAGTGATTTGGTTACCCAGAAGCTCAACACCCAGCAGCTGAGAAGCAATTTGGAAAAGATGGGGCTCAGCCTTGATCAGTTGATGGACCCAGATGTTGCCTTAGAGAAGTATGTTACATGGTTATTTGAGCCATGTGTCATTCTTGAATGGAGAAGGATTTCATTGTCGGTATTGTATCACATAGCCTGAACAGGTGTAATTAGCTGGTTTATAATGCTGTCTTGAATTCAGAGGAAGCCTTGTTTGAATTGTAACTGATTTTTACTGTCATGTCAGATTTTCCTCAGATAAATCTTGTACAGTCAACTCTCGATTATCCGGGGGCGGATTAACAGGTTTGCGGCTTAACCGGGGCTACTGAGGCTTTTTTGAGGCTTATATGTTGTTTAATATTCATTCACTTTTGTTTCACATGGTGAGTTGTAACACGATTTTCGCACTAGTGTGAACCAAGCTCTGCATTCTTTTGTCCCGTTATGCTAACACAATGTTCTAGGGTAGGGGTGAAAGAATGCAAGGATTTGTGAAAAGTTTCAAGGACAGATACATCACCCCAGTTAGTCTCTTTGTATCGATCTTCAAGTGCATTAGCAAAATGTCGGGGTGTAAAAGGAAGCGTGTTGTGTTAAGTATTCAACAGAAAAAGGAAAATGCCACGAAAAAGTAAACGAAAATATTAAATTTTTTTAAGTGTTAAGTGTGAATATTCGTAAAAAGTGTTGGATGTTGTTGAAGACTGTGATTGAAATAACTAATTCATACTTCAGCATAATGTAAAAAAAGTATTAAATAGGCCATGAGATGACATAAAAATGAGGTTGAATAAATTTAAATACAGGTAGGCCTATAGTATTATGAAGGTACAGTATTACAGTACTACTTTTAATAAAATTTGTCTTAACCGGGTTTTCGATTAATCGTGATTTCCATCCCCACCATTATCCTGGATAATCGAGAGTTGACTGTATAGGATATCTCTCTGAGGTGGATTGAACTCCTTTACTTCAGTGATCTTTATTTATTTTCACTTCCATTGTCGTATTACCATTCATATGATGTAACATTTAAATCTACAGTGAATACTGTATGCGTATCAAATCACATTGTTATTCCTTATCTATTAAGAGAAACTTAATTAAACTGTTAGAATCTGTTACTCTTCTCTTTGCTTTACCTACCATGCACATCACAGAGACTACCAAAAGGTATTATGAACTTTACACTCATAATCTTGTTAGTGTGTGTGATGAAGCAACATGCAAGTATTGTGATAGAGTGTCTGTATGTGATTTGAATCCACATTTGCATTCTTTTCTTTCTGTTGCTATTAATCTTAACAAGCATATTATTTGAAGTGCTTCTAAAGTCTATTTGAATTAGATAAATTGGAAAGGAAAAATAGTTACACATCTGAGGGCCCTCCAAGACATCAGTGAGATCTGAATGTGAGATACTTCACTCACATCTGTAATTTCTTGTCTGTTATCTTAAAATTCTTTAACTGAGATGAAGACCAGTGTGAACCTCTAGCTGTGGTAAGTTAGCCTCGTTTCTTAAGTTATGTGTTTTTATTTTGGAATTCATATGGCAAGAATGAGTGAACTCACAGCACTGCTACAAGCTGAAGCTACAAACAGTGGTATGCAGATTACTAGGAAATTTGTCTTGTAAAAGCACATTCACTTCTGTCATGATAGTGTCATGTGATAGACTGACTGTAGACTGGGTCTGAATTGGTAATTTGATTTATTGCACACATATACACACAACTTGTAACTACATGTAACTAGTGCTATTGCTAATTCACACACTATGCAATTCACTACAGCACATACAAAGTCTTCTCAGTCTGCTGTATCTTCACTGGTTATCACCTGGTAACAGCTTCCAATGCCATAGCTTCCTGAGCTTCTGTATTCACATCCTTACTGGCTGGTGACTATCTCACAACTCACTAAACTCTTTATATGTTCTGCTTATAACACTTCAGCACGGACCACACAGAAAACACCTCTCACGATAGTTCTTCTATTGTTGCATCACGCAACTCTCACACAGACTGTGTGGAGAACATCACTTCACAGTGGCTCCATTCTTGTGTGTTACGAATCTGTTGCCTAGTAATGGGCATGTTTGCAGAGCTGCTCCCTAACAATAGCTGTCTACTGGCTTCACAGTTCTTGCCTTCAGCAAATATGCCACAATAGTAATTCCTTGTATTTTTCTTCCTAAGTTATTTCTTCTGGAAATTAAAGGTTAATATGTGATTCAATTAATCTGATTTCAGGATAGTGTCAAGCCCAGAGGTCGTACGGGCTGTAAGAGAGTTGCTTGCTAAAGAAGAGGGTACAGAGCTCTGTAGACAGTGCAAGTTAACACAGCAGGCTTCTGCTGAGGAACAGAACAAGAACAAGGAACCTAGTCCTGATGTTCAATCTCTCAGATCTGATAATGAGTCTTTGAGTCGTCAGTGTGAAGAGTTGCATCAGGAATTGGCTGTATTGCAGAGCTCAGCTGATAGCTTTCATTCTGACAATGCAAAGTTGCAGGTCACTGTAGCAACATTACAGTCACAAGTGTCATCCCTTTCAACTCAACATACAGCGCTACAGCTTGCCAATTCCCAGCTGGTTGCTGAGAAAGATGAGGTAGAGATTTTTATAATGTATATGACTTCTACAAAATATTCTCATTTCATTCCACAGGAATAACTTTTGTAAATGTTGTCTTTGAATACAGTTCACATAATTTTCCAGTATCTTTTAGCATCTTAGTTTTTTGTAGGAGAAGTTGTTATACAGTGGATCCCCACTTAATGTTCCTGGACTTAAGGTTTTCCTTCATTTAATGGTCAGTTTTAACGATCCTAAGTCAATAATCTTAAGTGTTCCTCCATTTCTTCACAATATTAAAATGAATCTTAGAGAAGTAGGCTGGGGTGTTTTAGATTGGATTGATCTGGCTGAAGATAAGGATCAGTGGAGGGCTCATGTGATCATGGTAATGAACCTTGAGGTTCCATAAAATATTGGAAAATTCTTGAGAAGCTGAGTGACTGGAAGATTATCAAGGAGGACTTGTCTCTGTGGTGTTAGGTAGATAGTGTTCAAATGCACTGGTTGAAAAGGAAACCTTAAGTGGAGGTTTAATTGTTTTAGGGAACAATTGGAATTGGTTTTATACTCGTGATGATTAATCTTGTACAGCTTGTGAAGGAGCGCAGCTTGCAGCAGTGTGCACACCAGCAGCTGCTTCTTGACCAAGTGACGCTGCAGTCTCTACATGAACAGTTGACTACAGAGTATGAGAACCAGTTGAGAGAAAAGGAAGGACTTAAGACAACTCAGCGAGACCTCCGCAATGAATTGAGGGCACTGAAAGAGCTGTGCGCCCGGCAGGAGGCATCCCAAAATTTGCTGGAACAAGAAAAAGAAAAACTGAAGGCAGAATCTCGGTCCCTTGGGAATTTGAGAGCAGAACATTCCAGTCTAAAAGTATGTTGTACAAATGACACTTTGCCTGTCTGTTTATGGGACTGGACTGGAGTTTGGTCCATGTACCATCATAAACGAAAGTGACAACTTTTTCGTTTCCCTGGTTGTTCTTTTGCAGGACAATATAAGTTGATCGGATGGTTGTGTGACGTCACAGACTACTGCATGACTTCTGTTCTGTTTGTGTCAATTGTATATATTTTTTTAATACCAGTATTGTATGTAATTGGTATTTAACCTCTTTATTATATCCGTCACAACACAACTAATATCAAGATCAGACCGTTTTCGGCCCTGCTACAGATTTCGGCTATTGATAGCCATCATCAGGCAAATACATGATTAACACATATATACACACACACCACTGAACCACAGCACCAACAAAATTGGATAAATATTATTAAAATGTATACAAAAACCCCTTGATGTAAAAATACAATAAATCAAGTTATATAAAACAGAAGTATGATATAAAATAAGAATAAAATTCTTTTGGTGTTTTTACATCAACGTGTCAGTCATTTGTTTGTGATTTGTTTTTTGTTTCGTTCCCACAGACAAGTTGGAATATTCATACTTATGCGTATGTAAAATTGTGTATGAGTCTCATAATGTAGATGTAGTAAAGTAAATTATAATATTAGTCAGTGCCTCATCTCACAAAGTATTGTCCATACTGTAGGGAATGTAAACAATGAAACAAAAAATATGAATAGAATGTCTATGAATAGACAATGAACATATAACTCATGAACCAATATTAACAAGAACCTCTTTGTAACAAAGAGAACCATGAAATTCAATACCATACTATGAAAAGTATCAAACTGTTCTATACAAGATAAGCCTGTGAATGCTGTTAACATCAACAGTTCAAAGTATTGAGTAGGGATGCTCAGTAACAGAGCAATAGTCTTGTATTCAGATGTTTCAAGATCGAATCTTTGTTGTCATGTTTTCCTTTTTGTATATTGGGGGAAGGAGGAACATTTTATCAATATTTCGCATCTATTTCTTCTAATTACATTTCAAAGTGTCTCAGAAGATTACTGTGTGCTGGCATGTGACGCTGTGCACTCTGACAGATGTTTACTGATGTTCTGGAGGAATGTACTGCCTCCATTGTCTGTGGACAAAAGAGTGGAGAGGGAGAGGGAGTCTGTATTTTTACAAAGTTCATACACATTATATCATTTCCTATGGTGCCGATTCTTCCTCAGGATGATTTTCGTAACCTGTTCACCGCAAGCGAGAAGTTGAAGCAAGAGTACCGTAGCTTGCAGGAAGAGTATCGGTCTCTTCGCAGTGAGAATGGCAGCTTGAAGCTGCGGCAGACTGAGGTGCAGGGTGAATTGGCCAAATCCAATGACCATAACACTCTCCTAGAAGTTGAAGTGTCTAAGCTGAACAACAGATGTGAGGTAGGCCAGACAGTGTCTTTACAGCTCCTGTTCTAAATAAGATCATTGCGGTAAACCGCTGTAGAACGTAGTAGTTTCAGAATGAAGATTATTATAGTTCAGTTAATCTAGTCTATTGTCAGAATAGTACTTAGAGTAAAAGCTTGCTATTTCAGACTGTAAGATTCAAGGATAACCAGATTATCCAGGCAAAAAGAATGTGTTAATCAATATTTAAATAAGATTTGTAATAAATATGAAAGGAAATACCAGAAGAGAGAATAAAAATTGGAGATGATACAGTAATAAATACTTGTGGTTTTATTGAAAGTACTCCAAGCCAGTCTGGGTCACATGATAGCATAGTTGGTTGAGGCACTATTCTACAAGCTGGAAGGTTGTGGGTTCAAGTCCCGATGAGGTGGATATTTTTTCAAATTTCCTACTCCTTGTAGCTGCACTATGGCCCTGGGGTTCACTCAGCTACTAACAGAAATGAGTACCAGGAGTCTTCTTGGTGGATAAAAGGTGGCTGGTACATATGACTGACAACTTTACTGCCATCTATGAGCCGATTGTTCAGAAAAAATGTGTGAGCCTCGACGTCTCACATTCCTGAGGGCCTTCATGGCCTGTTACAGGGATAGCTTTACCTTTTATACCTTACTGCAAGACGGCACGCAGTAACATGGTTGAGGCACTGTGCTACAAGCCAGAAGGTTGCGGGATCCTGTCCCGATGAGGTGGATTTTTTTTTCAGTTTACCTAATCCTTCCGGCCGCACTATGGCCCTGGGATCGATTCAGCCTCTAACGGAAATTCCAGTAGCCAGTTATGCCACTGTTGCTGACTGTCATCACAGTGATCCATCATGGTAAATGTGCTGATTGGAGAATTACATAAACATGAAGAATTGGAAGGAAATTCTGATCATTTCTTTTCTGTAGATGTTACTGCAGATGAACACAGGACTAGAAGATGACCGTCGCTCTCTAATGGATCATGTATCGCTGCTGTTGAGTCAATACCATGAGCTGCTTACACACTCTCTGGAAGATAAGGAGCATTATCACACGGAGGAGAAGATGTTCACGTAAGTACTCGCTGTTTGTGACCATAGTAGAGTTCTCCATTCATGGTCTTTGAACAATCCTGACCCGTGCCCACCTGCAAGGATGAAGGAATCTACTTTGGGGTAGAATTCTGCATATCTACTAAATGACAAGAGATGGCTGGTAAAGGGGATCTACAATTTAAAGTATCTCTCATCCAGTCATTTTACCCAGAATGCCTTCAGTTAAAGAAAATATAATTTAAAAGATTTTTAGACCTTATATGTTATCTGCTGACAGGCAGTAGCTATGTACTTCTCAAAAGATGCAAAATAGGGATAGGTAGTCATTGACTGCCTTGGAAAAAATGTTGAAAGCCAAAGTGTGTTAATAATGGAAAATGGGGCAGGTGCAGAAAATGCTATAATAGGGACTCCACACAAAGGTGGCAGTCTGGTATTCTTTACATGGACAGAGTTTGACTTCTCAGAGTTAAGGGATAGAAAATATAGGTTTAAGGTTTTCACTGTGGTGATTGTTCAGATTGTGGTCATTGGACTGTGAATCTATGTAATCATACAGACAGATGCTGATGTTTCAGAGGAACACTCTTCAGAATCACCCCTGAAGATGGGAGGCATTATGTTCCTCTGGAACACCTGTATCCACCTGTAAGACTACACAGGAACACAACCCAGAAGATCACAGTTTGAGAGGAATGGCAAAGATATAGAAAACTGACACTGGTTCAGGACAGTTTCTTGGAATCCTGGCAGTTATCTATAGACCAGTAGATTCCCAGTATGGTAAAGTTAAACTGTGTGTAGAAGAAAATATCTCATTACAGTCATAACCCACAAAGACAGAGATAAAATATATCTTATGTTGAATTCACAAACTTTTGAATGTTGAATGTAAAGTGAGTGTCCGCCTATGTGAGATAGTTTGATTGGGTTGTTGTTTACATTCAGTGCTGTTTGGTTTTGTTTCATCAGAGACAGACTGAACAATCTCTGTCGCCAGAAAGAAAAACTCGAGGAGAAAATCATGGAACATTACCGTAAACTGGACAGCTGCTCCACAAAAAAGTGAGTACCTTTTTTATTAGTCATTTGTTGGTCTCAAAAGATTCATGATTGACTTAACAGAATTTTGAATTTTGTACTATTGTGACATGTTGCGCAACGGAGAACCCCTCCCTACCCAGCAGCAACGTGGCAACTCAGGCCACAGTGACATGGCGGATGAGTCAGCGCTCCCTTCCCCCCCTCCACACGGTAATGTAACACGCAACGCGCGGTGACATAAGACGGAGTGAGGTAACAGCGTTGCTACGTAACAGGCACACACAGCCCCTATATAAGAGAGCTGCGCTGCCTGCGAGTTAGTTGTAATGTGGCCATCGCCGAGTTCTCAGTTCTGAGTTAGTTCCGAGGAAGCCTACGAGTTCTCAAGGCAGCAGTTACGAGTTAGCCAGCAACCAGTCAGTTGTATTCTGGCATTTGCAGTGTAGTATTTGTGATACTTCCGATGGCAGTAGTTGTCAGATTGTAATTTGGGTGATTGTAAGGGCAAATGTGAAATAAAATTTGCTATATTCAATACAGCGTGAAGTTATTTGTTGCGTTATACACCCAACACGTGACACTATAATATTCTGAGAATTTTATAAAATTATCTTATAATGTGTCTTTCCCCTTGGGTAAAGTGGCTGAGGCCTGAAGCTGACCACTCACTTCCAACTAGTGCAGAGGTAAAGAATACACAGGTCATTACATCCACAGCACAGTCAGTATCTGGAGCACAAGGTAGTGTAGTTGGTTGAGGCACTATGCTACATACTGGAAGGTCACATGTTCGTTTCTGATGAGGTCATTGAATTTTTCAGTTAAATAATCCTTCCAGCCACAATATGACCCGGAACTGTACTCAGCTTCTGACAGAAATGAGTACCAGGAACATTCCTGGAGGGTAGAGGGTGATGGACACATAAGGCTGACAAACTTACTGCCATCTGAGAGCCAGTTATCTAGAAAATGTGGGAGGCTTGAGCTCTCACACCCGTAGGGGCTTCCACGGCCTGTTAAAGAGACAACTGTCAGCATCAGATGGTACAGTGGCTCATGAATGATGAATGGGCAAAGAGCTGAAGCAGTCATAGTCTAATTGAGAGACTTTCCTGGTATTTGTCAAGTGGGACTTAGGAAAACCATTAAACAGGAGCCCAAATTTAGAAGTATGTTATGATCAGTATAAGAATCACAATGTTGATCCTGCTAATTGAAATGTTCAGGTAATTAAAGTGTCCAAATCCTGTCTATGCTATTGCATACAAAATATTTCTTTGTTTATTCAGGAAAAGTTTTGGTGCTACACTTGTGAAAAGAGTCAGGAAAGCTGGATCAGACTTCATGAACAAGGTACCAAGAGTAAGTATACAAGTAAATGAAAGCCTCTTGCTTTTGTAATTTGTTTTTGAATTCCCTCATTTAATAAGGTGTTTTAATCATGGGAGAGTAGGCATGCATCTGTCATCTGTGGAATTTAATAAAATGTTTGAAGTACTTAGTGGAGGATGAAAACAGAGATTAAATTATACAATTTCAAATTAAGACACTTCAGCACTTTATAAAATCACAGTCATTTCATATTTCATATATATTCCTCTCCTTTATACACAAAATTATGAGAGCATTCAGTGAAACCTTTTGAAAGAAATCACTGCAGTTTTGTAGGACAGTGGTCTCACAACTGCTCACCTGAGACTCAAGCCCTTTGCTTTAGCATTGGGACTTCCTGCTTGACCTCATGTCAAGAAAGGTTTTGCGCCCATTCAATCTCTCTATAGTAGATGCCGGTGTTTCTCCCACTGTCAGCTAACATCATCTTTGAAACATGGTCAGCTGCTCCCTGCAACAGCTGTGCTACATTTCTGAAACACCGAGAGTATACTAGTATTTCATCATGGCATCAACAGAGGACAGACTGAAGCTCTTATTTGGCCTTCTTTGACCAACAAATGTTTTTCTTTTACAAATGGCTTAGCTTTGTGAAATTAAAATAAACTGCAGACAGGTGCTCCATATTTTTTTTCTTCTCCCCAATGATGTAAAAGTGTAACAGTGAGATGTCTACTTTTGCCAGTTATGCTTAGAAAATTATAATCACAACTTCGTTATTAACAAATATTTTGTTCCTGTTGTTGTTGTTACATACACAAGGCCTAGGCTTGCAGGTTTATGAAGAACTTGTACCACATATATACTAAAAACTGTTTGCTTCATGATTGTCTAGAACCGCCGGTCTTGGCATGAAGACAGTAGGCATGCTGAAAGCCAGGTGACTTTGTCCCATGGGTCAGAATCTGGAGAAGGGGGAAATGAATCAGATGTTAGCTTAGATGATCTGAAGAGTCATTTCCTTCCAGGTTTGTATGTTTGTGCAGTGAATGTTACGGATTAGTGAATGCATTGGATTTACTTTCCAAATCTGTTTTAACACATTGCGGACCGGAGGGGCCATATGGCCCTCTATGTTTCCAAGTGTTGCGGACCGGAGGGGCCATATGGCCCTCTATGTTTCCAAGCGTTGCGGACCGGTCGGGCCATATGGCCCTCTACGGTCACGTTATGTTGCAAAACGCTATATATCACTGTGTGGCTTCGTTGAATCGTAACTACTGCATAGATGACCTCGGGAATGATTGCTGCCTTATCTAGTAACTCGACCAGAGTCATTTCCTGTCACAACCTAAACAAAATTGGCTTTGTTCTAATCCAAGCTTGCACGTATGAACCACGCAGCTACCAGTTCAACATGGCTCAGAGACAAAAGCAGTTGCGATCTCTCGGAGGACAGGAAATATTAGATATATTCTCCGATGAGCTATCAGATTTGCCAACTGCTTCGTCTCCTGATAGCGAGGCCATTATCAGTGACAGTGACAGTGACGGGGACCACAGGGCTGCCCAAAATGTGTCGAGTGAAAGTGAGAGCTCCGTTGAAAGTGCGAGTGTCGGGACAGCTACATGGGATAAAGTGGACAAAACCCCCACTTTGGGAAAGTTTACTGGTGATCCGGGGGTGAAGCAGATGCCATCGGACCCAACAGACGTGTCTGAAGTTGCGTCACTGTTTTTTGGAGATAGTTTCTTTGACCTGTTGTGTCAGGAAACTAACAGATACTGTCTCCAACACCGTGAGGCGTACGACAGAACCAATAAGGTTTTGAAGTGGGTGGATGTCACTTCAACAGAAATGAAAATTTTTTTGGCTATAATCATTCTAATGGGGCTTACAAAGAGAGAAAATTTGAAGGATTATTGGTCAAGTGACCCATTTTTAGAAATTGCAATTTTCGGCAAACTCATGAGTCGTAAGAGATTTGAACAGATATGGTGGTGTTTGCATTTCAACAATAATGAAGTGCAACCACAACCAACGGGCAGGCTTTTCAAAATTCAGCCCTTATTAGACATTTTGGTTGAAAAATTTCAGACAGTTTATAAGCCAGAGCAACAACTGTCTTTGGACGAATCTGTGATTCCTTGGAGAGGAAGGCTTCGTATTCGAACGTATAATCCTGGGAAGCTCACAAAGTATGGCCTACTTGTTCGTGTTGTCACGGAAAGCACTTCAGGCTGTATAGGAAATTTAGATATGTATTCTGCTGAAGGCAAGAAATTGCAAGAAACTCTTTTTTCTGTTTTGGGTCCCTATCTCGATCAAAATTATCACGTGTATCAAGATAATTATTACAACAGTGTGGCAACTGCAGAATACCTACTTTCAAGGAAAGTACGTATTTGTGGTACAATTAGGGTGAACAGAGGCCTCCCTCCAGATCTGAAAGAGGAATGTAAACGCCTGAAACGTGGCGACACCGCATTCAGGAGGAAGGGGGACATTCTTCTTCAGTCCTGGAGGGATACTCGCGTTGTGAATATGGTTTCCACTATTCACAATTCGAGCATGGTCGATGTTCAAAGACGACACGGGCAAGTAAAGAAGCCTCTTTGTATTTCCGAGTATAATATGTTCATGAAAGGAGTTGATAGGGCCGACCAGTTCTTGGCCTATTATTCCCTTCCTAGGAAAACAGTAAAATGGACGAAGAAAGTTGCACTGTGGCTTATAAACTGTGCAATTTTCAATTCATTTACGGTTTTCAAAAAGGTGAACAGAAATTCTACTTTGAAATACAAAGCATTCTGTTGAAACTTGCGAAAGCTTGGGCTACTGACGTCACGGTGGCGGCAGTACCTACATCAGACACAGACGTAGTGCAGCTGGGACCATCTGTTCGCACCTGCCGGAGGCCTCAAGTAGACCCCCCTGGCCGACTCTCAGGTGATATGCAGAAACTTATTCTCGTGAAAATTGTGAAGAGTGAATATTGCAAGAAGAAACACCCTTCTAGGCAGTGCCGTGTGTGCGCAGAGCACAAGAAGACGAGTAGAACTGCTTACATGTACAACTTCTGCGTAATCCCTCTTCACAAAGGTGAATGTTTCCAGAGATATCACATGCGCAAGCACATCTAGGAGCTCTGGTAAGTGTTCTCCAAAAATTTCAGTTCATAAAATTAATTAGGAGATTTTATATTAATTTTTAAAGTGAACAGTGCACAAGTTAGGGTAGTAGGTTTAAAAACGCCGGTCCCCAGGGTGATTTAAATGTTTAAACCACTGGTCCGCAATGTGTTAAGAAGCACCTTCAGATGAGCTTCAGGTTACATTTTATTGTCTGCTAGTAACTGGGAGCAAGCGTATTCTTTCATTTTGCCTCTTCATACCTTATCTACTCCTCTGAAAGTCTGATTATCCCATTTTTATGGATTTGTTGTATAAGATACATGAGGTTTTATTTTGATATATTTATTAAGATTATGTTTGTAATTGTGCATTTGCAGAATTTGAAAACATAGGTATAGGGAAGATTGAACGAGTATTTTATTTGCACTTGAATCTCCTATGTGCTAATGACAAGCCTATCTCATGGGCACAGTGAAAGACTAAATAGGTACTTCACAATTCTGACTCAACCTTTCCTGCTGTCGTTACCTTTTATGGCATATAAATATGGTCCCAAGGCCATGAAGAATGCCACTTAAAGATGTCCTCAGTGAATAGGTTTATGTATTTGTTTATGGTTTAGGCAGTGACACTTGTCAGTAATTCAGGTTATATAATGTCAGATGATGGACAAGTAATCAGTAATGACTGTGGAAGGATGCAGTCATGGCCTAATTTGAGACACTGTCCTGTCATTTGTCTGGAAGAACTAAGGAAAATGTCAGGCAGGACAGTTGGCATGACAGCCGAGATTTGAACCGAGTGTCTCCGGAATACAAGCCAGAAGTGTTACATTGAAGTTAACATGTTTGGTTGGTTAAACAGATGAATACTCCAGTTGCATAATACCTCTCACTCGCTCCATAAAATTGGCTCCTTCTTGAGAAGCTAGTAGTTGCTCAGCTACTCAAGAAATTCCCAACATTTTATGAAATCTGAAGGTTCATCGCTGTGTTCACGAGAACCTACCATCAGCTCCTATCCTTAGCCAGATGAATCAGATCCACACTTTCCCATCCTATTTCATTAAGATCTCATCTGTGGCTGAAGTCTTCCTAGAGGTCTCTTTCCTTTGGGTTCTCTTACTAAATTTTGCATTCACCTCTTTCACATATGTGCTACATACTGTGCCCATCTCTTCCACCTTAATTAGATCATTGTAATAATATTTGGTAAGTGGTACAAAATGTGAATCTCATTATGCAGTTTCTTGAGGATCCTGTTTTCTCTCTCTCTCTCTCTCACACACACACACACAAACAAACAAACAAACACAGTCTGTGTTGTTTCCATAGTTTAGAGACCATGTTTCATATAGTGAATGTACATGTAGAAAATTATAACTTATGCTGTTAACACATGTTTGAGGTACCTTACAAGGCATTTCTGGGCTGGCCTCTAAGGATCACAGAACTCTATGACTTCATGCAATTTTTACTCATATTGTGTCTCTCTGTGTTCTAGAATCACACAATTCACATGGCCTTGCCCATAGCACACTGAGCTTGGGCAGTGCAGGAACCCGTAGGACAGTGTACTACACAGGAGAGGACAACAGTGCGACAGGACAGGAATCATTTGTAAGTTATTGGTGTTTTAGTATTTCGTGGGTGGTCCTGGACATATCTGAGTGTGAACCTGAGCTAAGAATGTTGGCCAGCCACGCGACTACAGTGTGCCACAATCGTAGAGACTTTAATTGCACAGATATTGGTACCATGCCCCTCTTTTCTCTCTCCACCTCTTGTGATTGGCTAGCAAGCAGTTCACATTAAAGTGATTGCTGATAATTGAAACCAATCTAAATTAGTTGAGCACATTGAAGTGAAATTGCTTCTATCAAACTTGCATGTAAGTATGAGTACCTACCTCTATGTGATTCAATGAACTGAATAAAATTACTCACATATTTCAATTAATATTTTATGTGTACATATTAACCATTCATGTCAGTGGGTTGTAGGAATGTTTGCAAACAGTGTTAGTTTTACATTTCAAACTCCTACACACTGACTGTAATTTAAATCATAAAATATAATATAGTATCTACTAAAATACATTGCCCCAATTCAGATGTAGTCCATGTTCAACAAAGAGTTCCATATGATTTCTATAACAAAATTTGTATATACGAGTACTGATTTTGAATTTCTACACAGTTATTTCTTAAAAGCTGACTAGATGATTGGTAAGAGCTCTTTATAATGCAAGAAAATAGTGTATATAATGACAGCCATGTCTCTCGAGACATCTGCACATTTCAATTTGTGAACCATTGTGCAGATTTTGATTTTGATATGAACATTATGCCACTGGAGGACACCCCAAATTTGTACTTTTTAATTTGCTACTGTCAGTAATAGCAATATGGGATATACATGGATGGTTAGGTAGGGGCAACAGGAGTGCAGCTACTGAAATGTAATAACCTTGGTAACCATAGGAAACAGAACTGTAGTAATAATAGAATTGTGCTGACTGTACCTCTAATAATAATGATAAAAACCAAAGTAAGCATAGGAACAAATTTTAGCAAGCGTACATTCACGTTATAATGTGAATTCAGAATGCCAGTTTGCACAGAATGTATTTGGAAACTGTGCACTGTGATAGAGATTGTACCTATGCAATGCAGCCAGAGCATGAAGCTGACTGGTGATGTCCATCCAGTTCTGTGTGGAGCTCTGCCTTCATTCCACACGTACTCCTTCATTGTGTGGTGAATATGTATCACTTCTATAATAATTAAATGAAAGTTGAAGATTACTTTCCTACAGCCTCCAGACAAACCAGCAGATCCTTTTGGATGATGCCTCCCTTTTGGCCTTATCAAAAAGTGTGACCTTGCGAGAATCTGAGGCTCAGGTTGACTTGTTGAGGTCCCACAAGAGGATTATGCGTTTCTCACCAGGATTCAGTCCTTTTCTCATAGATACATGTGGAAATAAATTTTAGTTATTTCTTTATTTATCATACTATGACATGTGGACCCATTACTAGGAAATGCATCGGTAAACAAGCCTGCAACATATAACCAACGATAGAGTAGACCCATTTCTAGATAATGACCACAATACATGCACGCAACAATAGAACCAGTGTTACAAGAGGTGTTTTCTGCATGGTTCGCATATGTCCATTGCTGGGCAACAGATGTGTTTTCTGTGCTGTGGTCTGACCTGAGTCTATATAATGAGAAGCAAACAATAATTGACAGTTCAGTCATTGTTCAGTTCAGTTGTCAGTTGAAAGTCAGCCTGTGAAGAAAGACTTTATGTGTGCTGTAGTTGCAGTGAGACTTACGAATCTGTTGCCAGGATACAACTAGTGAAGTCTAAAAGGACCTAGCATGTCCTGGTGATTTGTGAAGTGGATAGATAAGAGATAGTGCTATAATTTATTGTGATTATGAATGATTGTAAAATAAGGTGTTAATAAATTCAGTCATCCAATCTAAACCCCAACTTATGAATCACTCATACAGATGACAGTACTTAAATAGGCAGTGTTTTCTTTTTCAGAGCAAGGAGCAAGATGTAACATTTGATAATGTAACAGCTCCAGAAGCACCATGCCCTTCCACACCACAGGATTCAAGGTACAGTCGTCTCTTACGCAGCTGTGCTACTTCTTACACATGCTCTTTATGGGTAGGATTGATTTCAAGTGCCACTGGGTGACATTGGCATTTGAATAAACTGGGGAAACGCAAATAAAATAAATTTAACTTGAACATACTCGCACTTGTGGTGGAAACATAGGAGATGAACATGAAATGAAGAAAACGTAAAATGGGATTTCAGGTTCTCATGGCAATGAATATTAAGTGTATGGTCTTCTTGGGTGTGACACCATTTAATTATGTAGCTAATGCCGAACCTGTTGTCTCAATTTTCTGCCCTGAAGATGGAGGAATTAAATTCCTATCTGAGTACATGATGTCACAGCCCAGAAAACATGAAATTCAGGAAGAACTAGGTTTCTGCTGTATAAAGTAGCTTTGAATTACAATGTAGGATCTATGTACATAATTGCCAAATTCGTTCTGCCCCCACCATTTCCCCCATATTTGGAAAAAATTGGTAAGCACAAAAGATATTTCACTTGGAGAGAGAACCCCAAGAAAACTGTTAATTTTATTTATATGCTAATGGGGTTTGGTCTATGAGTAAGCCATTTTATTTCCCTATTACTTCCTCTGTAAGAAATCACAGTAGCATAGTTGGTTGAGGCACTGTGCTACAAGCCGGAAGGTCATGGTTTCGATTCCCAATGAGGTCATTGGATTTTTCCATTGACCTAATCTTCCTAGCCGCATTATGACCCTGGGGTCGACTCAGCCTCTAACAAATGAGTACCAGGAAGATTCCTGGGGTTTAGAGGGTAGCCAGTGCATAGGGCTGACGACCTCACTACCATCTGTGTGTCAATTGTATAGAAAATGTGGGGGGCCTCGACATTTCACAACCCTGTGGGCCTCCATAGCCTCTTACGAGATAGCTGTACATTAAACTGTAAGAAATGAAAAGAGTGGGATTGTGACAACACTGAGTACGTAAACTTTGCATGTTTTATAGTAAAAATGGTAGAAAGACTGTAATGGGATTGTGACAACAGTAAATACATAAACTTTGAATGTTTTATAGTAAAAATAGTAGAAAGACTGTAATGGGATTGTGACAACAGTGAATACATAAACTTTGCATGTTTTACAGTAAAAATGGTAGAAAGACTGTAATGGGATTGTGACAACAGTGAATACATAAACTTTGCATGTTTTACACTAAAAATGGTAGAAAAACTGTAATGGGATTGTGACAACAGTGAAAACATAAACTTTGCATGTTTTACAGTAAAAATGGTAGAAAGACTGTAATGGGATTGTGACAACAGTGAATACATAAACTTTGAATAGTAGACATGATAGTAAGGCATATTCACACTAGATTATGGCATGATATGTAACCTAAACAGTTTCTGAAGTTGCAGTGCAGATTTTTCTTTGTGGGAATGATTTTTTTTATTGCTAGTGGGGTGGGACTAAGTCCCTTGTACTGCGGCCACTTCTGGCATATTGTACCAGCCCCAGATGATAGGTGAGGGTGATTGTGGAGCAATTGGTGGAATGAAGATTGGCAGGGGAAACTGAAGTCCTCGGAGAGAAGCTGCCCCAGTGCCACTTTGTCCACCACAAATCCCACTTGACCAGACCCGGGATTGAACCAGGGCCGCCGCAGTTGGAAGCTAGCGACTAACCATTTGAGCTGTGGCACGTTGTGGGAATGATAGTAATGTTGTAAACAGAGATAGGTAAAAAGGTAAAACCCCTGTATCAGTCTGTGCAGGCCCATGGGTTTGTGAGACTTCAAGGCTCCCACACTTTCTAGACAGTCGACTTATGAATGGCAGTGAGGTTGTCAGCCTTTCATGCCAACTGCCCTTTACACCCAGGAAGATTCCTGGTACTCCTTTCTGTTAGAAGCTGAGTCAATCCCAGGGCCATAGTGCAGCTAGAAGGATTAGGTCAATTAAAAAAATCCAATGACCTCGTCAGGAATTAAACCTGTGACCTTCCAGCTTGTAGCATAGTGCCTCAACCAACTGTGCTACTGCGTGCCCCCCTTTATAAAGAGAGATAGGTCAAGAATTGTAGATGGATGCAGCTGACTCTGGGTTGTGTCCAGTGTTAGCTTTTGTATTGGCTTCGTTAAGTCCTGCTGTCAAGCAGTATTTAGTCGAATATCTTTCTGTGGATGATCCCATACTGTGGAATTTGTTAATCAGGTGGATGTTTGTGATTAAATTTAAATTTATTTGCAGGTCATTTCTTGTGTACAACCGTATATCAACTGTAATTGGTGGAGTGGATGAGTCTAGTCAGGTGACCACTCAAGGTCCACCAAGTCCCAGCCAGGGAAGCCTAGCCCCAACCACAAACACAGCAGAAGAGAGCAAACGATCAACAAAGACAAAGGGAAAAGGTGAAAATTCCATATGGTATGAGTATGGTTGTGTGTAACTACTGTTCATCTGTATACCTGACCAGTGTATGTGATGACTTGAAAGCATACAAGAATGGCAGAATGTATCAACACATGATCCAAGGTTGTTCAAATGAAATCTTGTTGGGTGTTGGTCTGGGTGAAGGAAAAGACACTATTAAAAATGGTCCCTATGGTCAGTAAGGCAGGTATCTGATTGATGTGGCCAGCAAATAGATCTCATCTTTGGGCTGCTGCTGAAGTCACTGCACCATTGCCAGCTTTGCATCTTCATCTGGCCCTGGGCGAAAAACAGGTCACATTTGAACAGCCCGCATAACAGATGAAGCATAAATGTTCATCACCATTTCATTTTACAAGTGGCTTGGTCCTTTGGTTGTACACATTCTTGCCATTTGTCAAGCTCTCAGGAACTGGGTATTTCCATCTGAGATGGAATCACATGACAGTTTCAAAATATGAGTAAATGTATGTGCACACTTTGCTCCAACATCTATTCTGTATAAGTACGGGCATGCTGGTCAAGTGGTTTGAAATGTTACCAGATAGAAGTGATTGTTGCATTTAACAAGGCTACCACAAAATGTGGTAGAAAATGTTTTTTATTATTATTCAGTCGACATAGTACGATGCTACAGTATAATATTTCTAATGAGGCAGAAAATTTTGTGTTTACTGTAATTTCCAGCATGTTGAACATGTTTATGGAATTGGTTGTGCAAAAAATTTGTTATAGTGAAATCCTTAAATCACCAAATATGTATGAATTCAAAGAATATCAGTTGCTTAGTTGGCCTGGTAGAGGTGTATTATGAAACAGGATTTTTCACCCCTTCTATGGAGTCCAGTTCCTTCAGGTTGATACCTTATTCTTTTATAAGTAGGGGGATCATAATTAGAGATTGTGTTTTCAAGAAGTTCCTTCCAGTTTATTTTGTAGTCTTGCATAAAAAATAAAATGTTAAAAAGACAATAATTTTAACATTTTATATTCAATGTTATTGCACATTATGAATTGTAAAGCTTTAAAAAACAATTGCTTCACACCCACTTTCAGTAATGAAGCAAAACTTCCGGTGTTGTTTCAGTTTATTTTAATTAATATGGAGTTTCTTATGCTATTATTTGTGTGTGTATTTTTCTCTATTCTTTCACTTGTCACAGAACTTGTATCTCAAATGTTACATGGTTCTAAATGCTGACTCAATTCTCAGAACGTACTGACAAATAATGGATTTTATATTTTATTTTTTAACTTTGAGTGTCATGCCATTTTTTCTGAGCTTTCTATATTTAATTCTGTACTGCCTTTACATGACCAGTGTTAGTCCATAAATCCTTATCAGTTACATATGATATTCATTTGACTACATGTTTCAAACATGATTCAGTCATTCAATATATATATATATATATATATATGTAGAATGACAGACATGGCAGTTTGATAAAAATGCATATGTGTGTGGCTTGAAGATGACCTAACAGAGGTTCAAGCACATAACCAATTTTATAATGGGCATTGTACATGATACCTAAGGATGTACATACAAACATTGATTGTGTAAAGATGGTACAGAATTAAATATATAAAATTTTATTGTGTCTTTGTGATTGGTGGATATTGACCTATTAAGAGCGATGCTGTATTAAAACAGCATAATGAGCTGCATATTTATCAACTTGAAACCACTGTAAACTGCAATGTCTGGTGACTAATTGTTTATAAACAGAATTGCAATGAACATGACTTGTAGGTACCAGTGTGATGATTAGACAGCTTTTCCATCATAATAATATGTACTTATTTATTTAAGCAATGTTTTGTTTTATATATTTATGTTACCATAATGCTGTCTGCAATATGTGAGGATGCCTTGCCTGAATGCTGTTTCAGATTACTTTCAGAATATTTTTTTTATTGCTAGTGGGGTGGGACTAAGTCCCTTGTACTGCGGCCACTTGTGGCCTATTGTACTAGCCCCAGATGATAGGTGAGGCTGATTGTGGAGCAATTGGTGGAATGAAGATTGGCAGGGGAAACCGAAGTACTTGGAGAAAACCCGCCCCAGCGCCACTTTGTCCATCACAAATCCCACTTGACCAGACCCGGGATCGAACTCGGGCTGCCATGGTGGGAAGCCAGCGACTAACCGCTTGAGCCCTCCTTTCAGAATAACACAGAGAACTCTTAAGAACCTGATGGAGGCAGCAGACTCCTCTGAAACGCTGTTACACATCTACCACACTACACGGTGTCACATCCCAGAAGACCATAATCCTGATACTTATTGCCATGAGAACTCAGATCTCACATGAATACAGTATTCTGGGTTTAATACCACATAGCTCAGAGAAAATGTGACATTTTGGAGGAACATACTGCTTCCATCTTCAGTGTTAACAAGTAAGCCAAGTGAGAACCCAGCAGAAGAAGGCAGGAAGCTGTACTGGTTTATTGCTTGGCTTACTTGTTAACCTTGAAGATGGAAGTGATATGATTATCCAAAACATTAGGCTATCTCTGAACTATGTGGCATTACAACTCTGAAGGCCATACTTTTCATGGTCACTACCACAACCTTAAATCCATCAAATCTCACTCGTTTATTTCTCTGTCCAGTTACTGACTGAGCAAATTGGCTCAAGCGTTGACACTTCTGAGTTGTATTCAGGAAATGCTTGGTTTGAATCTCAGCCATGACACGAACTGTTATGACTGATAAATAAGATCTAAAAGTTTGTGATGATTGTATATTAATACAATTATTGAGTTATATTTTAAATAAGAAACAGGATGATGGATAATGTCCAAAAACTCAATTATTGTATCATGGCTGAGTTTCTTCATGGCTTTCCTCGGTTCCTTCAGGCAAATGCCAAGATACTACTTTAATATTAGGCTAATACCACTCCCTTCAACATCCTTTCAAATTCATTATATACTAATGTCCATTAATTTGACACTGTCTAGTGTGAATTACTGACAGCATCATTAAATAAACTACAAATATACCTGGCTGTATGTACATTTGTTGCAGACTGCATATAGTTAAATGGTAAAGAACAGAAAGAAATTTGTGTTCATACTGTCTCCACTGTTATTGCAGACAGCTGCAGTGTTTTACTCTTCCACTTAATGCACAGTGGGACCAAATTCAATATTCCCCCTTGGAAAGCCATGTGTGTAATTGAGTATGTGTGTCTTAGAACTAAGACAACTGTTTCAGGACATTGGAAGTTGCTGTGAGTAGTTTAAAATTTAGATTTTTATATGTGTTAGGTAGTATAGTGGACTGTCCTGTCCATATTTTTAGACTGGCCATTCTCATCAGAATGCATCCACTAATTGAAGTAAGGATTATTGGATGTGTATGGGTTAAGCACAATAGATCACTGTGGTTGCGGTGTAAGGGCCAAGAGGGCCCACCCATTGTACATTTATTCATTCATATGTATGGGTTATAACAGGGCCTTAGTTACAGTGGATCACCCACCCTCAGTGTAGCTGCAACCACTGCCTCGCTACTTCTTGCCACCATTTCCCCCCTTATAAACCTAAGTTTCCAGTTCTGAAAAATCGGTCTGCCTCTCTAATTTGTAACATGCAACATTAAACTTTACATTGTAAGAGTCAATCTAATTGGTGCGAACAAACTGTGCAAGAAATTCAATTATTGTGTGGGTGCTCTGTTACGGGGACATGACATTAATGTGTTGCTGACTGCTGTTTTCTTCCCTCTCAAATCTGTCAGTATATCAGGAAGTAATGCGTCTTAGGTTGGCTCCTGAGTCTGCTGTTTTGTTTCTCTTGACACCCTAATGAGCTGGAATCGAAAAGAACTCATTTCTTCTGCCTGTCAGTTCGAGCTGTCTGATTTTGTCGCTCAAATCCCATGCAAAGTATGATGCAGTGTTAGTTTTGGAATCCCCCCAAACACCTGTATCCAGCTTTTGCAGTCTCAAGACTATAAACCTGCTGGGTTCATTTCAGCTATAGCTAACCCCCCTGCTATGAAAATGGACGCAATGTTCAATGTTTTCTGCTTTTCAGTGGCTTCCTGTTTTATGTCTAGGAGTGTGTACCCGGTGAATTACTTTCCTTCTCTTTTGGAGTCATTTGTTGTGAAGCATGTGCTTTTCTTCTGTGCATCTTCAAACCTACACAGAAACTCTCCATTGCAGTCCAGGGAGTATTTTATATCCACGCCTTCTTCTGTAGACACCTTGGTCTAGATATCAATCTCAGGTGCGCTGGCGGCTCATTACTGTCCGCCAAAATTACATTTGTCGGTATACTATTTCTATACCCTGGGGCTTCTCTCAGTGCCCTGTATCGTAATCTGTCCAGTTTTTGTGCTTGACTCTTGTTTAGTTTGTGGAATCAGAAGACACTCTGTTTCATCAAGCTGCACTTAAAGTTTCTGTGCATCTGAGTGGCATCTGTAGGAGGAAATGGCATTTACATTCACAAGAGATTATAGCCAATCATTGGATGGGCTTGGCACTGGCACACACTGAACTTAACATATAAGGTGATGGGAATGTCAGTGAATGTGTTAAAATAAACATAAAGATTTTGATTCTTAGAAGAAGATTGAGATTATAATGAATGGACTACAAATGACTGTTCCAGTTATACAGAAGGAAAGAAACCATTAGGAAGACCCAGATATAGGTGAGAGGTCAATATAAAAATGGATCTTAGAGAATTAGGATGGGGTAGTATGGACTAGATTTGCCTGATTCAGGTCAGGGACCAGTGGAGGGCTCTTGTGAACTCAGTAATGAATCTTCAGCTTCCTTAAAATGTGAAATTTTTGAGTAGTTGAGCAACTGATGGCTTCTAAGGACTCAGCTCCAAGGAATTTGTTCATACATGAGTGCAGAGCATAAGGGTATTTCTATTTAGTGCTTGTTAGATTGGCTCAGAGTGAAAGGCAGTGGAATCTGTATTGGTATGCTTTGTGTGAATACTTTATTGGGAATGGATCATTCTCTGATATTGTACTTAATGTTGGTTTTATTATTCAGTATACAGAAAAGTGACTGGAATATACATCAGTTCCTTTCATATGAAGTCTTCCAAAAAAGGTTCTTTTTATTTCAGTAAATGTGAGGTTAGAAATATATTTTAAAAGCAGTAAGCACAAGCCAAAGATGGCACATAATAGACTGAACTGGCCTAACGTACATACAAGTAGAGTGTGATAACAGTGATACAACGATAATATGCTTCCAGGTGCCCAGAGTAAATTAGAAAATGTACTACTTGTCTATTAATTTAATATTTCAATTATTTTCTTGTATCAGTTAAGGAGTTCTTAGGTTCTGTATCGCGAATGGTACAGAGTGCTAATTAATATGTGCATTATGAACTATCACATAGGTTGACAGCTGGTTACAAACCATGTACAAAAAAATAGCAACTATTTATTGTTCAAACAACATTTGTTACTTTTTTATACTAATAATGTTAATTCCAGTTTTGTGTCTGTCTCTGTGCTATTATCCATGCTTTGTTTCACATGCAGTTTACTTTAAACCTACCTGTGAGGAAACCTCTTGAAGAGCACAATACACTTAGCAGAAGATCTCTGCTTCTGTATTGTGTTTAAGTACGAGCAATGTGAAATTTTGACTAAAACAATACCATGTGCACAGTCTCACAAAGTGTTGTTGTGGGAATTGGCCATGAGCACACGATTGTTTTGTCCAGTGTTCACGTGACACTTGTCCCATCTAAACATTTAGACCCCTTCCTCTGAGGAACCAGAAGGCGTAGGACATAGCAGGGCTGTGCATGTACCATCTGAACTCTGCTGAATGTTCAGGAGTCCAGTCACCTCATGTGCAAGACTATGGTCACCCTCAAACCTTGTAGAGTATTCCCTTCATACGACATGCTTATAAGAAGAGCAGATGACAAGGAGTTGAGTGGAGCTGAACTGAGTGTGTGGAGTGCTGATACCAAAGGGATGTTGCCGTCAAGTTAGATGTGAATGAACCACAGAGTTACCCTGGGTGAGACAATGGAGAGGTAGAGTGTGAAGCTGCACAACATTCACCAAAAAGATCTAAAGAGCATAACTGATGATGGACAGTTGGATCACAGAGCTTCTTATACTGATAACTATCATAGTATATGGCTAAAACGTATCACCCACTTACCATTAATTTTACTGGCTGGTATACATAATGTGATTGTGCACAGAGTATTGTCTAATTTTCATTTCATTCATCCTGTTGTGTTATAATATACAATTTCTTTATTAAAACCACCACAAAACAACTATATTAAGGTCAGTGCCAGGTTTGGCTCTGCTACATGTTTTGGCTATTAAAACCCATCATCACGCAAATACATGGCTAACATATTGTAACGTGTTTTTTCCAATGAAGACGCTGTTCGGATTGTTAATTGGTTTATTTAAAAACCTACAAGTCTTGGCTACAATTAATTATAACACTTATGGCTTTACATAATTTACAACCCTACACAGTATTGCATTCACTCTATCTTCAGTAGTCTACACATATTCACGGTACGATACGGGAGCTATACAAGTGTCACTGTATCACACACTCCCACTTATTTGTCTTGTGAGCCAAGCATCTGCTTCTCACACTATCACTTCTAATCACACGTTCCAGTATTCTTCTTTCTGCTACAACTGAACTCGGCGACTGTTCCAATTCAACTGTCTCCGGTGACAGCTACATTTCAACTGTCTTCAGCGGCTGCTGATCACTCACTCTCTTCTAACTGTCTGACTGCTGACTAACTCATAACTCACTGTCGAATAGTGTTTGCTGCTCCTTATTTAGCCCCGTTGCGGACAACACAGAAAACGGTTACGTAATAGGCACCGCTGTTGCGTAACGCCGTGTTTACCGACTGCCTAGGAACAGTCGTTGCACGGACTCCTCGCCGTGTGTTTACAAAGGCGTTGCTGGGCAGCGCTGCCGGGAGTTGTTTACGGCTATGTAGCAACTGTGGCGTCCCATGTTACGTCACTGCAGGGAAAGGGGTGTCTACCGAGCGTTGCACACTGATGGCCTGAGTGGGGGTATGTGACGTCGCTCGCAAGATCACAGAGTTCACGCAACCCCCACCTCCCGCTACGCCATCCACGTCACAATATATGATATGATATGATACAAATCTTGAACATACTAACGGTGACGAATAGGAATGTGGGGTTTTGTCGTTACTCCAATGAGTAATGAGTACCCACTTCTTCGGAAAGTTTGTAGGTCCTGAAAAGGACCGTTGGCTGCTGGGATGTTTGGCCGGTAAAGTAGCGCTACATACGCCGGTAGAAAGAGATGTTCGTTGCGGCAGCCGAGGCAGTGGCCTGGTCGCAGTGCGCCATTTGCCGGGAGTTGCCTGGTTACTGGAAGACGTCTGCTTGTGAGCGCAGTCGCAGGAGTGGAGAGGCGGTAGCTAAGCCAGTTGCCCAGTGGGTCGGGCATGACAGCCGGTGTGTCGAGGCAGCCGAGTTGCCCAGTGAGTCGGGCGTGCCATCGGAGAGTCAAGGCAGCTGTGCCTGACGCAGCGAAGTGCCGATGCCTCTGAAGACTGAGCGCTCTGTACGAAGTGGGATAGCAGACTGGCTGGCTGTGGTCACTGCTGCTGACTGAATGCGTCTGGATGTGGAGCGCGGTCGCTGGAGAGCTGAGGCAGCAGTTTGATATATGACATGTAAGATGATAGATCTTAACAAGTTTTAATATATAAATTTTATTATTGAATAATGACGAACACATATTTTATATCATTTTATAAATGGACACTTGATGGCAGGCAGTGCAATGGTTTAACATGATTAATACATCTGAGGATGGCAGAATGATGCCGAAACATGTAGTGTGACGTGACAAGTGAAATTGTATGCACTAAAAGATGGTTAGTATATACACATTATGGATTCACACTATAATTTTGAACACAAAATTATATTTCAGCAAACGCTAAGCGAACCATTTTATATTTAAATGAACATACGAATGCATGAATCCTCAAACTACAACAGTACAAGCACAACAAAACCAGTAACCTTACCTTGCATGCTGTAACTTGCTAAAAGCACTGCTTGCTTAGTGTCACAGCTCATTCGACCATCTATCACATCCTCCTTCAGTTGAAGAAAATAATGATACCTAAATTCAAAACACTGCCATAAGCTGAGTTGACACATATCCAGAAGCTAGGTACATTCATAACATAAATCTGACATATACAGGGTGTCCCAGGAGGAATGGACCAAACTT
>NW_019721044.1:0-1100 GCF_002891405.2 Cryptotermes secundus | reverse complement strand
AGAATCCACATATTCCTGCCAGTTTTAATATGTATTTTGTAATCAACAAGTGTGCAACGCCGGTCAAAGTTTCACACTTCTCTGGCCATTATCTCCGTAACCGTTCAACTTTGGACATAGGTGTTTTGGGTTATATCGGCATACTTTAACATAAGGAACACCCTCCCGAAGTTTGGTCCATTCCTCCTGGGACACCCTGTATATGTAACTTTCCTGCCAGAACATGTTGCCTTATGAGTACTGGAATGTTCTATATCTACTTCTAGGAGAAAATAAGACAATGGGCTTATCTGAATCTCCACACTGTGTTGCACCATCTCCACACACTTCTACAGGTTTACCTTGCTTGCATCTGTGAGACTTCAGAATGTGTTATCTTTAAAGTCACATTTAAACTGCAGTCAATTCCCTAACCTCAAAGTCATTTTCCCAGAAATTGGTGCTGATGGACATACACTACAGCAGCCAGATGACAATATTATTACATTTAGTGGGTAATATTTCAAGAATGTACAACAGTTGCGGCTGCCATAGTGATGTGGATGTAATGGATTGCAGTTTCTAGATGCCTTTGTATGTAAAAAATAAAAAAAAAGACCTCCATTTAACTGTATGTATACCTCAGATTCTTCCAATTTCCATGCTTAGAAACCGTGATGAAAAAATATTTCTTTAATGAAGAGATTCAGTCATTAAACGAAGATCGAATACCTTCATATCATATGGCTAAATAATGAACAATATATTATTGCCAAAAATTTAAGGTTCTCTTGAATATTAACATTACAGTCTTCTGCAATATGACGTAGTGCAATATGGTCGACAGATATGAATGTTTTGGAGGAACCTAATGCCTCCAACTTCAGGGAACCATGAAGATGAGGATAGTGTATGTTCCTCAGAAACACTGATACCTGTCTACCAAACTACACAGTGTCACATCCCTCATGACTATAATCTTAATGCAGAGAAATCCCTATTTAATGTAATTCTGTGTGAACTGGTGCTTCTGTATTAAATTGAGATTTCATTAATTTGAGGTTATGTGAAATTATATCAAGAAACTGTCAATCTCCTTCAGAAGAGTAGGAAAAAAAAAA
>NW_019721043.1:0-2918 GCF_002891405.2 Cryptotermes secundus | reverse complement strand
CCTGGAATACTGTCGTGTACTGCCCAAGGCTGAAACTAAGTTTGCACTTCGTGCCATAGCAGTACACACCAGCTCCAGTCACTCCTGTCAGGAAATCTGACTGTGAAAGATTTTTCATATACATGTCTTAGTATCACTTTGTCAGACCCCTACCTTACAGATAGAGGCAGCATCAGGAATGTATGTTGTTATTTATCAGCCTGGGGCTGTCTTGCATGCTGTAGGATTGCAGCCTTCACCGTCACTGCTCTGAACAAGAAGACTGAAGCAGTGATGCTTCCAACTTGTACATAGGTTCAGATCGCAGCAGTGACACCAGTTAACCTGATTGAAGTTTTACATGATACATGCCAGTATGTTAGTTACAGGTCACAGCAGGGACACCAGCTATCCTCATTGAAGTTTTTCATGGTACATGCCAGGATATTAGTTTCAGGTCACAGCAGGGACACCAGCTATCCTCATTGAAGTTTTTCATGGTACATGCCAGGCTATTAGTTTCTGGTTGCAGCAGAGACATCAGCTATCGTGATTGAATATTTTCATGGCAGATGCCAGAATAGTGCCTGGAATTAGGCCTGGACCATATCCTGTATGCTCTCCAATTCCCTGTTCACTCCATGCAGTAGTTTGAGTTACTGATAGTGCCATTAAATGAACTACAAGTCACTAGATAAAGGCTGGTCACTGTCACACACCAGCTGCTTTAGACCTGGGTAAAGCCCCCCTGGTACCCATTGCATAGGATGCTGGGTGCCCGCCAAATGTGGCATGAATGTGCCAAGACTCAAACCCTGATCCCTTCGTTGTCAGGGTGTTTTTTACAGCTTCTCTACTAATAAAAGGTAAAGTTGTCCTTGTGCTTATCTAATTAAGAAATATGCCCTAAAGGTGTATGGCGGAGTGGATGTATAGTTCATGTTTTCTTAACCTCAGCACTAGTTGGAGGTCAGCATCACACCCTTGCCACTTTACCACTGGAGAAAGAGCTGCTGGTACCCATTGGATAGGCTGGATGGGCCCCAGAGATCATCTAGAGGATGTGGAGAAGAGAAAATTCTTGACCTTACCAAGACTCAAACTATGACCCCTCGGTCATGCAGCCCATGGCCACTCGCTATACTTACTATGCTATCCCGTCTCTTTTGCTTCTGTACTAATTAGCCTAACAATTGATGATATTCTGTGATGTTATTTATTACATTTTATAGCTGTTAGCTTGTTTTTATATTTGTACTTATTCATTGGTTGTGGTCCGATCTCTTTTCAGTTGACAGAGAACGTAAGCAGGATCCAGAGTGAAAGGCGACAGCTGGACGAAGAATACGAAGAACTCAGAAGTAAGAAGGATTCTATTGCTCAATGGGAGGCCCAGATAAGTGAGATCATTGAATGGTAAGTGAAAAGTGTAGGATTTTTATTTGTAGATAGATAGATAGATAGGATGATTGTTGGTAGGATGCTTCTATGGTGCATTCTCACATTTTGTGAAATGAGTTAGGAAATGTACCCATAGCATCACAGTTATGGTATTGTACCGTGTTATCCTACTTCTGACACCAGCATAATGTGTTTGGCTACTGAAGATGCCATTTGTGTTGGTAATTGGTTTTATTAACCGCTTAATGGTCTAACTACAATTATGACACTTACTGATTTACACAACTTATACTCACTACACACTATTCTCTTCCATCCGTCTTCAGTAGTCTTCACGTATTTGTAACACAGGAGGTATACAAGTCTCACTGAATTATACACTCCCAATACCACTGCACTGTAGCACACATAAAGTCTTGAAGTCACACAGTAAGTCTTCACTGGATGACTTCTCAACTATCACACAATATCACTGATTATCAGACATAAAATGTTCTAACCATGTGTTCGGTTCTTCTTCCTCCTGTGGCTCACTCCAAGAACTGACTAACTCTAACTTCTTCGACTAGGCCATGCCATAGCTCAAGCGGTTAGTTGCTGGCTTCCCACCGCGGTGGCCCGGGTTCAGTCTGTAGTCTTATCAAGTTGGATTTGTGGTGGACAAAATGGCACTGGGGAGGTTTTCTCCAAGCACTTCAGTTTCCCCTGCCAATCTTTATTCCACAAAATTCTCCATGTTCATGCTAACCCTGGGCAGGTACAATAGATCAATCAGTGGCCGCTATGCCAAGTGGACCCTCAGTAAGCGAAAAAATTAAAACTTCTTCGACTGACTGACTGCTGTTCTGACTGTATGTGTCATTTTATAGCCTCTGCACTGACCACACAGAAAACAGTCTGTATTGTTGGAATGTGTTTACCGACTGATTGCATAGGAATGGTTGCTGCATGGACTCCACTGTTGTGTGGCATCACAGCCTAACAAGGAGGGCTGTTTACTGAGTGTTGTGTAACAATGGGCTGGGTGGGGTATGTGATGACACTAGCAGAAATGCAGTGGTCATGTGAGCCTCTGTGGCTCAACTGTTCCTGCATAGTGCAAATATGCCACAGTATGTTCATTCACTTTTGTTTAATTTGAGAACTGGTAAGGCTTACAGAAAAAGTATTGGGAAGAAAATATCTGCTTCATTTCTTGATATGACTGTTATTGAAATATTCTTTTGATCTTATAAAATATTTAGCGAGTTATGCATGTTCAAGTTACACTTGAGATGCTTCTTAAAATGCACACTGTCACCATTTTGCAGGAATCACATAACATTAGCTCCTTTATGATAGTGCTTACTGTTTGTTACTTGCTTGTTTGCTTGGTCAGTGCACTTTTTGATCCTGAAATTGGGATTGGCACATTCCTCCGAAATATCAGTAACTTCTTCTACCAGGCTACATGACATCACACCAACAATAATAATTTTACTCTAGCATGGACGGTATAGCATCTAGGCTACAGGCTGGGCTGCTGAGGAGGCAGTGTT
>NW_019721042.1:0-862 GCF_002891405.2 Cryptotermes secundus | reverse complement strand
AACTGACTTGTCCTATATCATGTAACAATGACCTATAGAGACGAAGTAATAAATAAAATAAAGGTTATGGGAAAATTATAGGCCAAGTGTTTGGGAACAGGGTCCTGAGAATATTTGTCCCTAAGAGGGAGGAAATGATGGGAGGCTGGAGAAAACTGCATATAATGAGCTTCATAATTTGTATTCCTTGCCAGATTTTATTAGGGAGTTGAAATGGTTTGGATGTATGGAGGACAAGAGGTATGCATATGTTCTGAAAACTTGAAGGAAAGACCCCACTTGAAAGACCCAACTGTAAATGGATAATAGTACAGTAAGTTTTGGGAAGAAATGCCTACTTTCATTTGATATGACATGGACCACAGAAAGACTGTGTGTCCAACAATTCTATTGCGTGTGTATTCATTGCCATAGGCATGTATTTACTGGGCCACTGCCTGGGAATGATAAGAGGCATATAAACAGACACAGGGAAAGCAGACTAATAGTAGAGGAACTGTTGGAGGCGGTGTTTTCTCTGCAGTCCAACCCAAAGTCAAGAAAATAACTCTTCCCTGGATCGTGGTTAACAGTCACAGCATGTAGAAGCCAGAAGTTCAAAAACCCAATTTCTGGCTGCACTGTCTTCTTGTAATTTTTTTCCATCTTCTTTTAGGCTTATTTACCTACGTGCGAAATGATCTGAATACCCCAAATCTAACACTTCCATCAAGTTTTTACAGTATAGCTTATCAGTTATAACATCTATTAATGATACTGAGTTTTTTGTGACCCTTGTTGGAGATATAACTGTATTTATCAAGTTATAAGTTTCTAAAAAGATTCAGTAATGCACTAAGCTGTGCACTATCTTGCAGACAAT
>NW_019721041.1:319-442 GCF_002891405.2 Cryptotermes secundus | reverse complement strand
CAAAACCCTCAAGTTGGCAACGCAAACTAGCATGAAACAACGCAAAGCTTGCAAGTTAACAACGCAAAGCTAGCAAGCGAGCAAAGCAAATTTATCAAGCTAGGAACGCAAAGAAACAAGAAA
>NW_019721041.1:0-192 GCF_002891405.2 Cryptotermes secundus | reverse complement strand
CGCAAACTGGCAAGCTAGAAAGGCAAAACTGGCAAGATAGCTACCCAAAGCTGCAAAGCTAGTAACGCATATCTAGCAACTTAGCAACGGAATGCTAGCAAGCTAGCAACGCAAAGCTAGCAATCTAGCAACGCAATAATAGCAAGAAACAACGCAAACTACCCAGCTAGCAACGAAAAGTTAGCATGCAAT
>NW_019721040.1:516-2227 GCF_002891405.2 Cryptotermes secundus | reverse complement strand
AATGCTTGCTACCATTCAGTCCAGAACCATTTGTCTTCTTGTTGCCTGCTTAAAAAAATAAAAATTAGAATATAAAAATGTATAATTTTGCCTGTGGTTCTGTATGGGTGTGAAACTTGGTCTCTGACATTAAGGGAGGAACATAGACTGAGGGTGTTTGAGAACAGGGTGTTGCGGAGAATATTTGGATTGAAGAGAGATGAAGTGAGAGGAGGTAGGAGAAAACTGCATAATGAGGAGCTTCATAACGTGTGCTCGTCCCCAAGTATAATTAGAATGATCAAGTTAAGGAGGATGGGGTAGGGAGGGCATGTAGCCCGAATGGGGGAGGCGAGGAATGTGTATTTGATATTGGTGGGAAAGCCAGAAATAAAGAGATCCATGGGAAAACCAAGGCGTAGGTGGGTGAACAGTGTTAAAATGGATCTTAGAGAGATAGGATTAAATGGATTGGATTGGATTGATCTGCTTCAGGATAAGGACCAGTAGAGGACTCTTGCGAACATGGCAATGAACCTTAGATTTCCATAAAATGCTGGGAAATTCTTGAGTATCTTTGTAATTCGCGGCTCCTACAGAGGGCTCAGTTCCATGAGTAAGTAAGTAAGCTGACTTGTTCCGGTTCTCACGGTCTCTTCGCTTTCTGATTTGTTATATATCTTTCTACCCTGAAGATGAAGGCGATACGTTCCTCCGAAACGTCGGTTAACTCCACATCTCAGAAGACGTGAAAACCTCAAATCTTACAATTATTTGTCTATTTCAGAAAGAGTCATGGGCAAGAGAAACTATCCGGTACCTCTGGAGGAAATGGCGTTTATGGAAGTCTGCCAGATGGTGCGAGGAGCGGGGGTCAACTGGACCCGCAGACTACGCTCAGCTGCTGATACGGGCCACAGTAGCTGGCTCCAAGAGGTCAAGTCTGTGGAGGAGGAGTGTGTCCTGGTGCGCGCACACCTCGCCACCCTTCCAGTGCCCTTAGTATCAGAGTACATTATTTTCTATGCGTTCCAGGAATTCATAAAACTTATCGAACATTATTACCACCATGATCCTCGCCCCCTGATCAGCAGAATTATTGACAGACAAGTTCATGAGAGCGTGTGCATAAACATGTTGAAAGCTGTAATTCTGCCTTGCATATCTAAATGCGATATAAGTGTCACTTACTCTAGTTTTGTGCAAGAACTCTTAATTAAATTCCTGTATGCCATCCCAAATATTAAAACATTGATTCTGCCCTCACTACAACGCCCCAGGCATGTGCAGCTCCTTGTGGAAAGAATTCAAATTTTGACACATCTCGAAAACTTTTCCTTCCACACGTGCTGCACTACAGAAACCATTATCCAGCTGTCAAAATATTGCCCTCACATGAAGAAAATTTCTGTCCAGGGTTCCAAACGCGTGGATGATGGGTGCGTAGAGCACTTGCTGAAGATGAGAAACCTGCTTTCCCTGAACATAGCAGAGACATCAATTTCTGGAAACAGATATGCAGCTCTACTTCCGGGTTTGCCAGAAATACGGGATGTAATTTGGTTCCGTCCAATTGAGCCTGTATTAGGGAACCTTACAGCATGTCTTCCTTCAGTAGTGGCATTTATTGGAGTTATTTCAGACGCAAAATTATTGGTTCAGAAATGCCCAAATATAACGCATTTGTTATTATATTCCCCTTCGCAGGACATTTCTGATCTCGGCGAACTCA
>NW_019721040.1:0-100 GCF_002891405.2 Cryptotermes secundus | reverse complement strand
ATTTGTCTATTTCAGAAAGAGTCATGGGCAAGAGAAACTATCCGGTACCTCTGGAGGAAATGGCGTTTATGGAAGTCTGCCAGATGGTGCGAGGAGCGGG
>NW_019721039.1:0-408 GCF_002891405.2 Cryptotermes secundus | reverse complement strand
TGGGGCTCAGGTTACATTGAATGGGCAGAATATCCCCTTCGTCAAGCATGTAAAATACCTGGGAGTAATTTTCGATAAGAGGATTACGTGGAAACTTCACATAGAAATGACTGAAGCCAAGGCCTTCAGAACATTTATTAGAATCTACTCCATATTCAAAAGTGAGCGTTTAAAGGCACTGATCAGATCAGTAATGACTTACGCTTGTCCCGCCTGGGAATTAGCGGGAGACACCTACCTCCTAAAATTGCAGCGCATGCAAAACAAGGTTTTGCGCACCACTGGAAATTTTCCAAAGTGCACACCAGCCCGCGACTTGCACACGGCTTCCAACTTTCCGTATGTATACGATTGCAAAAAATGGTGCAGACAAGAAGCAGAAATCATACAAAACCATGATCATGAACA
>NW_019721038.1:34177-39493 GCF_002891405.2 Cryptotermes secundus | reverse complement strand
CCTGAAGGTGACACACACATGCTGAAGCATGTTGTAGGCAGCAACACCACCTATTGGAAATAGTGTTGTGTTGACAGGAATATAGTAACTGTTTTCTGTAGTTGTAATATGCAGTTCTCAGTCAGCATATCCAGCCTGTAATAATGCAGCACATGGGTGATGAAGGTTAATTGGTTGGAAATATCTGGTTTATACGGATATATTCAAGGTTTCCAGACTTCATAACTAATAATAACTTTATTTTCAGACTTACAGCTCAGTCACACTTATCCCCTTGAAAATAAATTTGAGTAGCAATGCAGTGCTCCCAACACATTTTCCACATTCTGGTACACAGTTTGAAGGATGTGCATGTGTCCTGCTTGTAGTGTCATAAAAACTAAAAGTAATATCTAGACAATTGGCGCAAAGATGGCGGTAAGGTTGTCAGCCTTACATGCCTGCCGCACAATCGTCCTACCCAGGAAAATAATTTAATTAATTCCTGGTACTCATTTCTGTTAGGGGCTGAGTGCGGCAGGAAGGATTAGGTCAATTGAAAAGAAATCTAATGTTCTCATCAGGACTTGAACCCGCAACCTTCCCGGCTTGTAGCATAGTGCCTCAACCAACTATGCTACCGCATGCCCCAAAATAATAAAACCATTGTAAAATAAACCCTAAATAACACATGCTCGCAAGAACACACACACATGTAGATTCTAAAGGTTTCTAGAATCGCTGGATTTTTTAACTTTGTCCATCGTCTGGCTAGAAAGCTCTTTCTAATGGAACCAGCAGAATAGGTGTCTCCCCCCTCACCAGAGGTCAGAAACAGATCCAGTTTCTGAAATGGTATATTCTACATTTTTTGAACACTGGACAAAAAACAAAGTTCAAAAACGTAGCAATTTTGAGTTATGTATGCTACCAATTTTAAACTCTGAATTTTTCTGCCTGAAGCTCAAGTTCAGTGACCTTTTTTCTTCTCAAGTTAAGGTACAGGCTTCTAGGTCATGTTCAAAGTCTCACTGTCATTCTGCCCATCTTTCTCAATCACATTTTTATTCCCCGAGGTCTTTACTGTTATTTTTCTCTTAATCCATCCTTTCCACATGGCTCTACATGTCAGTCCCTCTGCTGCATCAGCTACACCAAGCGGCTGTTTCACTGCTCACAGCATGTGCTCAGGTGACATAAAATTTATATAAAGCAGTTTCTGCACTAGTGGGATGCGAGGTCTCAAAAATAAGAACTTCCATTAATGATTACTAACTCAGCTCCTTGGTGTTACTTATGTAGCAGTAAACTGAAAAACACATACTTGAAAAATACATTTCTTGGAAGAAGACGAGATTTACGTCAGTCTGGTGGGAATACAGAGTTTGATAAGCTGACTGGCTGGATGTGAGTCACTGCCTCAAGTATATATACACAGCATAGTGTACTACCCCAATGTATACAGGGTGATTCACGAAGTTTTGCCCCGGCTTATGGTACATATTCCTGGGGTTATTTCCTGCAAAATATCCTTATGAACTTTTGGTCCATTTTCAATAGTTACGGAGTAACAATAGATTTTCGAAACGCATCGATGTGAATGCAGTGCTCTACTTCCCTCCTGGGTGACCTTGCATTCCAGTCAGCTATGTCAGCAGATCTGCTGACCGGCTGGAATGTTGCGTGATCCTAGGCAAAGCAATCCAGCAGTGAACAGGACGCTGTGTTGGCAACTTTGTGAAGTTAAGATGCCATACACACTTTCCATGGTGGAATACACAGATATGGTATTTGTTTTGGGTGTATGTAATGGAAATGTGAGAGCCGCTGCTGCCGAATATCACCGGCATTATCCTATTCGCAGGATTCCAAATCCTAAATCCATTAGCAGTACATTCAACACGTTAAGACAAACTGGGTCTCTCCCCAGTGTTCGTATACAATACAAACAAAATCCTCAACATGAATTGAGTGAAGAAGAAACCATTCTCGATGCTGTAGAGTGCAGTCTGCGTGCCAGTGCAAGATGTCTAGCTCGGCGGTTCGGTGTTTCTCAGTCCATGGCATGGAGGACTCTTCATGAGAATGGGTTGCATCCTTATCATTTACAGCAAGTACAACACCTACAACCAGGAGACCGTGCTCTTCGTCTGCAGTTCTGCAACTGGTTAAATGGAAATCAGCAGTTGTACCACTGGATAATGTTCTGCCATGAGGCACAGTTTACATGGAACGGGGTCAACAACAGTCACAACTTACATGTTTGGGCAGACAATAATCCCCGTGCCATGACAGAATCGAATTTTCAACACCGATTCAATGTCAATGTCATGGTGTGGTCAGGTAAAGGTACAAGCACGTGAAGCGTTGCTTGAACGAATTCTGGACACGGCAATGACAATAAGGATTAAACGCGTGGAACTGCGAAATGCTACGAGCGCGGTTCACACGCGTTTGACATGTTGTGTTTACGTGCAGGGAGAAATTTTTGAAGATCTTATGTAAATCCGGTCGTCTTCTAAAGCACTACAGTTTCAAGGAAACACATTGATAGAGGTGTGACATGCAACCATTGGTATGGTTACAGAATGGGATGCTGAAAATAATGTAATTTTGTAACATAAAATTGATGAAAAATGTTGCAAAATGCAAAATTAAGAAATTGAAAAAAAAATGGTTTTTAGAATGCTTCTTTCCTAAAACATTAAAGATTTAAGAAGTGTTTGTATTGTATTTCTAATTTGTTTTGACTGAAATTCGAAGAAAAAAAAGATTTTTTGCCAGTTTTCAAATTACTGTATCTCTTTAATTATGAGTTGGATACCATCAGTATATTAACATTTTTTGTTCCAAATTACCTCAGGAATGCCCTCCCTAAGTGGGGTTATAACTTCATGAATCACCCTGTATAACAAAAGCACCCAGACTTACTGACGATCGGAGACACATTTGGGTTGCTTCAGCAGGATGGAGTCAACAACAAATTCCAGTTCCAGACAAGCAATCTGGAAGTTCTAATGCCAAATATTAACCAACTTAACACAGCTACACCTTTCCAGAGAAGCTACTAGTTGCTCAACTACTCAATGAATTACCAACATGTTATGGAATGCAAGGGTTCATTACCATTCACGGCCAGACACTGGCCCCTATCCTGAACCAGATAATTTTACTGCATATTCCCCTCTTTAAACCCATATAATACACAGCATCAGCCTACCTTCACACTTTTCTGAGGACAACTGCAACTTCCAAATCCATTCATGCACTGCCTACTACTTTATATGGTGAAGACACACAAAATGGAACACATATCCCAGGACCATGGATCAGGATCAGTTCTGGTGACGCAGCGACAGCCAACGTGTGATGACACACGAGAAAGTTATGCTGATGCAGTTTTTGAGGAATAAATGAAGCAAGCGTTCCTTGGCAAAACAAAAAGTGTCAGTAATCAAAGATCACTTGCTCAGAGTGACAAAGAATTGGCTTCAGTTATGATGCAGTTCATTCAGGCAGTGAAGAAAATGGGTACGTAGGAGGGGCATAACGACACTGAATTTAAGTACATTTAAAACCTATTCCTCTTGTGTCATTCCACTACATGAAACCTCTGAATTTCATTTAATAATATTAATGATATTGCCTAATTTTATTCAAGAATTATATAATTACACTGAAAATTACTTCACAATTTTCAGTTGACTCTTTCGCTCTAAGGAGTGCCCCATTTCCAAACCAATTTCTTTCTGATCTTATAACAGACCGCTCCGCTCAGTGTCTCTGCTGATATTAATAATGATAAGATGTAAGTAAGACTTTCTTGTGCTTTTCAATTAAAGTCTCTGTACTACTTCATTTCTCCACTAGCAGAATCAACCCACCTTTCTTTAACTTTCTTTTTATAATTAATATACCAAGCATCCCACAAACAGATATCTTGTCTGCAATGTCCAATATAGCCAAGTTTGTATTCATCTGACCAATCCATAACAGATATCTCAATATAATCAATCCAAGAGATATATCAATCTGTAACTAACTGATCAACGAATTTACTAACATGTAATGGCAGAAGAGCACAGATAACGTACAGCAAAAAGCATATGATGCTGCTGAATTATGTACATAAGCTATCGATCCGTTTCAGTGACTACACTCTACTATTCATTAGCTTCCAATGCTGAATTAACATAACTGCAAGAGAATGTCATGTCATGTCATATCACGTCTGTCTCCACTCAACAAGCCAGGGTCTTGTGCACATTAAGCAATCAGAATAAAATGCAATTCATTTCCAGAGATGTATTGTAACATGGGACTCGGTTCATTTCCAGTCAATTCTAAAGGTTAGCAACAGCAATCAAATCCAATATACTGTAGCATTCTACAAAACTGAAGCATGCCACAAACAGCACAACTGTGGCATGCTATAAGTCACATACAGTTCCTTCACCCTAACCCCATCTCTACTGCTCTATGATTTACTGCCCACATCAACATGTATACGCTGATGTCTCTTCAGACTACTATGATCACTGAATGACTTATTACATTCATCACAGGAAATGGCTTCTCCCCACTATGTATGTGCTGATGTGTCTTCAGATGACTCTGAAAACTGAATGACTTTTTACATACATCACAGAAAAGTGGTTTTCTCCCCACTATGTATGCGCTGATATGTTTTCAGAGTAATCTGCTGATTGAATAACTTTTTACATACATAACAGCAAAAAGGCTTCTACCCACTATGTAGGCGCTGATGTGTCTTCAGATGACTCTGCTGATTAAATGACTTATTACATACATCACAGCAAGATGGCTTCTCCCCACTATGTATGCGCTCATGTGTCTTCAGTCAACTCTGAACACTGAATGAATTTTTATATACATCACAGCAAAATGGCTTCTCCCCACTATGTATGGGTTGACGTGTCTTCAGAGTACTCAGCTGATAAAATGACTTATAATCGTACATCAGAGTAAAATGGCTTCTCCACACTATGTATGCGCTGATGTGTCTTCAGAAGACTCTGATTACTGAATGACTTTTTACATACATCACAGCAAAGTGGTTTTCTCCCCACTATGTATGCGCTGATGTGTCTTCAGAGTAATCTGCTGACTGAATGACTTTTTACATACATCACAGAAAAGTGGCTTCTCCCCACTATGTATGCGCTGATGTCTCTTCAGAGTACACTGCTGATAAAAATGACTTATTACATACATCACAGTAAAATGGCTTCTCCCCACTATGTATTCGCTGATGTGTCTTCAGAAGACTCTGATCACTGAATGACTTTTTACATACATCACAGCAAAATGGCTTAT
>NW_019721038.1:3349-30513 GCF_002891405.2 Cryptotermes secundus | reverse complement strand
TTCAGAGTACTCTGCTGATTAAATTACTTATTACATACATCACAGCAAAATGGCTCTCCCCACTATGTATGAGCTGATGTTTCTTCAGAGTACTCTGCTGATTAAATAACTTATTACATACAACACAGCAAAATGGCTTCTCCCTACTGTGTATGCGCTGATGTGTCTTCAGAGTAATCTGCAGACTGAATGACATATTACATACATCACAGCAAAATGGCTTCTACTCTATATGTATGCGCTGATGTTTGTTCCGAATACTATGATCACTGAATGACTAATTACATACATCACAGCAAAATGGCTTCTCCCCTCTATGTACGTGCTGATGTCTCTTCAGAGTACTCTGCAGGCTGAATGACTTCTTACATACATCACAGCAAAATGGCTTCTCCCCTCTATGTACGTGCTGATGTCTCTTCAGAGTACTCTGCAGGCTGAATGACTTCTTACATACATCACAGCAAAATGGCTTCTCCCCTCTATGTATGTGCAGATGTGTCTTCAGATGACTCTGAACACTGAATGACTTTTTACATACTTCACAGCAAAATGGCTACTCCCCACTATGTATGCGCTGATGTGTCTTCAGATGACTCTGAAAGATGAATGACTTCTTACAGACATCACAGCAAAATGGCTTCTCCCCACTATGTATGTGTTGATGTGTCTTGAGGGTACTCTGCTGATAAAATGACTTATTACATACATCACAGTAAAATGGCTTCTCCCCACTATGTATGCGTTGATGTTTCTTCAGATTACACTGCTGACTGAATGACTTTTTACATACATCACAGCAAAATGGCTTCTCCCCACTATGTATGTGCTGATGTGTCTTCAGATGACGCTGGTCACTGAATAACTTCTTACACACATCACAACAAAATGGCTTCTCCCCACTATGCATGCGCTGATGTGTCTTCAGAGCACTCTGATCACTGAATGACTTTTTAGATACATCACAGCGAAATGGCTTCTCCCCACTGAGTATGCACTGATGTGCTATCAGAATTTTCATTTGACTGAGAGAATCTCCACACTCATCACAGGAATATCCTCCATCTTCAGCATGTACAGAGCGAAGTTCATTCAAATTAATCTGGAAAATGAGAGTAAATAACATGAAAAATCATAATAAGGATAAATATGAGTTTGAAGCCACAGTACGGAGGGATGTTAAATCGGTAGGCATGAGAGTGTTGACAGAGGGGTGGGAGGGACAGAGAGAGTACACCTCTCTGAGTGGTGTGTCCCTGAGCCCATCAGCATGTGTGGAGTTGTCTGAGTCAACAGAAGTTAAGTTGCACTGCCACTCTTTAGCAGGGAAAAAGATCTCATCGTTGGGTGTAATGCCAACGCGCACCACATTTTGTGGGGGAGACCCGCCCCAACCCAAGGGGAGAGAGCCTTATGGAATTTCTGGTGAGTTCGAACCTGTATATTCTAAACCATGGTAATGAGCCTACCTTTGTGGTTTGCAATAGGAAGGAGGTTATTGATTTGACACTAGGGACTAATAACATAGAAAACCTGGTAAGTAATTGGCATGTATCTGATGAGCCGTCTCTATCGGATCTCAGATATATATGTAAAATAATTAATATCACAGTAGATGAAACTACTTCTAGGAATCCTAAGAGAACCAATTGGGAGTCTTACAAAACGACCTAAATGTAAATCTGGAGGCCATCTCGCGTAATATACGCACAATAAAGGATGTTGATCGGTCCCTTGACCAGTTGCAATGGACCATTACCTCGTCCTTTATCAGAATTGTCCGGCTAGGACCACTCGTGGACCAAGGAGCACACCTTGGTGGAATAAACAGCTGAGTGGGCTTAGGATCAAAACAAGAAGGCTGTTTAATACAGCTAAAAGAACAGGGCAGTGGAACACCTATAAGGAAGCCCTGACCTGTTACAAGAAAGAAATAAAGAAAGCCAAGCACTCCTCATGGAGGGGGTACTGCCAGGAGATCAATGATGTACCGGGCAGTGCCAGACTCGTGAGAATCATTGCAAAACAGGGTACCAATAAAGTCAGCACAATTAAGCTGCCTAACGGATAGTATACTCGAACAGGAAGGGAGACGCTGAATGAATTATTCAGAGTTCAGTTTCGTGATTCAAAACTGACTGACAAATTGGACAATGGACAGGGTCAGCGGAATCTGGACACTTGCCAAAGGAAGAAGGATAGGGTAGTCTGGGACCTGGCTAAAATCATAATTAATAAATCAAGAATAAGTTGGGCACTGAACACTTTCAGGCCATTTAAATCAGCGGGTACGGATGGAATTGTACCGGCACATTTAGTTCCACACCTATGTCGCATATATAGAGCCTGCTTTTCATATGGTTTTATTCCCAAAGCCTGGAGGCTGGTTAAGGTGACGTTTATTCCGAAGCCTTGGAAACTTGATTATACCGAGGCTAAGTCTTATCGCCCTATCAGCTTGTCGTCATTCCTTTGGAAAACGATGGAGAAACTAGTGGATAGGCATGTTAGGGACGGGGTATTGAGGACATGCCCTCTACACCAAAACCAACATGCCTACCAAACAGGTAAATCTACCGAAAGTGCACCGCACAATGTGGTAACACGCATAGAAAGTGCAATTGAACACAAGGATATTGCCTTAGGAGCATTCCTTGATATAGAGGGAGCCTTTGATAGGACCTCATTTGATGTAATCAAACAGGCTGCTAGAAGGCATGGCATAGAGCCTGCAATGTGCAGATTGATCAATGCTATGCTGGAAAGCAGAACCATAGCTGCTACATTATCGGGAGAGACCCTGGGGTCGTCCGTGGCTAGGGGATGTCCGCAGGGGGCGTACTCTCGCCTCTGCTGTGGAGTCTGGTCGTCGACGATCTCCTGTGGGGACTTAATGATGATGGTTATTATACAGTAGGATATGCTGATGACATAGCAATCCTCAGAAATGGAAAAATCCTTTCGACTGTATCAGAGCGTCTTCAGTCAGCTCTATACGTGGTCCAACGATGGTGTGAAAGAACAGGTCTCTCCATCAATCCCAACAAGACGGTAATCATACCGTTTACTAGGAAGAGAAATGTAAAGGGTCTTAAGGGACCGATTATCTTCAATAAGAAAATCCAGCTCTCCAGGGATGTCAAGTACCTTAGCCTAATATTAGACATGGGACTAACATGGAAAAAGTAGCTGGACACAGTCATTAACAAAGCCTATAAGGCTTTTTGGACATGCAGGGGCATGTTTGTTAAAACTTGAGGACTGCAGCCACACGTTGTACGTTGGATATATACTGCTGTTGTGAGACCTATAATTACTTATGGTGCCACAGTATGGTGGCCCAGACTTAAGTTCAAGACAAGCAAGACAGAACATGGAAAATTGCAAAGGTTGGCTTGTTTAGGTATTACAGGAGCATTTCGAAAATCTCCAACAGCTGCACTATATATATTCCTTGGACTCCCCCTACTGCATATGCAGTTGGCTGCAGAGGACAGGGCAGGATTCTACCGTCTCCAGTGCTGTGGACAATGGAAACCTAGATCTGATGGTTTCGGCCATGCAGACATAACTCAGGACATGAAAACAGAACCCATATTATAAATGGGGTCTGACAAAATGATACTGAGACATGTATATGAAAAACCCTTCACAGTCAAATTTCCTGAAGGGAGTGAATGGGAAGACAGGTTTCAGCCTGACAGAAAAGGGGGACTGATCTGGTATACAGATGGTTTCAAGACACATAGAGGCACTGGAGCTGTTGTGTACTGCCACGGTATGAGGCAGAAACCTAGTTTCATCCTTGGGCGGTACACGACAGTAATCCAGGCAGAAATATATGCCATTAAAGCATGTATTATGGAGAATTTATATAGGAACTATAGAAACAGGAATATCTACATTCTATCTGACAGACAAGCAACACTCAAAGCACTTGACAAACACCAGATCAATTCAAAATTGGTCTGGGATTGTCACCAAACCCTCATCGAACTGGCCAAACATAACAAGGTACAACTGATATGGGTGCCGGGGCATGAGGGTATTGCTGGAAATGAAGCAGCAGACCAATTAGCTAAAATAGGAGCTGAACATCCGTTCATAGGGCCTGAACCAGCCTGTGGCATCTCCCTTGAAATTGCCAAATAGGCAATCAGGGACTGGACTAACAGAAAACATAAGAAATAGTGGGAATCCTTAACTGGATCCAGGCAAGCTAAGGGACTCATACGAGGACCTTCTGATAAAAAGCAAGGAGCTGTTGAAGCTCAAAAGGAACCAGCTACGATGGGTGGTAGGACTACTTACAGGACACTGTCAACTCAAAGACACCTGTTCAAACTGGGACTAAGTGATAGTCCCACTTGTGAGAGGTGTTAGATAGAAAATGAAACAGCCACACACTTCCTGTGTGAATGTGAGGCTTTACCTTCTTTAAGACTACGTCACTTGGGTCAGTACTTTATGGAACCAAGTGACTATTTCGACGCCCCCACGTCCAAAATCCTGTGCTTCATCTGAAGCGTGGGTTTGCTGAGGGAATAATTAAAAAAGGGAAGCACAATGGACCACTGAGATCTAAGTACAAGGGCCGAGCAGGCCTTTCCTTTCATACATACATACATACATACAGAGGAAGTTGAAATATCAGCCAAGGAAGTGGAGAGAAATGCCATATATTCAGCGAACATTGAAATGTCTAGTACCTCTCGATCTCAATTTACTTCCTTTTAACCTAACCTGCATTTAAACATTTAAATGCAATTGTCTTGCATTGGCAAGCTACCCTCATTGCTTACAAAGTAATTGACCCAAACGTTATTCCCTCCCTGTAAGATTTCTGGTTTTCTCCAGTGTCGTGAAGTCCTTCGATGGTTAGTGTATCTTCAGATTTATAACCATCTCTTTGAAGTACATAATTATGGGGTATACAACACGCATTTACAATGCTTACAGCTAAGTCAGATTTCATGTTTAGAGGCCTATGCAGTATTCTCCATTTGTTGCTTAATATTCCGAAAGAACATTCGACATATCTTCGAGCTCTAGTTAATTGATAGTTAAATATTGTGATGAGCTATCTCATGTTCATCGCCGCGCAACGGCTACGATGGAAATTACGGAAATCCCACAGCGACAAATCGTAGCGACGAAGGCCATTGAGTAACAATGGACGAGGATAAACTCATTACCAGTGTGTAAAGAGCGTTCCCGAAGTAAATGATTGCCGAACACGTGAGATCGAACCTTGGCGAATGGTGTTTCGTATCCAGTCCGGTCAAAATTTGACAATTCTCTGGCCATTATCTCCGTAACCGTTCGATTTTGGACATAGGTGTTTGGGTTATATCGGCGTACTCTAACATAAGGAACACCCTCCCCAAGTTTGGTTAATTCCTCCTTGGACACTCTGTATAATATGATCAAAAGTCTAAGTTCATATTACAATCTTACACTTGAGTTTACCGCATAAAACTGTATAGTTTGACAGTCGTTATTTACGCGTTCAAGATAGCCGTCACTGGTCCTTATCCTGAGCCAGATCAATCCAATTCTTAACTTCGCACCCTATCTCTCTAAGATCCATTTTAATATTATCCACCAACATAGACCAGTGGTCTCTTTCCTTCTTATTGTTCCACCAGTATCCCATTCGCAATCCTCGTCTCCCACATTCGTGCTACATGCCCTGCCCACCTATTCCTCCTTGACTTGACAATTATGCAGTTTTATCGAAACTCCTCTCACTTCCTGCCTGTGCGGAGACCTGTTCTCCGGCCTGAGGTAACAAAGCAAATTCCGTAAAAATGCATTATAGTAGGCCACGACCATTTCCAAATGCTTTTTCAGCTTGAGTTTACCACATAAGCCTGTGTAGTTTGACAGTCGTTATTTACGCGTTCAAGATAGCGGTCACTCATCCCCATCCTGAGCCAGATCAATCGAATCCTCAACTTCGCACCATATCTCTCTAAGACCCATTTTAATATTATCCACCAGCATACGCACAGTGGTCTCTTTCCTTCTTATTTTCTCACCAGTATCCCACTTGACATCCTTGTCTCCCACATTCGTGCTACATGCCCTGCCCACGTCTTCCCCCTTGACTTGACCATTATACAGTTTTCTCCAAACTCCTCTCACTTCCTGCCTGTGCGGAGACAGGCTTTCCGGCCTGAGGTAAGAAAGCAAATTCCGTGACAGTGCAATATAATAGGCCACTACAACTTAAAAATACTTTTTAGTTTCAGTTTACCACACAAACCTGTGTAGTTTGAAAATCCACAGGTCCCTATTCTGAGCCAGATCAATCTAATCCATAACTTCCCACCATTTCTCTCTAAGATCCATTTTGTATTGTTCAACCACCATCTCCCAGTGGTCTCTTTGCTCCTGGCTTTTCCACCAGTATTCTATATGCAATCCTCGTCTCACACATTCGTGCTACATGCCCTGCCCCCCTCATCCTCTTTGACATGAGCATTATACATTTATCTCCAAACTCCTGTCACTTCCTGCTATTAGGAGAATGGCTCTCCAGCCTGAGGTGAGAAAGGCAAATGTCGTGACAGTGCATTATATTACGCCACGACCACTTCCAAATTATTTTCAGTTTGAGTTTACCACATAAACCTGTATAATTTGACAGTCGTTAAGTACGCGTTCAAGAGAGCCGTCACTGGTCCCTATTCTGTGTCAGATCAATCCAATTAATAACTTCCCATTTTATCTTTCTAAGATCCATTTTAATATTGTCCACAAACCTACGCCCAGTGGTCTCTTTCCTTCTGGCTTTTCCACCCGTATTCTATACGCAATCCTCGTCTCCCACATTCGTGCTACATGCCGTGCCCACCTCATCCCCCCTCACATGACCATTATACAGTTTTCTCGAAAATCCTCTCACTTCCTGCCTGTGCGGATACCGGCTTTCTAGCCTGAGGTAAGGAAGCAAATTCCATGACAGTGCATTATAGTAGGCCGCGACCATTTCTAAATACTTTTTCAGTTTCAGTTTACCACATAAAACTGTATAGTTTGAAAATCGTTAAGTACGGGTTCAAGAAAGGCGTCCACTGGTCCCTATTCTGAGCCAGATCAATCCAATCCATAACTTCCCACACTGTCTCTCTATGATCCATTTTACTATTGTCCACCCACCTACGCCCAGTGGTCTCTTTCCTTCTGACTTTCCACCAGTCTCCTATATGCAATCCTCGTCTCCCCCATTCGTGCTACATGCCCTGCCCACCTCTTACTCCTTGACATGACCATTATACAGTTTTCTCCAAACTGCTCTCACTTCCTGCCTGTGCGGAGACCGGCTTTCCGCCCAATGACGTGATAGTGGATTATGTTAGGCGGAGGTCGTGGAATTTTTAAGGGCGGAAAAATTCAGGGAACAAATCCTCCGGAGGCACTTTAAGCCGTGGGTCCAGTGTCGTATATTTACGGCACGTAAAAGACTCATATGTCTCTAGGAGACCTCTGAACCAAATCAGGCAATTTTCCCGCTCAATTAGTTTCCAAAGCCTGCGGTAGATGGGGGAAGCATTAGGTACCACTGCCAGAGGAGGGACGACCTCACTGACAGAAAGGGACTAGTTATCAGATACCACTGTCAGTAGAAGGCCGAAACCTCGCTGGTAGAAAGGGGCTGATAGCAAAGCACCTGTACTGGTAGGGTATGGAGACAATATAAATTAAAGGGGGACGCACAATGGACCAATAATTGAACTAAGTGCATGGGGAAACCCACTCCCTCCAATAATGAATGAATGAATGAATGAAGCAAGATTTCTATCCTCAAGGAATCTCTTCATGGTAGAAAAGTCCGCCATTTCTTTCGTGACAATTCTGGTCCCACTCCTGGTGTTGCGGAATTCAAAATTGCCATTGACAATACCTTTGATATTCCTCTCTAACTGTATCAGGTTAGTTGTAGAAGTTAGTACAATGGGAGGAGGCCTACCTGACCTGCTGAAAGATGACTGCTGCTGTTGTTTGTAGGTTGTCTCCTCCGCGACATCCATTTCTGTTGTCCTCAGGGGCGCAAAAAAGTTCTTGTTATTACTTCATCCTGGGATTTTATCCTAGGGTCCCTCGGGCTAGGTGATGGCTTCGGCTTTTTCGTCTGTTCTTCTGAGGTGTTTCGCTTACGTCTTCTTTGCTCGCGAAATTCCTCGGCTGGTTCTTCTTTTTGTTTCACGAGAAGCGACTCTCGCATCTCCCTGTGTGTGTGGCAGCATAGAGGTGCAGCATGGCTGTAAAGAACCTTACGTCGCGGTGCTTACAAAGCACTGTCCTCTCGGCCTCGGATTTCGTTATTAGTTTACTCCTTACTGCGCCGTTTCCATTTATGGAGGAAGATGTGTGGATAAGCTGCCCTATTGTTTGCAAGCCTTTGCCCAATAATTCGATTTCTTCCTGGCAGTCAGAATTATTATTTGTTAAGTTTACGTGGTTCCTCTCAAAGGAAGCCACGACTGCCTTCCACCGCCTTTCACACGGGGTCGGCTCCATCATTTCGTCTGCTTGATAGTCCGTTGCAGACTGGACGGTCCCACCTCCGATGCACTAGCCACGCCAGTCACTGTATAGCTTTCTGCGCACTATCAAAACTACGGCTGATTCACGAGGAAGTGAACACTTAACCTTTAAGTCACTCGACTCACACAACCCGGCTGAATGACTAATATTCACTGGCAATAGAATAGTCAACCAGGTAAGCTGCAGACGAATACACTCCAACTCTATGATCACCCGAGAGAGCTCAAAAACTCCTTCGGTAAGCGAATGATCACAACTCAACTCTAACTCCTTCGGACTCCTGACTCTGAATCGTTGATCACGTCGACTCAATTACGACCCACTCCAATCTCCTCTGATCGAATCTCCTCTCTTAGTCTGATGATTGCGATCTTTGGGCACCGCCTTTTATACCATGCTTGACGGAGGAGAGAAATTTGCAGTTTGCGATTGTAAGCGCTGATTGGCTAGCGCACGTTATGATCTAAATGTGAGCTGGATATCGAGTGCTGTTTAAATACGAGTGCTACCAGCAATGTCATTGGTTGAGTCCCCAGATGAGTGAGGATTGTATTTATTGAGGAAGTCACTGTGGTGCTATTCACGATAGGATATTGACGGATTCGGGTGATTGGATTCGAGAGATTATATATCATTCGGTGGTGTGATTGAGATTCTGAGAGGGAGTTGCGATTAGGATTCGATTCAGATTGACCATTCAGTAAGGAGTAAGGTCGGTGAATTAGAATTTGTCTGTTCGACAAAACTATACTGGATGTGAAATTTGGACTGTGAACTCTTGTGAACGTTGCTTGTGGATTCGGTGCGGGCAGTGAGTTGTGTCCCAATATCTTGACTTATACACCAGTACTCGGCCGGGTTGTTTAATCGGCAAGTGTTGAGCCAGAGATGGCTGGCGTCCCTGTGCCGGGGTACCAGTCATTCTGGGCCGAGAAACGTGCCGCTCTTCAGGCCGAATGTAAAGAAATCATACGGCAATACCCAGAGGCCGAAACCCAGTACAGGCGCTTATTCGACGTCTTGTGCAGCATTGAGGACGTGGCCGGTTTCACAACTGCTGCAATAGGAGAAAGTGCAGAATGGGCGGCAATAGTCAGCGCCGCCGATGAAAATAGAATTAATTACTGTAAGGCCCTCTCCGGCAAGACGCTGTTCAGTGCGCTCTATGGCAACTATACAGTCACGCTAAATGAGCTGAAGTCACTGATAAAGGTCAGCACATCGGGTAAAAATATTCCAGCCGGGGAGGAAGGCTTCAAAGAAGTCCGGAGGCGGAAACGACAAAGTACCGCTGAAACCGCACCGACTCCGAAAAAACCAACTGCAGCAGTCGAAAGCAACACTAAGCCTGAGGTTGCTACCAAAAACTACTTCGCCCCCCTCAGGGAGGCAACTATGGAAACAGAAACAGAAACTTCTGCTGTAGAAGCCACTACGCTGGAGGAGGAAACCTCAGGCAAAGCAGGCAGGCCCCCCCCCAATAATTCTCACGTCCACTGTAAACCTAATTCAATTGCAGAAGCAACTTAAAAATGTGGTCAGTGGTGACTTTGAGTTCCGTAATACCAAAAGCGGGACCAGAGTCATCACCAAAAGCATGGCGGATTTCGAAGCCGTCAAGTCCTATCTCTCAAACAACAAACTTTCCTATTTTACCTTCTTTCCGAAGTCCCTAAAACCCATTAAGGCTGTAATCCGTCACCTCCCCCACAACACCCCGGCGGAAGATATTTCTGAGGGATTGGTGACCCTGGGATTTGACGTGGTTAGCGTCAAGCAGATGACAACCACCCGAGGGTCGCCTTCAGAAGGAAGGATATCCAGAAACCTTCCCCTCTTCCTTATAACCTTACCCAGGACGGCAAAATCCCAAGATATTTTCAAGCTAAATAACCTTTGCCATATTTCCATCCGGGTCGAGGCCTATAGAGCACAGAGTGGCCTTACGCAGTGTCACAACTGCCAACAATTTGGCCACGTCTGGGCTAATTGTAAACAACCTCCCCGTTGCATGTGGTGCGGGGGTGGCCACCTGCACAGAGAGTGCCCCGAGAAAGAGAACGCTACCTCCACTCCAGCGTGTTGTAACTGTGAGTTGAAGGATGGGGAGAAACCGCATCCCGCTAACTACCGCGGCTGCAGTCACGCGAAGGAGGAGCTGCAGAAGAGGAAATTGCAGAGAGCACCCAAAACCACAACAGGAAGGGTGTTCTCATCAAATATAGTCACTCCTGGAGTCTCCTTCGCGGCGGCTCTCCGAGGCAACACGTTGCAGGAGCAGCGGTCTCAGACTCTACATACACCAGTGGCAGTCCCACCAGCAGTCAAGAAACCGACCGTCCCGGTTCCTGTACTGGAACAACACACAGGTCAGTCAGTTCAGGCTTCTAATGTAAACAGTCAATCTCTCGACAATATGTTGAGAGTGGTGACTGTAGTACAGCAGATTATGACAGAGGTCAGTGGTGCAGTGTCCGAAGAGGAAAAAATAATGGCCATTACCAAAATTGTTCTGAGTCTTATGAAACAGAATGGCCACTAGAGTTCATAGGCCCCTCAAAGTCATAGCATTTAATGCGAACGGCATTGGGAGGCAGCGCTATGAGCTCAGTAAACAGCTGCAAGACCTACACGTAGATGTGGCCCTGTTTTCAGAGACACATCTGAAACCTCATGAGAGGTTCTTTATTCCAAATTACCACTTTTATAGAATCGACCGCCAGTCGGGCAGAAAGGGCGGAACTGCCGTTGCAGTAAGAAAAGGCATTCCCCACATCCATGTAGACCTACCACCCCTTGTTTCAGTAGAAGCGACAGGGGTCTGCATACCAATTGGTAATAGCGAAGTGCTGCTTGCAGCTGTTTACAAATCTCCAAGCAAAGCCTGGAGTGATGCTGACATCACTGAGCTCTTAAGCTTCAGACGTAAGTCTCTTTTGGCAGGTGATTTGAATGCTAAGAACCCATTTTGGAATAGCAGAGTTTCAAACCCCTCAGGCTTGGAACTCGTTGATTTATTTGATAGGAGTGATTTTGAAATTTCAGCACCACAGAGCCCCACTCATTATTCCCCTGCGGGAAATGGTGACGTGTTAGACATTGTGGTTCACCGAAATATCAGAGTGTCAGATGTCATCGTCTCTGATATTTTGGACTCAGATCACCTACCAATAGTATTCCACATACTGGATCATGTTAAAATTAGGAATCTTTCGGAACCCATTGAAAAATTTACAGATTGGGAGCGGTTTCAAAGCCTCGCTTCTGAATTAATATCACCTAAACTAGAAATTAATTCGGGGGTAGAAGCCGATAAAGCGGCACGCGACTTTGCAGCCTCTATTGCTTCGGCATATAGGCTGTCGACAAGTAAAGTTACCCTTTCGGACATAAACAACGATCTTCCTGGTCTAGATCGTTTGATAAAATATAAACAGAGGCTACGAAAATTGTGGCAAGAAACCAGGGATCCAGCGTGTAAAACGGCAGTCAATTGGGTCACCAAATCAATCAGGCAAATGACCCGTAAAAAGGCACTTGAACGGTGGGAAACAAAAATAAGTAACACCGAAGTCACACCTCAGTGTATATGGCCCATTGCGAAATCTCTCCTTCAGAGAGACGGACCAAGGGCACCAACTGCTATTCATGGTTCTTCTGGCCTAAAATTTTATCCTTCTGAAAAAGCCAATGAAATTGCCGACTGTTTGGAAACTCAGTTCACGCCACATGACCTGTGCGATAAAAACCATGAAGAGCGGGTGGAGGCTAGAGTTCAAGCTCTGCTGGAAGCCGTAGATGAAACCCCCCCTCTAAGGATCAGACCATGTGACGTTCATAAATTAATAAAATCTCTGAAATTAAAAAAGGCCTGTGGAATTGACGGCATTCCAAACGAATGCCTCAGGCACCTTCCAAGGAGACCATTGGTTCACCTAACTCACTTATTCAATCACTGTTTTCGGCTCTCTCACTTTCCAAATACTTGGAAGGAAGCAAAAATAATAACTTTACCTAAACCGGGTAAAGACCCGAAATTTCCTCAAAATTTACGTCCGATCAGCCTCCTGTCCACGACAGGAAAACTATTCGAAAAAGTAATTTTGAAATTCCTCCGTAAACATATTGAAGAAAGAGACCTGCTCAACGCAAGTCAGTTTGGTTTTCGTGCACGTCACAGCACGACATTGCAATGTATGAGGCTGGCGGACCACGTGACCCTTAATTTCAACAATAAAATGTCTACGGCTGCAGTGTTCTTGGACATCGAAAAAGCCTTTGATACCACGTGGCACTCAGGCTTGCTGTTTAAATTATCAAAATTGGAATTCCCCAACTCTTTGACCAAGCTTATTGGGTCCTTTCTCTCTAAACGTAAATTCAGGGTCTCTGTTGAAGGCGAAATGTCAACGCCAAGGGAAATGCAAGCAGGGGTGCCACAAGGTTCTGTTCTTTCCCCTACTCTCTTCAATTTGTATATAAATGATGCCCCCCATACACAAGGCGTTCACCTGGCCCTCTTTGCAGACGACACCTGTCTGTATGCGACAGATCGCAAAGAGGGTTTTATTGTTAGAAAACTCCAGCGCGGTCTCAGCTCAATGGAGACCTGGTGTGAGCGCTGGAATATAAAAATTAATGAAGATAAGACTCGGGGGGTCTACTTCTCTCGTGGTCGTCGACCGCCTGAGTCTTGTCTTACTCTAAATGGAAGAAACATTCCATTTGTAAATAGTGCAAAATATCTAGGTGTAATCTTCGATAAGAAAGTGACTTGGAGATTACACATAGAAATGATCGAAGCCAAGGCCTTCAGAACATTCATTAGAGTGTATTCCCTATTCAAAAGTGAGCGATTGAGCGCTAACATTAAACTGACCCTCCACAAAGCTCTTATTAGATCCGTAATGACTTATGCTAGTCCCGCCTGGGAGTTTGCGGCAGACACTCATCTAGTGAAATTGCAGCGCCTGCAAAACAAGGTTCTCCGCACGATTGGCAATTTTCCAAGGCGCACACCGGTCCGCGATTTGCACATGGCATTCAAAATCCCGTACGTATATGATTACATAACAAAATTATGCAGGCAACAAGCAGAAGTCATACAAAATCATGATAATGAGAATGTTAGCAACATCGGACAAGGCGAAGCCCGACACAGAAAGTATAAGAGGCTTAAACTTGCCGGCGGTCAGGCGTACGACCGTTCGAGTGACTAGACTGCCGTGGTAGCTAATACTACTAGTATATTTATATATATATTAAAAGGCATAATCTGCTGTACCTGGCCTGGACTGACAGAGGCCGTGTATATAGCGTACATAGAAGTAAGGAATAAGTTTGTATTTGTAAATGTATGTAGATAGAGACAATGGACTTAATACAGACTGACTAACAAATGACAGACCCGACCTCTCGTCAGAGAGGGCGCTACACATGGACAAGACAGTAACTTTCACTCAAAAGAAATATCTGGTCATGAGCCCCAGCTGGGGCTCGACACCAAGACTGACAGACTGACTGACCGTCAGTTGCAATGTGACTCAGACTCATACTTAGGTGCTATTCACTGTGGTGCTTAGGTGGTGCGTGGGAAGAGAATTGATTGATGGAAATCTGTGGTTCTCAAGATTAGATTGTTTAATGCAGTGGTTCCCAAACTTTTTCGGTTCACGGCGCTCTTAAGTGTATCAGGATTTTTCCAAAGCGCCCAAAGTCAAAACATAGGCTTACCTAAGAGTTGCAGTGCACAGTTGGTGCGGTTAGGTTGGTTAAGTTAAAAAAATAAATAAATCACGTATTTCAAATTCACAAACAATTTATGTAAAAAGTATTAAATAAGTACTCATTTTGACAATCATATCATTGAATAAATAAATCATAATTAGTGAGACGGATGAGCCTGTTGTTCACTGCACATCTTCTCAAATCTTGGGATCAAACTGGACACAGCCACCCTCATTTCCTGTTCTACGTTGATTTTTGCACGATACTTGCTTTTTATCACAGCGACCGCCGAAAACCCAGCTTCGCACAAATATGACGTCCCAAATGGAATTAAGATTCGCTGAGCCTTACCACTTAGCAGCGGATATTAATCTTTTACTAATACCCAAAAGTCAGTTAGTTCCATGCTGCCAAATTTTGTCTTCAGTGTATTGTCGCAAGACAGCCCAATAAGACTTTCTTCTTCTACAGACGTAAATTCAGATGGAGCTTTGGCCCTGAATGGGTCTTGAATCCATGCGAACTTGTCGATATTATTGTTATGGCCCTAATTTGAGATTGTAGAGTGTAAGCCATTACCCAAAACGGTCGCGACTTGCGAAAGGAGTTTCGCAGTCATTACAGTAAATTGTAAACACCGGGACTGGCAATTAGGGTAAGAATGTGCATGCTCAGCAAGTCTGTGTACTCACAGAGCGAGAAGCTTGCCTCACTCGGTCACTGGGGAAATCGTAAGAGACCGCAAACACAGCAATAAGACGCAAGGGGTCCGCCCACATCCACCGACAAGAACCAATGAGAACATAACTTTGGGAAATTGGAACACAAGGGGGGAGTTAACTACCCTCTGTCGTCAACGCTAAATCAGCGAATTAAAACCATAAATTAGGGAATTTCGGGGGATTTGGGGGATGTTCTAACACATAATATTCGGTTGTCAGCCGAAGGCTCTCTTCAACATGGGTCTGACGAGTGCTGGAAATTAGCCTGCATCTTGTACTACACGTAAGTTTATTTACGCATAACAGTCAAGCTGGTTAATATTATTGTGAGGATATTATTGTTGATAACAGTGTTGTTGAGCTAATTTAATGTGCTAACTTCAGTGTACCCAGTGAGCCCTTAGGGGAGGATCCTAGAATGATGTAAGCGCTTAGGATGTGTGTCAGGCCAGAAGGTTTTATAGTAGATGTGTAAGGGTTATGGTTAGTACGTAGGGTAAAGATGGTATACGGGAATTGAGATATATAAGTTAACTAAGGGTAGAGTATGTCAGAAGAAACATTACTAAGGATAGGGGAATCATATAATAATGTGTAGTCATAAATATACAGGCAAAGGATTCAGGATAACCAAGGGGGGACTTGCATGTCCTCATTAGTCAAGTCCGAGAGAGAGGCTCGAGGCCTCCATCCCCGAAGGGGAAGAACTTGGAAGGGTCTATCGTGTAGTAAAGACTCTATGCAGACCCGACTGTAGGTCGGTCTAGTTAATAATGTAAATTTGTAAATTATGTAAATACAAAAGTGTAAATAGATGGAGTAGATAGATAGGATAGGATGTACCGAGGTTGTGATTCATATCTATAAGCAACTTTCCCACATCCGATCCCGAGCATTCCTGACCAAAGCGAGGGTCGAACTGGCACAGGCAGCAGTAGCAGCCGACGACAACGAAAGACAAACAGGGATAGGCACCTGCCCCACACCGGCGGAGTTAAGTAGCCTAGATACCAACGCCCCTTAAGATATACAGTTACAGTGTAATAATAAAGTATTAAGTCGCTACCTGTAAACTACGGGAGGAGTGGTCAAGGAGCTATGACTATATGCCAGGGAGTGGTGCCCACAATCGAAAGGACAGATAATAGATGGTGGCAGCTTTTGAGAGAAGGAAACCCCGAAATAGGAGAATCCTAGTCAAAGGTGAGCTAGGATGATTGTGAGAACTCCTTACAGAGCAAGTGACGATGGAGGCCAGGAAGGATACCTCCACGGCCCCCTACTTGTGGCGTAACAATGGTGGCAGAGGAGGCTACCGCCACGCCCCCCTGCTCCACGGCATTACAATTATCTTCTTGAAAGTATTTTTCAAACCAATTGATAAGCTGTGATAGGTGCTCTTCAAAAACCGATTTTACGTTGTGAGAGAAATCAACTTCACTGGAGATCACAAACTGCTGCAACAAGGGGAAGCAATCTTTGCCACCATCTTCATTCATTTTTCTTCTCCATAGCTGTAATTTTTTTCTGAAAGCTGAAATCCTCTCGACCAATTTCAAAATGTGCATGTTGCCTCCCTGAAGGGAGAGATTCAATGCATTTAACTTTTCAAAGATATCACACAAGTATGCTAGTTTTACCAAAAATGATTGGTTTCTAAATGGCGCTTTAGCTTACTTGGAAGCATGCACTCTGGTGCCAAAACTTTCAAACACAGTACCCACTGCGGTCTCTCTTCATGGTTGACATCTGTCGATGTAAAGTCAAAATCCAAATAACTATAGTCATATTTACGACATTTCGGCTTCGTCNCCCCCCCCCCGCCACTAGTTTGTGGTGCGTTCTCTTTATTTTCACCCCTACAATGCTTATTAATGTTCAATAAAACTTGTCCATTTTTAGGAAGATAAGAACAACAACTTTTAATAGTTTACTTGATCACAACACTATTAGGTTGGTTCGATCTTCATTAAATCAAGGGCGCGGAGACAGAAATTTATTTACAAACACCAAGTACCGAGAAAGTTCGATAAATACCGTATTTACGCATGTATAGGCCGAACATTTTTTTGCCAAAAATTCAAGATAAAAACTGGGGTGCGGCTTATATTCGAAATATTCGAAATCACACTTCATTTAAAAAAATGATATTCATAATTAGTAACACAGGATGTTCAAAGATCGAGGAAACCGGGGCAGCAGCGTAGAGCGGATGGAACGTTTCTCTGCGACTACTGTGCCCTTCCCCGCTAGCGAGAGTGCAGTCGTGTCGCTGATACCCTTACATCAGTTTCTGTACATGCACACATTTATAAGAATACTGTAAAAAGATAATACAAACTTACCGTGCTTTATAACAGGTGCTGAAAGTGACCCCCTTCTGCTTCCAAACATGCTTCGCATCGCATGAATAAATTATGCGACACTTTCTGAAGTTGGTCCACGGTAATTGAACCATATTACTGTTCATCGCTTGACTCGTTACTGTCGATGTCGCTCTCGCTCGAAGTTTCGCTGTCAGGTGACGTCAGCCATACAGCGTCATCTCAGTCCCGTCCATTGCGTTGGAAATGGATGTGACTTTAAAACTTTTGGAAACAATTTCTTCTGGTATGGTGTTCCATGCAGCCACAATCCACTCACACATCTGACTTAATGAAGATTTCTTCAATCGTCCAGTCGGCGTCATCTCCGTGGAACCGCATCTCCAGTCCCGGTAAAAGCGCGGCAAATGAGACTTGAAAGGACGGTTTATTGACACGTCAAGTGGTTGTAACATGCCAGTCATCCCCCCTGGTATCACAACCATATCACTTTTCTCCTGCCTCATCTTCACTTTCACATTTTCTGTTAAATGGCTTCGAAAACTGTCAACCACTATCATTGACCGCTGACGTAAAAGTGCGCCTGGGCGCCGAAACCACACTGATTTCAACAAATCCAGATAGAGCTCTTCAGTCATCCATCCTTTTTCTTGAACTCTCACCAAAATTCCCGGTGGAAGCTTTTCTTTCGGCAATGTTTTGCGTTTGAAGATTACAAATGGTGGTAGTTTGTTTCCATCAGCAGTGATACCAAGCATTACGGTACACCGCTGCTTTTCTGCTCCTGCAGTCCGCACATGCACTGTTTTTTCGCCTGCTTTGTTCACTGTACTTTCACCCGGCATTTCAAAGAACACAGGAGTTTCATCAACATTTCCAATAGCTCCCATGGTGTAGTTGTGCGTCTTTCTTAATTTCAGGACATGTTTCTCAAATGCAAGCAGTTTGTCTTGGTATGTGTCGGGAAGGCGCTGCGCTATTGACGTCCGTCGCCGAATTACAAGATCATGTCGGGCCATAAAGCGCCTTGCCCATCCATAACTTCCCATAAATTCATTACGAGGAATTTTCATTCTGTCCGCTATTTTGAGGCCTTCAAATTGAATCATTTCCACAGACACTGAAAATCCATCCGCCCGTGTATTACGCACGTATCGCAAAAGTTTATTTTCAAGTTCTGGAAATTTAGCTTTCTTTCCGCGGAAAGATTGTCGATTTTGTGACGCTTTTTCAAGGGCATCTTTCATTAGTAGCCATCTTCGTACATTTTTTTTCGTCAACGTCGAATTTTCTCCCTGCTGCTCGATTTCCGTGTTCTTGTGCGTAACGCACCACTTGAAGTTTAAATTTAGACGTATAACCTTCTCTTACTCGACCCATGTTTCACCCATAACTAACCAGGCAAGTCAAGTAAAGGCGAAAATTTTATAACTCTCCCCCACAATGCCTTTGTTCCGAGCGGTACCGTTATTTTCGCTAGTTGCGAACTTAGGAATGTTAAACGTTGCCAAATTTTGGAATAATTTCTACTCCTGAAATAATATTCTAAGAAAATTATTTTTTCTATAATTTCTGTCTGAAAATTGTGCTGTGGCCTATACATGCACGCGGCCTATACATGCGTAAATACGGTAAGTATAACAATCAATTCACTATATTCACATTGATGCACTGAGCGACACCCACGTCTTTTCGCGCAGCTGGCTGAGCAACAACTGCCTTCTGCACTGCAGTGACTAGAACAATCCAGAGTTTAATAGAGCAAGATTTCATCTTACACTTATGTTTCTGCATAATCACCACCTCCCGTTATGCACTTTTGCCAGTGATGAACAAGAGTCTGTATGCTGAGCCCCTAAAAGTCTGCACCAGCGGAGGCTAACCACTTTCTTACAACTGAAATGATAGCATCATGGTCTGGAAAATGTTGCCCACATAGTCCATCTTTCATAGGCTCAAAGAGATGGAAGTCTGAAGGTGCTAAACCAGGGCTATAAGGTGGATGTTGGAGGACAGTCCAGCCAAACTTTGCAATGTGCGTGGTGGTCGCCAAACTGGTATGGGGTCTAGCGTTATTGTGTTGCAAGCAAAAGGTTGTCTGCTTCTCTGGCCTGACTAGGGAAATGCGGGTTTTCAGCTTAGTCAGCGTCGTCTTGTAGCGTTCAGAATTGACACTCTCACCAGGCTCCAGGAAATCCAACAAAATCACACCCCACCTATGCCAGAAGACTGTGCACATCACTTTCCCTGCCAATGGCTTTGTCTTGANGAAGGTCTTCTAGAAAAATCTAAACTAGCTCAACATGCCTATGAAGAGGGACATAGGGTAGGCTGGGATGAAGCTAAGATATTGGATATTGAAAGCCACATGAGGTATAGGAAATACAAGGAAGCGGCCCATATGGCATGCTCGGCCAACCCAATTAGCCAACCCAGTTTGGACTTTTCTCCCATTTGGATCCCCATTATCAGCAATGAAGTCACCAATTCACATAGAAGATCTGTATGACGTGATATATGCTTTTATTTAATTCTATTAACTTCTAAATTAGATAGACGTAATTTACTCCACTGCTGACGCTAGTTAGACACTATTAGTATTTGTTACTAGTTCATCTTTCTATTCCATGCCGTGGGGTCATGGACCTGGTTATGAGTTTAGTTTCGTGGCATAAATTTCTACAGATCTATCTATCCTGGTTCCACGCTTGTGTTTGCTTCAATTTGTTATGAATATATTTCTTATTAGCTCTAATGGACTTAGCCTGGTCTCAGGTGTTTATATTCTTCATGTTTTGTGACATCGGTTTGTCCAGTGATTGAGGCTAGCTCTTTCTAACGGACCCAACTGAATAGGTGTTTTCCTTCAACTGAGGACGGAAACAGATCCAGTTTCCGAAACGTCGTGTTTTTATTTTGTTATCTTAAAAACCAGGATGATGGATATAGTCCAAAAACCCAACATATCAGTTCAGTTTTGAGTTTCGTGGTCCAGTATAAGCATCCTCAGGACCCACCTGGAACAAACTTTGTGATAATCCAGCTTCCCCAACATCATATCCAAAGCATTACAACCGATATTAAGCCGGTCACACAGTTCCCTGGTTGTTATCTGTCGATCTGTACGGAAGAGCTGATCAAGGCGCTGTTCATTGTGAGGAGTGGCAGATGAGCTGGGAGCAAGTGGCTTGTCATGCACTTCACTTTCGCCACTGTTGAAACACTACGCACTGCCTCACTGTGATGACATCCACTGTATCATCTCTGTACACCTTTAGTAAACATCGATGGATGTCAGTGGGTGCAATTTGTTCGGCAGTGAGAAATTCAATAACACATCTCTGTTTTGAATGCACTTCTATGTTAGATGCCATTTTGGTGCACTGCTCTGCTGTCGCTATCTGTCGCATGACAACCAAATTAACAGTACGTTGGCCGGAAGGTTCAACCTTTACTATATATACAATGGAATATACAATGCATGTAATTAAACACACAAATAAGGATATTAATGAACATCAAAGAAAATTTCTATATATATACATATAGACGGAGATTCCTACTTTTCTCGGGCAGTTCTCAGCTCTGCATTTCACAGCTACTGATGCACTGCTGGCTGCAAGGCACATACAAATGTTGCCAATGAATCAGTATGCCTGTGGCCACTAGCATTTTGAATGAAGTATACAATTCACAGGTCACAGAAGGTGTTGAAAATGCTGTCCCCATACACAAAGACATTCCTTGAACCAGCATAAGGGGTTCTGATTAACCCTTAACCTACCAATATTATATTTATCTATAGGAAGGAGCACCCCGTGTTGGCCAAATATTATACATCTATATATATATATATATATGAGGCAGGACTTGTGCTCCGTTTGGGAGTGCTGACAGTTTGATATTGGGTTTGAAATCAAAACATACCCAGGCAAGGTTATGTCAGAGATTCATTTGTTAGCTCTGAACAATGAAATTGTTTATCACGGTACTGATTTCGATAACACTTACGTTTAGAAATGAGTGTTTATGGTGTGGTCACACACATATACAATTCAATATTATTTTAAATGCTCTCAGCAACTTCATGATCCACACTGTGTCATCTGATCACACACTGCTCACATACTACTCAGCTGGCTTTTTATACCGTTCTGTTGCCTCGTGTTAACGGCGGTGTCTCCTGTTACGTCACAGTGGGAAGTTCTGTTACCTCACCTTCAGGGGGTGGGGGAGCGGAGCCTTTACTGGTATGTTAGCATCTTACTGTAGCAGGCGCAGTTGCTCTGATGCTGTTATGTCACCGCTGGAGGGGTGGGGGTCCTGCATAGAGCAAATGTGTCACAACATTTTATTTTGTGTCTCGGAAGAGGCATAAACCTACTGAGCCAGTATTCCTTTGTGAGTAAAAGTCATCTTCATCACTGTGACTTTCGGTATCAGTGTGAGCCTGGCAATTTTTTTTACTAATATTACAATTATTTTGCATCACTATTGTGCGAGTATTACTAATAGGTGAGTGTGTCGCTTTGCCACTCAACATAATTTATTCGATTTTGCGGGAAACCTCCCCCTCCCCAAGATTATACTTTAATCGCACGGACGAATATCACGGTCAGTGGCGTTTCTTGGGGGGAGGAAGTTCATCTGGTGCCCAACAGAGTCGACTGGAGGTGAAACATTCACAGCACTGGCCCACCAAAGGGAAACAAAGATGTTGTGTGTGTTCGCTAAATAAGAAAAGCAGGGGCACCATTTTCTATTGTAAAATGTATGATGTTGCGCTGTGTGTCTTGGAGTGCTTTGAGAAGTGGCACAGGCGCGCGTCAAGATCGTGAGGTATCATAAAATGTGAAGTGACTACATACGTCTGTACACTCAGGCACACACCACTCAGGGGGCTGTGCTCCCTCTGTCCCTCCCTACCCTGTCAAAACTCATGCCTACCGATTTAACATCCCACCGTACTGTGGCTTCAAACTTGTATTTATTCTTCTTACGATTTTTCATGTTATTTACTCTCATTTTCCAGAGTAATTTGAATGAACTTCAACCTGTACATGCTGAGGATCGACGATATTCCTGTGATGAGTGTGGAGATTCTTTCAGTCAAGAGCAAATTCTGATAGCACATCAGTGCATACACAGTGGGGAGAAGTCATTTTGCTGTGATGTATGTAAAAAGTCATCCAGCCTGCAGAGTACTCTGAATAGACATCAGAGGATACTTAGTGAGGAGAAGCCATTTTGCTCTGTTGTATGTAATAAGTCATTAAATCAGCAGAGTACTCTGAAGAAACATCAGCGCATACATATTGGGGAGAAGACATTTTGCTGTGTTGTATGTAATAAGTCATTTAATCAGCAGAGTGCTCTGAAGAAACATCAGCGCATACATAATGGGGAGAAGCCATTTTGCTGTGATGTATGTAAAAGGTCATTCAGTGATCAGAGTACTCTGAAGACACATCAGCGCATACATAGTGGGGACAATCTATTTTGCTGTGATGTATGTAAAAGTCATTCATTAATCAGAGTCATCTGAAAACACATCAGCGCATACATAGTGGGGAGAAGCCATTTTGCTTTGATATATGTAATAAGTCATTTAATCAGCAGAGTACTCTGAAGAAACATCAGCACATACATAGTGGGGAGAAGCTATTTTACTGTGATGTATGTAATAAGTCATTCAGTGATCATAGTAGTCGGAAGAAACATCAGCGCATACATAATGGGGAGAAGCCATTTTGCTGTGATGTATGTAGAAATTCATTCAGGGATCAGAGTTATCTGAAGACAAATCAGCGCATACATAGTGGGGAGAAGCCATTTTGCTGTGATGTATGTAGAAATTCATTCAGGGATCAGAGTTATCTGAAGACAAATCAGCGCATACATAGTGGGGAGAAGCCATTTTGCTGTGATGTATGTAAAAATTGTTTCAGTGATCAGAGTAATCTGAAGACACATCACCTCATACATAGTGGGGAGAAGCAATTTTCCTGTGATGTATGTAAAAAGTCATTCAGGGATCAGTGTCATCTGGAAACACATCAGTGCATACATAGTGGGGGAGGAGCCATTTTGCTGTGATGTATGTAATAAGTCATTTAATCAGCAGAGTAATCTGAAGAAACATCGGCGCATACATAGTGCGGAAAAGCCATTTTGCTGTGATGTATGTAATAAGCCATTTAATCAGCAGACTCATTCAAAGACACATCAGCGCATACATAGTGGGGAGAATCCATTTTGCTCTTATGTATGTAAAAAGTCATTCAGTGATCATAGCAGTTGGAAGAGCCATCAGCGCATACATAGTGGGGAGAAGCCATTTTGCTGTGATGTAAGTAAGATGTCATTTAATCTGCAGTGTACTCTGAAGAGACATCTGCGCATACATAATGGGGAGAAGCCATTTTGCTGTGATGTATGTAAAAAGTCATTCAGTGATCATAGCAGTTGGAAGAGCCATCAGCGCATACATAGTGGGGAGAAGCCATTTTGCTGTGATGTAAGTAAGATGTCATTTAATCTGCAGTGTACTCTGAAGAGACATCTGCGCATACATAATGGGGAGAAGCCATTTTGCTGTGATGTATGTAAAAAGTCATTCAGTGATCAGAGTCATCTGAAGACACATCACCGCATACATAGTGGGGAAAAGCCATTTTGCTGTGATGTATGTAAAAAGTCATTCAATGTTCAGAGTCGTATGAAGACACATCAGCGCATACATAGTGGGGAGAAGCTATTTTGCTGTGATGTATGTAAAATTCATTCAGGGATCAGTGTCATCTGGAAACACATCAGCGCATACATAGTGGGGAGAAGCCATTTTGCTGTGATGTATGTAATAAGTCATTCAGTGATCATAGTAGTCTGAAGAGACATCAGCGCATACATGTTGATGTGTGCATTAAATCATACAGCAGTAGAGATGGGTTTAGGCTGAAGGAACTCTATTTGACTTATAGCATACCACAGTTTTTTAGAATGCTACAATATATTGGAGTTGATTGCTGTTGCTAACCTTTAGAACTGACTGGAAATGAACCGTGTACCATGATATGGGGTCTGTCGTTATTGTGTTGCAAGTAAAAGGTTGTCTGCTTCTCTGGCCTGACTAAGGAAATGCGGGTTTTCAGCTTAGTCAGCGTCGTCTTGTAGCGTTCAGAATTGACAGTCTCACCAGGCTCTAGGAAATCCAACAAAATCAAACCCCATCTATGCCAAAAGGCTGTGCACATCACTTTCCCTGCCAATGGCTATGTATTGAACTTCTTTTTCCTTGGGGAATCCAGATGTCACCACTCCATGGACTGTCTTTTTGGATTCCAGCTCATAGTGGTGACAACACGTCTCATCTCGAATGACAATGATGATGTACAGAAACTTGTCACCTTCAGCCTCAAACTTGTGCAACGGGTCCTGACAAACTTCAATTCGATGTAAGATTTGAGGCTTTCACGGCGGTGACTATGAAGAAAGCAGTCTTCTGGGATTTGGCACCGTGTATATGTGGTGTTAACCGACGTTTCGGAGGATCGTATCGCCTCCATCTTCAGGGTAGAAGAAAAAGTATAAGAATTCTGCAAGCGACAAGACCCTGAGAACGGTAGAAGCAGACTGGAAATATCACAGCTGTGTGTCAGCAGAGAGCGTAGGGGGGAAGGNGGATGCAGTTCGATCTCAATGGCTTCCCTAATAATGCGATCCATATAGCGCGTCTTGGTGGCGAGGATGGAGGTATTCTGAAGCTGAATGCGGTGTCCCAGTTCGATGCTGTGTTCAGCTACGGCCGACTTGTCCGGATGTTCGAGACGGATGTGCAAATAACAGTATAAATACTGTAACGTGTATCCCACTTCTGACACCAATGTAGCGTGTCTTGAGTGTCACGCTACAAATAAGTTCACGCCGTTCCAATATAGCGGATTTATTACGATCGTTCGTTCTACACGCACTTTACAGCCATTTACAACTTGCAGTGTCGCAATCACTGCTCACAATATTAGGCGACGCTGGACTATCTTATCCGAGGGCTGATGACGTCTGCATTCCTAGCCGGCACTTCCGAGACTGACTTTCTTCGACGACGGATGTTCCTAAACTAAACTTCTCGTCGAAGCTGGGCTTTGTCCTTGGCCGCTTATAGGTAACGAACCTTCTGTTATAGCCGTGGAAACGTCGCTTTGTTTGCTCCGCGTTTCCTACGCTTTAACCCATTGTTATTGCGTTGTCTCTGTGGGAACGCTTCGCGTATTCGTCACCGTGGAGATTCGATGTTTATTATGCAACGGTCTGTTCTCGCGTTTCCATAGAAGTGGCTCTCCTTTCAGACACGTTACATTGCTCCCTTCTAAAGGTTGTTCGTCCCCGAACAGCCTAAAGGTTCTCCTTCGGTTTCGATTCGAGGTGTTCTGCTTGCAACTTCTGCGTTCGGCCTTGGTGTCCTCTGCGCGTCTTATTGCGCTGTTCACTTTACAGCATCCGCCCCTCTCTTCAGTTCTGCTCGTCCCGAGCATTTGCCAAGTCCAGAATTTGTCGGTCGCCTTGTTTCACATTCGTTCCTCACTTACATTCCTCATGCATTCTTGCTGGGGAGGCCGGTACTTCTACTTTACCGGTTCCTCCCATAAGGGTCGTTTCCCTTTTTCCGTTTTGGAGGGGGTCGGCCCCTCCACAGTGTCCAATCTTTGTTTTGGCGTAGGCTGACGGGAGATTTGGCTATACGCTTCTCGATCACTAGTCCCGTCGTCTTCTTGTATGCCCTGTAACATTCTGCCTCTTCCAGTCGCGGCTGCTGCTTTGTGCATGCGTTTTCTACTCTAATATTGCACTCGGACTCCACCTGACGTCTTCGCCATTTAGGGGCTCCCCTTGCAACGTTGTTCCAAGTTGGGTTGATCCCCATGGTGTGTCCCCTACGTCGTGCTACTTTTGCACGGAGGGACACCCTGACGGTAGCGGTGGCATACTTCTTCTGGTGCCCATCTTGAATTTGGGCGCGTTCTCCCCGTCCTTTACGCTGGCATCCGAAGGCTCCCTTGGGAGCTTCCTTCTTGAAGTCTGTTCTCCAACGTCGTGCCACTGTCGCGCGACGGGATGTTATTGCGTTGTCTCTGTGGGAACGCTTCGCGTATTCGTCACCGTGGAGATTCGATGTTTCTTATGCAACGGTCTGTTCTCGCGTTTTCATAGAAGTGGCTCTCCTTTCAGACACGTTACAATACATAAGAAAACATTACGTACATAAGAGAGTAATACAAATATTTGTATATTTGGAGTTGGAGCTAACTAGACAGAAAATGATTTACAAGACATGTGAGACTGACAGACATGCAACAAGCAGAACACGTAGGGAACTTCTGTGATGAATATGGGGAAACTTAAAAAATGTGCCCTTATTCAAGGCATGAATCAACATAGGGGATAGAATGACTAATACGTAGGTAAGTCAATAAGTAAGTTACAAATGGATATAGAACTTAAAAAATATGAGTACTGATTTGAAAAATGCTTTTATTTCTCAACATAATCTCCCTGTACATTGAGGCATTTGTCCCATCGTTACACAAGTCCCTGATAACCAGCAGCATAAAATTCTTTGGGCTGCTGTCGGAACCACACGGCATGGCCTACCTCATAATGCATAACAGTTTCAGGCTTCCGTTGAATGGCCTTACGAAGTTTCCTGAGGATGTTACAGTATGAGTCGGCAATTTACGGTTTGTCCTTGAGGCTGGAATGTGGTGAGCAGTATGTCTTCATGATCCCAGAAGACTGTGAGTATCACTTTCCTGGAGGATGGTGTCACCTTAAACTTTTTTTT
>NW_019721038.1:0-588 GCF_002891405.2 Cryptotermes secundus | reverse complement strand
AAAGAATTTGGAAGTGGTCGTGGCCTATTATAATGCACTGTCACGGAATTTACTTTCTTACCTCAGGCCGGAGATCCAGTCTCCGCACAGCAGGAAGTGACAGGTTTTTGAAGAAAATTGTATAATGCTCGTGTCGATGACGATGAGGTGGGCAGGGCATGTAGCACGAATGGGGGAGACAAGGATTGCGTATAGAATACTGGTGGAAAAGCCCGGAGCAAAGAGACCACTGGGAGTTGGTGGGTGGACAATATTAAAATGGATCTTAGAGAGATACGGTGGGAAAAATGAATTGGATTTATCTGCCTCGGGGTATGTCCTATTGGAGTAATATGAACACAGCGAGGAACGTTAACAAATTGCTATTTATTCGTTCAAGTAGCACAGGAAGCAAGTAGGAGTTGCAGCAGGGCGTTATGAGGTGTGGCTATAATTAACAACACACGAGTCTTTCTTTAGTTCGAAGGTGGTGGTTACGTCAGCCGGCTCCTCTGATCGTCTTTCATATATCAACACGCCAAGCCCGCCAGAGATCCAACTGCGTATATTGAATGTTCACAAGTCAGACATTTCTTTGTGATCACACAT
>NW_019721037.1:0-1783 GCF_002891405.2 Cryptotermes secundus | reverse complement strand
AAACTGGGTAACCCAGAAATTAATTACAATTAAAACTAGTTGGCTAACTAATGATTAATTTTTTCTAAGCCTAATATACTATGTAAATTAAAACTAAGTCACTTCCGCTGAATTACTTAGTACTTTAACATTTAGCTAGTTCGAACGGTTTCTTCCGTTTGAGTTGTCTAATGATATTGTTCATGTTGAGAAGTCTGGACGCTTCAGTGTTGACATGGTTTTGGAGTCTGTTTTCATGAGAGGTGGCTAACTTAGCGATGATATCTGTAACCGTCTCGATCCCAAGGTCATGATGAAGGTAACTGTTATGAACGTACCATGGTGCGTTGACAATACATTTTAGCACTTTGTTCTGATAGCGTTGAATCACTTGAGCTGGATACCTTAACTCCAAACTGGACGTAGAATTAGAATATACAATACCAATGACTGATTCGATGATGTAAAACATTAATCTAAAATTTTATTCTTGTTTTATACTATCACCTCTGTTTTATATGATTAATAGTATTGTATCCTATTTTACTAGTACTGCAGTTCAGTGGTGTATATATGTTAACTGTGTATTTGCCTGATGATGGCTATTGATAGCCGAAACTAGGCACTGATCTTGATATTTATTGTGTTGTGACGGTTAATAAAGAGGTTATATATTGTAACACAACAGGATGCATGAAATGGAAATTAGAATATACAAAACTATAATTTTGCCTCTGGTTCTGTATGGGTGTGAAACTTGGTCTCTGACATTAAGGGGGAAGATAGACTGAGGATGTTTGAGAACAGGGTGTTGAGGAGAATATTTGGTTTGAAGAGAGATGAAGTGACAGGAGGTTGGAGAAAACTGCACAATGAAGGGCTTCATAACTTGTACTCTCCTCCAAGTATAATTAGAATGATCAAGTCAAGGAGGATGAGGTGGGCAGGGCATATAGCATGAAGGGGGAAGAAAAGGAATGCATATAGGATATTGGTGGGAAAGCCAGAAAGAAAGAGACCACTGGGAAGACCAAGACTTAGGTGAGTGGACAATATTAAAATGGGTCTTAGAGATAGGATGGGATGGTGTGGATTAGATTGATCTGGCTCAGGATAGGGACCAGTGGAGGGCTCTTGTGAACACAGTAATAAACTTTCGGGTTCCATAAAATGCTGGGAAATTTTTGGGTAGCTGCAGAATTGGTGGCTCCTCTAGAAGGGCTCAGTTCCATGTGTAGGTAAGTAACTCTTTAGGAATAGATCCCATGACCTTCCAGCTTGTAGTATAGTGCTTCAACCAACTGTACTACAGATCAAGTGTCCGGTTATTCACAGTGGTGAAGGTTTAGCCTGTGGGCTTCTGTACCTTGCTGTCAGGCTGCAGTATCAGATCCCAGTAGACTATGGGTCATTCCATGTGAAGTCATCCAGAGAGGTCGCTCACCATTTTTTAAAAAAATTCATATTTTGTACACTTTTTTCTACATATTTTCACACTTCAAAAATACAATAAAACTTGGTTATAGCAACATCGGTTTCTGCGACACCTTGTCTATTGCATCAAATATTCAATGGTACAAACTAATTCCTCATAAAGCAACTGTTTTTATACCTTGCTTAGTACGACATGCACAAATGCATCAACCTCGTATGTAACGTCATTTTCATTCCTGAATTTCTCTGATATTGTGGGAAAGTTCGATGTGTCTGCCCACCCTCACTTTCTCTACTTGCTGACGTGACTGTCCTCAAAGAATACGTCCGCGGGCTGCAAGAGGAGCGTGGGTTTTATGCGAAAACAAGG
>NW_019721036.1:101223-102828 GCF_002891405.2 Cryptotermes secundus | reverse complement strand
GATGTCTGCATGTGGATGGTCAACTGACACGTCAAAGCAAGACATGCTCACAGAATGCCAGGTCCCGTGCTTGCCCCCGGTGTATCTGTAAGGCAATATCGAACTTCGGTAACAGATTCCGAGACATTTTACAGGTTTGGAGATTACGATTAATATAATGGGTCTCTGCTGAAGAAGAGGGAAAGTTTCACTAAGCTTTTCACTTCTCATTCTTTTCACAGACAGGCTGTATCTATGTATCGCCAAACAGATGAAACGGGGGACATGTTACAACAGAAACTTTGGCGCATCAGTTCACCCGTTCACCAGTGTTCTAAGTCAGCACGTGCAACCAGGGCAGCAGATACACAAGGTATTGCCCATCCCCTCACATTACTGGCATGTGACAGAAATGTCTAGGCCAGGTTCAGTTACAGGGGAACGATGTGGAGAACAATACAGCAAGTACATGCAAATCACATCATTGCTCCTAACATCAAAATTAAACTCTGAATCTGTAGTCACCTTCACAGTTAGGGACACAAGTTAAGTGAGTTAAAGTGGTAACACTTCTGCCTTGTATTCCGAAGAGCCATGATTTCAATTCTGGCCAAGTCACTGACTACCCTGGCTGGTTCAGGACTTTTTTCTGCTTTTCTTCACTCCCTTCAGGAAAAACTTGATGCAGTAACTTAAATTACTTGTATACCATTACTGCATCCATCCACATCTGTTCCAATCATTATTACCACATGATGCAGTTTCAGTCTCATTTACTGTCACTGAACTACAAATAAAAAATAAACAGCAGTGAACAACTTCCAGCTCCAAATACAGGCAGATGCTGGCATGGCACCTCATACTAGACCACAACTGCCTCTACATAGTCCGACCTACTGACAGCATTAGTAAACAAACCATAAACAAACAAACTTAAGAAGGGGAAAAAAAAAACAACTTTTTAAACCTAACTTTTCAATTAATTATCATCATCATCAATACATTCCAAACGGCACAAAACCAGTCACTAAAATTCACTAACCTCTGACGCTGTGTTGGGTCAAGGTTGCTCTGGGTGGAGGCACCTGTGTCCTCTCTTCATCACATCTTCCACAGCCCTTGGACGCTGTACTAGTCTGCAAGCTAAGACAAGACACGCAGTGGCCATTTCGCTCTCATGGAACAGGGTGAAGGGCCTGGAGCACATACACAATTCCTGTGCTGACACATACCCGTGTACTGAAAAACAAGTTAAGGAGAAACAATACAGCTGAATCCAACAGAACATGTCACTGATTCACACATTCTATCATGCTAATGTGAAAAACAGATACACAAAACATATACTCAAGGACTACAGTCCCATCTTGGACACCGCATGCAGATTGAGATGATTCACATAATACACCATTCAAAAGTGAACTGCATAACAACCTACTACTGATGCAAAAACTTCTCTCACACAGAAAACATGAAGGCACTACATTAACAATCATTATCATATCTTTCTATATTAATATAAGAGGGGAGCGTGTTCCGCTCTGTTGATCTACACTCAAATGTGGCTACAAAATTTGACTTCTCTCCCTCTTATCCCTAACCAGTGAACTCTCAACATTAAATTTC
>NW_019721036.1:99293-99534 GCF_002891405.2 Cryptotermes secundus | reverse complement strand
TGTCTGGTCTATTAGTGCACCCAGATTCACATCATCAATTTCGCAACAATAATTATTACAGTGCAAGGTCATCAGCCTTGCAACCAACAGCTAAGCCAGAGGACCAGGTCCCACTGATAACCCCAGCTGCATGTCCAAGAGAAAATGTTTTACCCACTACAATATATCTAAAAACGTCACTAGTTATAAAATTATCACTTGCAATCATGAAAACACGCCAGAATTAATTACTTCTACTTTT
>NW_019721036.1:95190-98060 GCF_002891405.2 Cryptotermes secundus | reverse complement strand
AAAAAAAAAAAAAAAAAAAAAAAAAACACACACACACACAAAAACACAAAAACAAAGACAAAAAAAAAAGAATGACCTCATCAGGATTCAATCCTGGGACCTTCCCGCTTGTAGCTCATTACCTCAACCAACAGCTGTACTGTCATGAAAACTGTTGCCCTCTGGGATGCCTACCTGCTGTCTCGGCAATTAAAGTTATGAACTATGACATGGATGGCCAGAGTTCTTCCTTGACTGCCTAGGACTCGCTTAATTCTAGGCTGGACTCTCTTTGTTCTGATCTGACCTACAACATGATTGGGGTCATGTCATATAATGTTAGGATGGACTGACAGAAAACACCTTTCATTTCCATACCCACGGAAATGTTTGTTGATCACTCGTATCCTGTATCCACAGGAATGTCGCCCCATAACAGGTTGGTTTCCAAGAATCCATCTCCATGGAAATGTTTGCCAACCCATTCTCTTGCAATGTATCTACACATCACATTGCTCCTGCCTTGAGGCTGCTTGCCCCAAGTAGCCTATCGTTATGTCACCGTTCCTTATTTTACAATGTCTCTGCTTGTGACATCTTACATTCTTTCAAGTTGCTTGATTTTCTTTTTCGTTCCAACATTGAGGATGAGACTATCCATAGTGGCCGGTGCTCCTACATTTCTGGCTCTTCTTATGGTAATGCTGCAAGTAGGCTTATCTTCCGTTTCAGAGGGGGCCAACCCCTCTACAGTGTTCAGTCCTTCACTTTCTGCAACCCATTGGAAATCCCAGTTGCTCGCTGCATGAACTCCAGTCCAAAAGCCTTCCTATCCAATTCAACTGACGTCCTCTTGATTTTAAGACACAGTTGCTGCCTTATGCCTGGGTCCTTTATTCCAATTTTGCATTCCTGGCCTGTCCACATTCCTTTCTTGTCCTTTCAGGGCTCCTCTTTCCACTTTGTCCCTGGTCTGATTTTTCTTGATGTTTCCCTGGGGCCATGCCGCTCCTTCACAGTGGGTCACCCACAATTTCCCCAGGTTCATTCCTTTGGCTTTCCATGTCGCCCTTCTGCTAGATGTCATTCCCCACGCTACTTCTTCAATGCTCCAAAATATTTCACTGCAGCCTCTTCCTTGGAGACTCCTCACGCAGTGCCTCGGACTAAATTTCCCGAGGTTGGCTCCTTGCACTCCAGACATGCCTGTGTTGTTTCTTGGCAGGCCATCATCACTTTGTCCCATGCCCTCGTTGAGTCATTGTGGCCTCAAACTTCTCTTGGATGGCACTTACTGTGGATTTCATTTCCACTTGGCCAGGTTTTGTTTCCTCTTTCATTTCCTTTAGATTTATGTCTAATTTTGCCTGGTTTTCAGTTTTACATTTGTTTAAGCATGCTTGGCATCTGTTTTGGCCAGCAGGTGTTCTGTCATCTGTTGCATTTCCATTATGTGGCGATTTAACATTCAAGATCCAGTGCAGTGTCCAATCCAATCCAATCCCACTTCTGACATCAATTATCACCCGTATGGTGACTTATAAGATGGGGGTTGGATTGGTAATTGGATTTATTGATCACTCCTTGTACAATCACTTGTAATCACAATAAATTAGAGTAACTCACGATAAATCTTCAGCTGAGCTTTTGAATGACTCATCTATTCTGATCTGATCTACAACTTGGTCTGGGTTTCCTGTTGTATAACTTTGGGGCATATCAACAGAACACACCTTTCTTATCCGTATCCACAGAAATGTCAGCCTGTAATGGGTTGCTTTCCAAGAATCCATCTCCCCAAAATGTGTTTGCCAACCTGCTCCCTAGCAATGGGTCCACACATCACAATATTTTCATGGAGTTGGGGTACCATGAATCTAGTTAATCTCATTAAAATGCGTTTGAATTAAACGTATAGTAAAGCATGTATCGGTAAACATTTGTCTGACAATTTTCTTATACAGAATTGTCTAAAACAAGGAGATACTTTATGGCCACTACTTTTCAATTTTGCTTTAGAATATGCCATTAGGAAGGTCCAGGGAAGCCAGGTGGGACTGAAATTAAACGAGACAAATCAGCTGTCAATCTATGCCGATGATGTGAATCTACTGGGTGATAATATAGATACCATAAAGAAAAGCTCACAAACTTTAATTGACGCAAGCAAGGAGGTTGGTCTAGAAGTAAACACAGAGAAAACTAAGTATATTTTGCTGTCTTGCCACCAAAATACAGGCAATATCATGATATAGCGATAGGAAACGTTTTGAAAATGTGGCACAGTTATATGGATATGAGAATGGCGATAACAAATCAAAACCTGATTCAGGAGGAAATTAACTCTTTGACTGGCGTGGGCATGTTTTAACGCCCGGACGATGCCAGCCGTTCCCTGGCGTTGGCATGTTGAACGCTTTGACAATCTCTTCCCTTCTTTGCTCTCTTGGCACTCATCAACCAAAGACATATATATGATAGTTTTTGTGCATGTTTGTAAAGAACCCTTGTAAACTTTGTGGGGGTCTATATTACTGTCAGAACCCTCTGAGAAGGAAAAGGTCAGAAAATATTTCACATTCATTCAGTTTCACCATGGCTTCTTGCAGCAAGTGTCTTCGTGTTCCTACAGACCAGCTGGAAAATGTTGTGAACGAGATTTGTTCTGATGATGATAGTGGCGATGAAATAATGATTCCTGAATTGGATGAAGTTGATAGTGACAATAATACAGTGATAGACAATGATCCACAAGACAGTAATCATGAACATTTACCTACCACGAGTGCGGTGCCTGACACGCCCATCTCATGAACGTACGGAGACATTGTACCCCCAATATTTCCATTTGCTAATAGTTTCGGGATCAAAATTGATATAACACATAAAAT
>NW_019721036.1:24294-94859 GCF_002891405.2 Cryptotermes secundus | reverse complement strand
GTGCTAAGCACAAGATTAGAAAAGAAACAAGTATCATGTGTGCAGGCTGTGGTGTGGCTCTCTGCAAACTTTCATGTTTCAATGTTTATCACACGAAGAAAAACTAATAAAGAGGTATGGAAAGGCATTTATTGCATAAAATATTTTATTTTAATTAGTTCCTGAAAATTTCGTTTTTAAAAACCAATTTTTGTTGAAGTTGTTTAGGAAAAAGTTAACTACATGCGTTTTAGCGACATAAGGTTTAAAGGGCCTGCCAGGACAGGGGTGGGATTTAAATACCCTTCGCGCCAGTCAAATAGTTAAGAGGAGATTAAACTCTGGTAATGCTTGCTACCATTCAGTCCAGAACCTTTTGTCGTCTCATCTGCTGTCCAAAAACAAACTTAGAATATACAAAACTATAATTTTGCCTGTGGTTCTGTATGGGTGTGAAACTTGGTCTCTGATATTAAGGGAGGAACAGAGACTGAGGGTGTTTGAGAACAGGGTGTTTAGGAGAATATTTGGCCCAAAGAGGGATGAAGTGACAGGAGGATGGAGAAAACTGCATAATGAGGTGCTTCATAACTTGTACTCTTCTGCAAGTATAATTAGAATGATCAAGTCAAGGAGGATGAGGTCGGCGGGGCATGTAGCACGAATGGGGATGATGAGGAATGCGTATAAGATATTGGTGGGAAAGCCAAAAGGAAAGAGACCACTGGGAAGACCAAGGCGTAGGTGGGTGGATAATATTAAAATGGATCTTAGAGAGATAGAATGGGATGGTATTGAGTGGACTGATCTGGCTCAGAACAGAGACCAGTGGAGGGCTCTTGTGAACATGGTAATGAAGATTTGGGTTCCATAAAATGCTGGTAAATTCTTGAGTAGCTGCAGAACTGGTGGTTCCTCCAGAAGGGCTCATCTCCATGAAGTTATTCTGACCGTCTTACAGTGCATACATTTATTCACCTTACTCTTCTCTCTTGCACTACATGTTTCAGCACTAAAGTGCCATCTTCAGGTGCTTTTCGATGTACGTCGAACTACTTCACTGCATGCCCTGTTGTCTTTATACTAAAATAACTAAAATATATATTCGTCATATATATTGATAAATTTTATATATTAAAAATATTAAAATTGTTCAGGATTTGTCATCCTTATGTCGTATCTCAATACGCGAGTCACACCTATCTTCTTCTATTGGAGTATTCTTCCTATTTTCATGTGTGTATTGTGCTTTGTGTTGTGTCTTGCTCCTGTGACTGCGTGTGTTATACACACAGTCACAGGAGCAAGATATTGACACTAGAGTAGGGAACATGTATAGTATGTCACTTTCCATACTGTTTCCCCAGAGCTCTAATTTTCTCATGAATGCCTTCACTTTGTCATTCCAAGATAGTACAGTTGCCTCATTCCCTTGAAGTGAAGTGTTGAGGATATTTAGTTTCTCAAATATATGTGAGGTAAGCCATTTTCAATAAAAAATCCTTGTTGCTGAAACTGTCTGCCAGTGAGTGATTTTCCCCATCTAAAAAACAGAACACCTCATGCCTCAGCTTAAACATTCTCTTTAATACCTTGCCTCTTGAAAGCCATCGAGCATCACTAAAAACAACAGAGCAGTGTGTTCGCACCCATTTCCTGACACAGCATTTTAAAAAGTCTAGACTTCAGAGGATTTCAGAGGATGCGGCTGCTGCCGAACTATCAACGCTGTCTGGCATACGCGTTTTCTAATTGCCGGTAAAGAGAATAATTATTAGTTATTTTGAAATTCATGATAATTAAAGCCTGTACTCATCAAAAGTTTTTCTATATGTATTTTTTGTTACTTTTCTAATTGATTTAGGGCAGTTTTAATTTTCATCTGTAGGAAAGTAGGCTGCGCCCCCCCCCTGGCGGTCGCGCCCCACAGTTTGATAACCACTGGCATATGCTATTAATGGGTATTTATGTGTTTTAAAATTATGTGTATATTTTCCCTCAGGAATGCTTGTTTTGGATTTAGAAATGTATAAACTTTGGAAACCCTGATATATAACTTTACATTGTTTACATTATATTGCTACAGGAACTGAGAATGGTGGGGGGGGGGGCATACAGGCTTGTGCATTACTCTCATTCACTGAAGGTTGCACACCTCCAACTCTTCTCAGCTCTTCAAGAATCATGCAGTGCCTAGTCTGATTTTGAAGTCACAGGACCATTCTAGAGATATTACATGCATAAAACAGTGGCTGCCAGCTTCGAGTTGAGTAGCCTGAATGTAATTCTGAGCACAGAAGCAGTGTGCAGCAGCGACGTATGGAGCACACAGTGTGCTGTGCAAGATGCAGGGAGAAGTCAGAGCAGAGGTAAAAGTAACAACAATTTCATCACAATCTTATACACTTAAATTCACAGAATGTCTTATACAATAACATTTTCATGACTCCTGGTGTGGGCATTTAAATTCTCAGCTGCTATGCATCAGGGTGGCCTTTAAAACCCATGCTATGACTGTTTTGACCCACCATTTTCTTGGAACTTAAAATTTGAAAACATACATAAACTGGATATCAACTGTAAATAACTACCACAGGCTGACCAAATGGTATATAAAGGTAACCCTCTGTGAAGGTAAAGTTGTCCCTGTGCTCAAGTAATTAAGCACAACACCATGAGGGGAGTGGATGTATAGATCCATGTTTCCTTGACCTCAGCACTACTTGGAGTTGAGTGATCAGCTTCACGTCCGAGCCGCTTTATCCCCGGGGAAAGAGCCCATTGTACCCATTGGATAGGAGGGTAAGTGGGGCCCAGAACTGGTCTGGATGACACGGAGAAGAGACATTCTTTCACTTATGGGCACTCGAACCCCTCGGTGGTCCTGTTAATAGCCAGTTGCTATACTGAGTGAGCTACCTGTGAATAAGTGAAAATGAAATGCCTGAGATAATAAAAAGCCTATGACCAACACATATTTTTGACGAGCACTAAATGCGTTACCACTCTATAGAACAAGCCAAACCTTTAGGTCAGGCATAATAGAGTCAAAATGAAGTTAAAATTCTCATAGTACTTTACATTTTCATTTCACTAACACAAATTTAAGAAAATGTAGTGATTTTATTATCAGCCTTAAGAGACCCTGTTTGCAAAATTCTGAACATCTGAATGATCAATGAGGTCTTGGAAACTTGAAGTTTCAACTGCATACTGTTGGTAAAAGTTTGACAATAATCAAGGCAGTTCAGCATTTCCTTGTTACAACTTGGGCCTCTTCTGTGTGAAACTCCAGCAGCAAATAGGACAGATTAAGGTTAATCACCAGTATGGATATGTGTGTGTGTGTGTATATCGTGTGCGGCTGCCTGAAAGCTGGACTATAACACATCCATCACTATGCAATGGACAATGAGAAAGCAATGCTTAGGAAATCATTGCCCTGGAGATGAAAGTTTCCTATTCAACATGAGTGCAGGATATAACAGTCCAACTTTGGCAAGAGATTGGTCAGTTGATATCCGATGAGAGCTAAGAACAGTTGAGTTCCGAGTAGAGCAGAAGAAATTTCAAAAACATTAGCAGTGCGAGAGTGTATAACACCGAAGAGGAAATGTCAGAAGACTTTATAAGTGTGAATAATTGTATTTGTGCTTGTAAAGAGTGAGTGTCCAATAAATATTCTTCCAAATCCGAGACCCACGTAAATTTTCTTGTCACATTGGTTAAGAAACATGCGACAATATATATCTGCATGCCCTTACAACACCTGAACCTTATATCAAATTGTGAACATGGAAAGGCTTGGTTGTCCTCATGAATGAGTTCATGCTGTTATAGGTTGGAACTGCAGTTGTAAGGAACATTGCAGTAGAAACAGCTAGACTACCCTGTATAAAGAATGCTGTCTTCTGGGATGTGGCACTGTGTAGATCTTGTCTGAACCAACGTTTGAGAGGAAAGTATCACCTCCATTGATACATTCCTCTGATATTTTGGTTCAAGCAAAATTTACATAGTGCCACAATCCAGAAGACAGGATTCTTCATAATCACCGCTGTGAGAACGTCAAATCTTATATGCCCTGTATTTTTCAGACGAATTGGTGCTTAAACCTTTTCATATCATCCTTATTTGCCTATGAAGGAGAGCTTGTAAATAAATGTTACCCATTCCTTCACACGGTGCATGAAAAATTATTGATACATGATACAAACTCCGACATCAGTGCAACCATATATTATAGGTCTTTTGTTTTGCTCTCCCTTACACACTACATGTTTTGGCCACAAACAGCCATCATCATGTGTATTACTCACTTATCTGACACACTGCACTTAGTTTAACACTTAAAATTTAAAAGCACAGGTCTTCTTGATTGCTCTTTCCATTGTTATTACCAAAATTTACACACGTCAGTTTTGATTTCTCTGATTAGCACTTACAAAATCTTCAATTCTAATTTTAAAAACTTTTTCAATTTTCCTTTAAATTTAAAATTTAAAAATTTAAAAATGTCAGGGTTTCTCGCCCTATGTCTATAGTGCTGCAGCGGTTACTTCTTGTTTCTAGTACTGTACCGGTGTTATCTGTAATATACAAATATTTGTATTATTATCTTATGTATGTAATGTTTTCTTATGTGTTTATACTGTTATTTGTACTTACTCTGTGTAATTTCTCTGTGTGCATGCCACTGCTATTCTTTACTATGTGTGCTGTGTTTCATGTTGGTGAGTGTAGGAAGGGATTGAGTATTGGGGAGAGGGAGGTACTGTTATTCTGTATAGATTTTGTGTATCATTTGAAATATGGGATTGTGTGTTTCTATGTGTGTGTCATTCATGTGTAGGCCTTTCTTACTTATCTTATATATATGGTATTTCTCTAATGTGTTCAAATGTCTGCCCTTCTTTCCTGTTGTTACAACTTCCATTACCTCTGTTATTGTTCCATATCCATGTCCTGTATGTAGTATGTGATTTGAGTACCCAGAATTGCTATTATTATTATTTCTAATATCATGTATATGTTCTTTATATCTGGTGTTAAATGTTCTGCCTGTTTGCCCAGTGTATTTCAATGGGCAATCTACACATTTCATTTGGTATATGCCACTTTTATTGTATTTATCTAATTGTGGTTTTTGTTTGAGTATATGTTCTATTGTGTTTCGTGTGCGGAATGCTACTTTTATCTGTGTGTCTTTGAAGAGTTTTGTAATTTTTCTCACTTCTTTTGTGCTATATGTAAATGTGGCCCACTTTCTTTTTTGTTGTTCGTCATCATGTGTGTTTGATTTTTGTTTTTGTTTTGTCTGATCTGGTCTTTTGATTATGTTTGTGTCATATCCATTGTTATGTAGTATGTTTTAATAGTGTTCTTCTCTATTTGTTTTCCTTTTTCTGTTATTGGGTATGTGTAGAGTCTATTTATTAGGTAATTTTTAAATTTTAAATTTAGAGGAAAATTGAAAAAGTTTTTAAAATTAGAACTGAAGATTTTATAAGTGCTAATCAGAGAAATCAAAATTGACGTGTGTAAATTTTGGTAATAACGACGAAAAGAGCAATCAAGAAGACCCGTGTTTTTAAATTTTAAATGTTAAACTAAGTGCAGTGTGACACATACGTGACTAATACACCTAATCATGGCCGTTTGTGGCCGAAACATGTAGTGTAGCATGTAACATGTAGCAAAACGAAAGACCTATAATATATGGTTGCACTGAAGACGGAGTTTGTATCATGTATCGTATGGAGTGCAACAGGATGCTTAAATATAATATTGTAAAAATTACTGAATTTAAATTAAGAACTTTCATGCTGGTGTCAAAAACATTCTTCACTTCTGAGGTGTTACTTTTCCGCCAGTGCTTCTCAGTGGATGGTAAACTCCATTTCACACTAGGTGCCACTTAACACTTGCAAGCTACTAATGTTTTACTCAAATATCTTTAAGCTGCTATTTCGAAGCGTTATTTGTTACCCCTTTTACAATTCAGAGTTATTGTTTTATTTTTGTATTAGAGTATGTGAAAGAACATTTTCTTTACGATTTGAGGTTCTCACAGACCTCATGGCGTTGACTACGATAACTAATGCGTGTGATAAATATCCATGATACATACTGTCGCATGCTTTCAAGGCTTTCAAGGCTGTGAAGATGGTCAAGATCGGTTAAGATATGTGATTTAATTGGTTTGGCTATTACGGGCAGTAATCGGAAAACAACGAATACTTGATGTCGATCTCAAGAAGGCTACGGTAGAAGCAAATGGCGGATGATGGTTGTGTTTTGAACATATGAACGCATATGAAGTCGTTACGGTCTGTACTGATGCAGACCTTGCATTTGTCATTTCAGGAAGATTAAACGACTGCAGTTGTGCTACAGTAATCTAGTTTCAAGTAACACTGAATGAATACCAGTAAGTACATTTAATAGAAGTGAAAAGTTTGAGGGAATATGCATTATATGCACTTTGATCCTGTGAATAACTGTACGAATAGGTTTGAAGAATGCGTGTTGTGTAAGTTGAAAAGTTTTATTTTCTTTGTAGTAGTTTTTTCAGGATAGCAACCAATTTGGAAAACTTCGATATTATTTGTGCTGTAAACAAGGAACTACTTGTCATGTTGACTTTAATTTGCGAAATTACACATTTTCCCGTTAAACCTTTGGCAGTTTATTGGATTTGTTGGAATAGAACAAGCCTTACTGTAGGTTGTGACATGCAATTAAATGTTTGCTTCTGTTTTATGCCATTAAATGTATAGTTTGTTAGTGAATTTGTTGTGGCCTCATTGAAAGTATAGTATGAACTACATGTGTTTGAAAATAAAGTATTGTAGAGGTAGTGGTTGAAGGGCTATGGTAGTCTGGGTATGGGGGAGGAGGTGGGAAATGGTCACTTGAAAGACCAGGAAGGAGATTGGAGGTTAACATTAAGATGAATCTAGAGGTTTTGAAGATGGGGAGGTAAATGGAACTGGCTCAGAATCATGTTCACTAGAGGGTTGGTATATTAGTGTAATTAAGACTTCAGGCTCTGCTAGTGGAGTGTTAGTGAATAAAATCAGATTTTTTTGTAATGGCTGTTACAACGTAATACATACACTGTAGTGATGAGTTAATTCTAACTGCTACCTGAACTTACAGAATAATGCATGTCGTTGCTTGTGTGAGCATTTCTTCTTTAGGATTAACAGAAGTTATGGACATTAATAACATATTGTGAGACCTCATTCATGTTAAGTAGTATAATGACACATTAAAATAATGTAATTACAAAATTACTTTTAATTTCATGAAGTTACGTTTCTTAACCGTTCAGCGTGGTTTGACGTGTATGTTTCGTCAGGGATTTAAATCGTCTGGGGGGGTTCGACGTCTATGTTTCGTCCAGCTGCACACCTATGTTATAACGCCCATAATAATTGATGGTTTTGCTGTAGATTGTTAGATTTTTCGCTGGCCTGTTGTCAGGACAACAACGAGAACAACGACACGAGTTTAGCTGCGCTAAGTCATCGTTACATATGCCTGTCTTGCAGCAAATTCCTGTTGCTTCTGGTAGAGGTTTCCTCGTTCAAACTGTTATGAATGGCGTGTTTTCTTTCCTATGAAGTTATAAACAGCAGAGACGTGATATGTGCTGTGTTTATAATATCATATTGCCCTGAGCTGGCCACACTAACACACTCAATTGGAATTCTTAGAAGAGGGATGTCCAAATTTTATTCTTGCAAGATCGATTGATTTCGCACAGTACATGGCAGCCAGTTCTTAGAAAAACGCCACAAATTAAGGCAGAACACTGTGGTCACCCCCTGTGACGATACGGGTGTGTGTGGGGGAGGGAAAAGAACTCATTCCTTCATGTATTATCGCTCCAGTTGACTCCATTTTATCGTACTGACCTTGGTGGTCGTTTCGAGGGATGACCATAAATATTTTTTTGAGCCAGCTAAGCTCTGCTTTCGTTCACTACATACCAGCCAGTTCTTAGAATAACTTCATGAATTCTGTGGTCACCCCTACGACGTCTTATGCCGCCAAAATGGATGGAAAATGAAACGCAGAAGCACCAACACTTGTTATGATAACATAAAGGTTGAATTTACTGCAGCTAATCTGGCTAGCGATATGACTCACGGAGAGACATTTCTTCTTGTATTCCCCCCACGGGGAAGAAGGCAAGGCCGCACAGAAGATGTTTGGTTTACGGAAAAAAGAGCCAAATGAGAGATACGCAGTACTGGTGTGGTGAATGTGAGACAGCGCTGTGTATAGTAGAATGCTTCAATGCGTACCACACTCCGCTCAAATTCTGAACCACCTGCTTCCTTTGCCGAGATACCGGGCGCTCTTATTATAAGGCAAGGTTATAAAACCATCTTTTAAGATCATTTTAGTGAAAGTTTCATGCTTCAAGGCGTACGATACACTGCTCAAATTCTAAACCAACTGCTTCCATTGCCGAGATACCGGGCGCTCATATTATAAAGCAAGGTTATAAAACCACCTTTTAAGATCATTTTAGTGAAAGTTTCATGTTCCTATCTCATATAATTTAAGAACAATGATGAATAAATCATTTTCGAGCAAAATTTAAATGGACGGCTGAATATATTACCGCCGGAGAGACACGGCAGCGGAATTTAAATGACCGTGCAAAAGGGTTAAGCAGACCGCTGTTTGCTGCATATAGACCTTCCACACTAATCAGATGCTAGATAATAAAAGAACTGTATTCTAATGTTGTGGTTTGGATTAGGTACTTTGAGTCATAAAATTTATGGTAGGTATAGAGATAGTTATCATTTCATGCATCCTGTTGTGTTACAATATACAACTTCTTTATTAACCGTCACAACACAACAGATGTCAAGAACATTGCCCAGCTACGGCTCTGCTACATGTTTCGGCTATCAATAGCCATCATCAGGCAAATACATGGTTAACATATATACACCACTGAACTGCAGTACTATTAAACTGGATACAGTACTATTAATCGTGATGTGGGAACATCCCACATTATCATGCATTTCTGCAATGCTCGCTGATGTGGGAACATCCCACATTATCACACATTTCTGCAACGCTCGCTGTTCAGCTCCCTTTTCACCATCACGTTCGCTAACCAATCACATTGCTTCAAACGTTCGCATTTATACAGCGCTTGTGGCTAGCCCGCATCTACATCATTACGCGCGCTAGCCAATCAGCTCACAGCAAATTTTCGCTCCACCATCGAGCATCGTATAAAAGGAGTAGCTCCGACCGGCATCTTCAGTGCATGACCAATCTTCACTCAAGCAACATCCACCTGCCCACATTCAAGCCAGTGCTCGGTCTTTGGGAGTCTCCGGCTCTGCGCTGCACCAGGAATGGCCGCCTCGTCACTCCGCTGGCATGCCCGACTCAACTGGGCTGCCTCAGCTAGCCTGCGATCATGTCCGACTCACTGGGCGTCGGGCGTAGCTACCGCCTCATCACTCCTACGACCACACTCGCACTCAGGCAACTAACTCCGCAACATTAGTCAACACACTGCAGCTTCCGCCTCTCCACTCCAGCGCTCAGTCTTCGGAATCTTCGGCTCTGCTCTGCGCCAAGAATGGCTGCCTCGGCTGTCTGGCGGTCTCACACCCGACTCACTGGGCAACTCGGCTGCCTTGGACTCACTGGTGGTCATGCCCAACGCACTGGGCAACTGGCGTAGCTACCGCCTCACCACTCCAGCGACCGCGCTGTGCAAGCATACCTTTTCCTGATCGCTTCAACAGCTGAGCAACCATCTCCATGTGGGGGTGATGTGGGAGCTGCCCACATTCAAACAAGCGTGACAATGCAAGCTTCATTGCTTAGCAACGACCAGTAAACCGGTTGCTAGGCAAAGCCTACAACAATACTGACAGTGACATGTTACCAAAATGTTTAACCCTATATATGATGTAATAATTGATACAAAACATAATATACAGTTATACCCCCTTTCCCCCTACCTTTCCCCTACCTACCTCAGCAAACTAAATTTGCAAATGAACGATAATTATCGTTCATTTGCAAATTTAGTTTGCTGATTTCGTAAATGTGAAATCTTTCACATGTATCCAAGGTTCGGCCTTTCTTGCAGATATATAGAATNTATTTTGTCTATCGTACATATTCATGTGTGGTGTCCAATATATGTTGAGTAAATTTGGAGCTTTGTCCGTTATCTTTTATATCTCGTATGTATTCTCTGAATCTGACCTTAAAGGTACGTCCGGTCTGTCCTATATATTTTAATGGGCAGTCAGAACATTGTAGTTGGTAAACCCCACTAAGATTATACATGTCATTTTTGTCATAATTTATTTTCAACAGATGTGTTATATTGTTTTTTGTCTTATGTGAGATACCAACCTCAGTATTCTTGAAAAGTTTAGTAATAGATCTGATTTCATGGCCAGAATAAGTAAAGGGGGTCCATTTATTTTTCAGTTTAGTATTTTTTGTGGAGGGTTTTTGTGTTAGTTGTATGGTATTTAGTGGGCCACCACCTCAAAAGTTGGCACTAAACTTCGCCGACAAGCAGCAGTCGCTTGATCCATATAGTTCACTTGCGGCCTAAAATCACTGAATTTGTTTGTTTGTATTTTGTGTAAAGACGTAAAACGTGAAATATGTTGTGACTAGATGGCTGAAAAGCCAGAATAGTTTAACAAGAATCGTCATCCATTACTAGGCAACGGCCCTTAAACATGTTTAAGTGGCAACCTGAATGTGCTTCCGCAGCAAGAAATAAACACAACAACAGAGAAATCATAGAAAAGACAAAAATCTTGGTCACAGATCTCGAGACATGAAGCCAAGAATGGCTGCTGAATATTCATCTTAAAGACCCTGTTTCCACAAAAACTGTCTGACATGAGCAACACAGATCCAGCATCCATGGTAGGTCTGTAATTGTGGAACCTCTGATTACTGAAATTAATGCTCAGATGTGTAAATGATGGTGTCATAACCATAAAACCTGGAAATGCACAAATGGTATGGTCATATGAGTTGTTCTTCACACTCTTCCCTACATCCATCAGGAATTGTGTACATTTGGAGAACACACAAGGAAGCCTACAACCTGGAATACCTGGTTCCAACAGTGAAACACTGGAGGCTCTGTGATGGTTTTGGTAGCAATATCATGGTACAGTATTCTGTTACTAACCTTCATTGCAGAATTATTGCAAGGGAGTACATGGAGAGCTTGTGTAATCAGGTGCACCCCATGATTCGGAACAAGGATGCAGTCTTGCAACAAGACATTGCCCCCATTCACACATCTTGAACTGTTCACTCACACTTTGAAGATCATGAAGGTGAACTTCAACATCTTCCCTGGCCAGAACAATCACTAGATTTCAACTTCTGTGAACCACTCTAGTCAATTTTGGAGACTAGAGTAAGGAACAGATTCCAACATTGAACATCTGTAAAGAAACTTGAAGATGTTCTTCAGGACAGATGATATAAAATTCCACTAGAGACTGTTGAAAACTTGTATGAGTCCATTCCAAGAAGGATTGTGGCTGTACTGAAGGCAAAAGGTGGTCCAGCACCATATTAATGAAGAAATGTGCCCATTATCTGTAGTGTTTCAATTGTTTTGTCTAACCCCTATATGTATGTATATGTAAGCTGAACACACCTGGTTTCTCTGACTTTTTTTTAAAAAGAGGGTCTGTATTAAACTACAAATTTTATATGTTCTCAGTTGTATATTGTAAGACGAACAAAGGAAATGTTGGAAAGTGCAATCTGAGCCTGAAGCTGGCATTTAGCTGTTGCATGTTTGAAGGCAAGGAAGAGATAAACTTAAGCACAAATTATGTGCTCATGAAAGAATGTTTTGAACAAGTGAAAAACAGAGCTGAGAAGACAGATATTATAATACACCATCCAGTAAGGAAATGAATATATATGTAGAAAGAAGAATGCCATCTTCTTGAATGTGGCACCATGTAGATCTTTTGTGAACATGATCTACACAGCGCCACATCCCAGAAGATGGCATTCTTCTTAGTCACTGCTGTGAAAACCTCAAATCTTACATGTATAGAAAGAGATATCTTCCCAGCTCTGGTTTCTTAGGGCATGTGTTAATGTTATTATTTCACATAATATTGGAATATGGTCATGGCGTGTCCTCAGGTTGTGGATGGTGGAGACGCCCTCCAGTTTTGGAGGGAAGCTGTGAATATATTGAATAAGCAGTAGCGGACAGCCGACAAGGGGTGGCCCTCCAGCTTGGAGTTTGGGCATGGGGCTAACAACTCCTCACCATAAAAAATAATAATGTTGTGAAAATGAACACAAAGCCTCGGACCTGGACGGATTCCTTGGATAAACGACCTAAGCTAAAGAAAATGGATATGAGACTTGATACTTGGAATGTTTGAAGTTTGTATAGGGCAGGTTCGCTCAGGGCAGTGGTAGAAGAAATCTTAAAATATAACTTAGATTTAGTGGGAGTACAGGAGGTCAGATGGGATGGAGGTGGCATCACACTAGCAGGAGACTATACATTTTCCTATGGAAAGGGGGAATGAAAACCATGAATTAGGTACAGGTTTCTTCGTACATAAGAGAATAGTAACAGCAGTTAAGAGGGTAGAGTTCGTTAGTGATAGGATATCATATATAATACTAAAAGGTCGCTGGTGTCATATCATTGTTATGAATGTTCACGCCCCAACAGAAGATAAAATTGATGACATAAAGGATAGATTCTATGATGAACTAGAACATGTATTTGATTAATTCCCAAAGTACCCTATGAAAATTTTATTAGGAGATTTCAGTGCCAAAGTAGGGAGGGAAGACATTTTCAACCAAGAATTGGGAATGAGAGTGGACCTGTCGTCTGACAGATTACTGATGAATGAATGAATGAATGAATGAATGGAGTTAGAGTAGTAAACTTTGCCACATCAAAAAATCTTACTGTCAAAAGTACAATGTTCCCACATTGTAACATCCATAAATTTACTTGGACATCTTCTGATGGGAAGATACACAATCAAATAGACCATATTTTGACGATAGGAGAAGGCACTCAAGTATACTTGATGTCCGATCATTCAGGGCAGGAGACTGTGATACTGACCACTACCTGGTGGTGGCATAGGTTAGGGTAAGACTGGCAGTGAGCAAACAAACAGCACACAAAGTTCATATGGAGGGGTTCAATCTCAAGAAATTAAATGAGGTAGAGGGTAAAGAGCAGTATTGTGTTGATATCTCAAATAGGTTTGCAGCTTTGAAAAACTTGGAAACTAAGGTGGATGTTAATAAAGCTTGGGAATCTATTAGAGAGAGCATAAAAATGTCTACCAGAGGGAGTCTAGGTTATTATGAACCGAAGAAACATAAGCCATGGTTCAATGATGGATGCTCAAAATTACTAGACCGAAGAAAATAGCCGAATTACAATGGTTACAGGATCCAAGAGAAATAAATGGGGATAATCTGAACAATATAAGACGTGAAACCAGCAGGCATTTTAGTAATAAAAAGAGGGAATATATGAAAGACAAAATTCATGAGCTTGCAATGAACAGTAAGAACAAGAATATTAGAGACCTGTATAGAGGAATAAATGACTTTAAGAGAGGTTACCAACCTAGCTGTAACTTAGTGAAGGATAAGAAGGGTGATCTGCTTGCAAATTCCAACAACGTTTTGAATAGATGGAAGAACTAATTCTCTCAGTTATTGAATGTACGTAGGGTCAGTGATATTAGGCAGACAGAAATCCATACAGCAGAGCCGTTAGTACCTGATCCTAGCCCTTTTGAGGTTGAAAGTGCTACTGCAAAATGGAAACGGTATAAATCGACAGGTAGTGATCCAATTCTGGCAGAACATATTCAAGCAGGAAGTGAAATCTTACATTCTAAGATCCACAATCTCATTACTTATACTTGGCATAAAGAAAAATTGCCTGATCAGTGGAAGGAGTCTATTATTATACCAATTCACAAGAAGGGTGATAAAACTGACTGTAGTAATTGTTAACTTGCTATCAACTTCATACAAAATTTTATCCAATATTCTTCTCTTAAGGTTAAGTCCATATACAGGGTTATTAAAAAAGAATGAACCAATTTTATTACGCAAGTAATACGAGACTCCAGCCAAGTCACAAGTATTCTACTCACAATCACCTTTTATTTCCTGTCTTACAAGTGTTCAATGTGGCCACCACCTGCAGCACAGGCAACATCAATGCGATAAGAGAATTTCTCCCACTCGCGTATCAGCATATCACAATGCACTGAGTAAATCACTGATGTTATTCGATGTTTAAGGGCATTGAGGTTAGTGGTTAGCAGTGGAACATAAACGTGATCTTTACAGATCCCCACGAGAAGAAATCACACACGGTGAGGTCTGGGGAGCTCGCAGGCCAAGCACAAAGAGCAAGGTCTTTGGCCCCCTTCTGATGAATCCATTGCTGGGGCACTTTTTCATTTAAAAAAGCTCGGACCATCAGGTGCCAATTGGGTGGTGCTCCACCTTATTGAAAAATGAAGTCATGCGAATCTGCTTGCAGTGAAGTGAAGAGCCAGTTTTGGAGCATATCAAGATAGGTTTGTCCTGTAACAGTGTTTCCTTCAAAGAAAAATGGACCATAAACCTTGTCCTGAGACACAGCACAGAAGACGTTCACCTTAGGGGAATCTCTTTCATGCTCAACTGTTTCATGTGGGTGCTCTGTTCCCCAAATACGCACATTGTGACGATTGACTGTGCCACTCAAGTGAAAAGTCGCTTCATCACTAAAAATTAAACGTGAAATGAAGGTTTCGTCTTCCATCATCTCCAGCATAGAATCGCAAAATTTCATCCGCTTCCTTTTGTCGTCATTGGTAAGTGCCTGAACGAGCTGCCGTCTGTATGGTTTCAAATGTAGACGTACTGTTAGCACACGCCAGACAGTGGATTGAGGGATCGCAAGCTCATGGCTAGCTCGATTTGTTGACTTCCGCGGGCTCCTCTCAAACGCAGCATGGATTCTCACCACTTGTTCCTCTGAGACTCGTAGTCGTCCTGGACTTTTTCCTTTACACAGACACCCACTCTCTTGAAACTGTTGAAACCACCATCGAATGTTCTTAGGACAGGGCGGATTAATGCTGAATCGCCTTCAAAAAGCACACTGCACCGTGACAACCGAATTTGTTTTTTGAACTCGAGAACGCAGAACGCCTTTTGCTGAGGACTCGCCATTCCGAGGGTAAACGAACAACTGAACGTTGCCAGAAGAACGACGCAACTTCAGTGCCCCTGTGGCAGCCATTCACAACTTAGATAACTCCTCTTTCAAATGGTCACTGACTCATTCCATGACTATGCGTGAGAACTGAAGCAATGCATCATGAAATCGGTTCATTCTTTTTGAATAACCCTATATATAGATGAAATTATTGGGGATCATCAGTGTGGGTTTTGACATAACAGATCAACTACAGATCAGATCTTTTGCATTCGTCAGATATTGGAGAAAAAATGATAATACAGTGAGACAGTACATCAGCTATTCATAGACTTCAAGAAAGCCTATGATTCAGTTAGGAGGGAGGTATTGTACAATATTCTGATAGAGTTTGGGATACCCATGAAGCTAGTTAGGTTCATTAAAATGTGTTTAAATGAAATGTATAGTAAAGTCCATGTAGGTAAACATTTGACTGATAAATTTCCTATCCAGAATGGTCTAAAACAAGGAGATGCTTTATTGCCACTCCTTTTCAACTTTGCTTTAGAATATGCCATTAGGAAGGTCCAGGGAAACCAGGTGGGACTGAAACTAAACAGGACACATCAGCTGTTGTCCTATACCGATGATGTGAATCTACTGGGTGATAATGTAGATACCATAAAGAAAAACACACAAACTTTAATTGAAACAAGTAAAGAGGTTGGTCTAAAAGTAAACACAGTATATGTTGCTGTCTCATCACCAAAATGCAGGGCAATATCATGATGTAAAGATACAAAACAGATGTTTTGAAAATGTGGCACAATTCAGATATTTGGGAACAGCTGTAATAGATCAGAACCTGATTCAGGAGGAAATTAAGAGGAGATTGAACTCGTGTTATGCTTGCTACCATTCACTCCAGAACTTTTTTTCTTCTTGTCTGCTGTCCAAAAACATAAAAATTACACTATACAGAACTATAATTTTGCGCTTGGTTCTGTATATGTGTGGAACTTGGTCTCTGACATTAAGGGTAGAACAACTTCACAACTTGTACTCTTCTCCAAATATAATTAGAATGATCAAGTCAAGGAGGATGAGGTGGGCAGGACATGTAGCACGAATGAGGGAGATGAGGAATGTGTATAGGATATTGGTGGAAAAGCCAGAAGGAAAGAGACCACTGGGAAGATCAAGGCGTAGGTGTTTTGATAATATTAAAATGGATCTTAGAGAGATAGGATGGGATGGTATTGATTGGATTGGTCTGGCTCAGGATAGGGACCAGTGAAGGGCTTTTGTGAACATGGTAATGAATCTTCGGGGTCCATAAAATGCTGAAATACTTGAGAAGCTGCAAAATTGGCGGCTCCTCCAGAAGGGCTCAGCTCAATGAGTAAGTTTGTAAGTAAGTAAGTAAGTAACTGATAGAGACAGCTGTTGCTGGTTTACAGCATAATAAATATGCAGTGCTACTGTTAATAAGGGAGCTGTCACTATGCAGTGGCCTTAAACAATGCATGATAGGGTGTTTTCTGCGTGGTCCAGCCCGATTCTATAAAGCAAGGCCCAACAAACGCTTAGTCAGGGCAGGCCATCTACTTTTCTCACAGATTTAGGTCCCCGGGGTTCATTTTACATTGAACGGCCAGAATATCCCTTTCATCAGTTATATAATATATCTCAGTGTAGTCTTTGATAAGTGGGTTACATGGAGACTGCAAAAATGAAATGATTGAAGCCAAGGCCTTCAAAACATATCTTTGAATCTGCACGCTATTCAAAATTGAGCATTTCAACTCCAGCATTAGATAATCCCTCTGTAAGTCACTGAGCTGATCGGTAATGCCTTATGTTTGTCCTGCCTGGGAATTAGCGGAAATCACTGACCTCTTAAAATTGCAGCACCTGCAAATAAGATTTGTGTGCACCATTGGAAGTTTTCCAATGTGTGCATTGATAATAGTATAATAAAATTATGCAGACAACAAGCAGAAGTCATACAAAATCATGAGAATGAACATATTTGCAGCATAGGGCAGTGCTGAGCCAGACATAGAGAATATAAGAGGCTTAAAGTTGTCGGCAGTGAGCTTACAACTGTTCAAGTGGCTAAGCTGCCTTTGGAGCATAGGATATGTAAGATAGGCTTGATCTCTTCTCTAAAGCCTGTACTGACAGAGGACTTGTGTGTAGTGCAAAAGGAAGACTTTTCATTAACATGCTATATGTGCAAAATGTATGCTTGATGAAAGACCAAGTGTATTCATAAGAGAGACACCCATCATCTCATCAGAGAAGATGTAACATAAGGACTATGACCAGAAGGGTTCAGCTGAAGAAAAAATCTCTGGTTATGAGCCTCAAGGGGCTTGGCATCAAGAGGAACTGATTGGCAGCAAACCACCAGTCATAAAGTTACTTGGCTTTGACTTTGGTCGTGGCAAAGGATGCAAAGAGTCCAAAGTGACCTGGACACCATGACAGAACAGATGTACTGATGCTGACACTATAGTGCAACAAATGTAAGGCCTACATGGAAAGACTGACCCCTCCTTCATCAAAGAGGTGGCCCCGTTTCAAAGCACATGCATGTCTAGGAGAGAACAAAAATCTTGGTCATGGACCTTGAGGAGAGTGAAGCCAGGATTGACGTGTGCTGGCAAAGACCAGCAGCAGTTTAGCTGACCAACTGACGGTGAGAGTTGGCATTTGAATTATTTGTGAGGCAGTTTCCAGTAACGACGTGTGCAGAGGAGGATGTTGAGATTCATTACAAGGTAATGGCTAATGAAGGTGTAGAAAACTTAAGAAGCAGAGTACACAAATTAAGGAGAACATTACTCTTATGTATGATTTATAGGTGTTCAGTAAATGCAGTTACTGATCCAGTCCCTTGTATAGTCACTAGCTTGTGACAATATGAAGTCAATAGTAAGCCTTTTAATAATCCTTACTGAAGAAAAATTTTGTCATGTTTTCACCATTGTTCACCAGATTGCCAGAATTTGGATGGCTATGCAGTTTTTAGTCCTTGTACCTGTAGATGTTCCTTTAAAACTCAGTTTATATTCAGAATACTAAAATCTTATATTTATTTATTTTGTTGTGGAATTTCTCAAATAAATCACTGATTTTAAAGCTCCCCTTATGTCTGTTCAGAATAGATATTTCCATAATGCACAGATGTCTTTCTGAGCAACAAATTGTTCTGCCTGTGACAGCATTAGGTTAATAGTAAAATTATTGTCATAATGAAAGAATATACATGGTGTATATATAGACAGTAAAACCTGTCTTAGATGGAATCTCAAGGGACCAGAAAAAATTTCTGCTGAAACCAGGTTTCCGTTTAATCAAGGTATACTATAATAACTAAACCAGGACATAAACGTATTTGAGACAAAACAAAACAACATGCTCATTAATTTATTCACACTATAATCATTGAACACATGCAAACATTACACTGAACAGGAAAAAATTGCAGTACTCACTTTTTATAATTTTACCAGAACTCCGGCAGAGTTTTTTGCACGCAGTTTACTCTCTTGGCTGCCTGACTTTCCACGAACACTTTAGCTTGAAAAATTAGAGTAAACATATCTGAATCGTTACGTTGCACGGCAAACTCCTGCAGTACCTTTAAACTGTTGGCAGCATCCTGATAAGTCTTCACTCTACACTTTTCTTCTTCTATCACCATCTCATTTTCCTCTTCTTCCTCTTTCTTCTCCTCCTCTCTCTCTTTTCGATTTTCTCTAAAATTCTCAACTAATACATTGATATCCATTGTGTCTGGTTCTGTTTGCACATCTTTGTCTATGTTGATGTAGTCCTCAGCATTGCAGTTACTGAAAGCAGCTTCATTCATGCAATGTTGTAAGTCCTTCTGGTCATTCTCACTTTCTACACTAGGAGTAACTTCTACCATAAGCGGCCTCCGTACTCTAGAGGTAACGTTCCCACCTCATGACTCGTAGTACGCGGGTTCAAATACCCGGCGGAGGTCGTCGAATTTTTAAGGACGGAAAAATTCAGGGAACAAGTCCTCTGGGAGGGACTTTAAGCCGTGGGTCCTGTGTCGTAGCTTTATGGCACGTAAAAGAACCTCATATCTCCAAAGGAGGTCACTGAGCCAAATTACGGACGTTTCCCGCCCAACAGCAGTCTCTAATACCTCTGGTAGATGGGGGAAGCATTATAGATACCTCTCAGCTAGTAGAGCCGGTCTCGCTGGCTGGGCGGGACTGATGGTAAGCACCAGTACCGGTAGGATATAGAGACTGGTAGAAATCATAGAGGGAAGCACAATGGACCAATACAGGTCTCAGTGCATGGGGAAACCCACCCTCTCCAATAACTAACTAACTAACTAACTAACTTCTACCATAGAAAATCCTGCTTTTTCAAAACAGTTTGTCACAATTTCTGGTAACAACTTCTTTACTGCTTGACTTATCCAAATAACCGCATCTAGAACCGAGACAGTTCTTGCAAGTTCAGAGGCGGATGATGTAGAATCTATATTGACGAGCAAAGATTGCATTAATAATTTATGATAGTGGACCTTAACATTCCGAATGATGCCCTGATCCACTGGTTGAGAAACACTAGTGGTGACTGGAGGGAACCAAGCAAGGCGCACGTCAGAAAGTTCAGTATGGGGGTGGCATGTTGCATTATCCAAGAACAACAAAACATGCCGGTTTTGCATTTCCATTCTACCATTGAAGGCCGTTAACCATTCATCCATGATCTGTGACATCCATGCCTTTTTGTTGGATGTCCACTCAACGGGAAGTTTCTGTATGTCCATGTTTCGGAAGCATCGTGGCTTTGCTGCCTTGCCAATCACTAAGGTTTTCTCCATTTCACCTGACATAAAACCACATAGAAAAACAGTCAATCTTTCTTTGCACAGTTTTCCTCCCAAACATTTTTCACCTTTCAGACATTGCGATTTATTCGGAAGAACAGTCCAGTCTCATCAGTGTTCGCTATGTTTTCAGGTTCATATCCCTCGATTATGGATGGCAATTTAGCTTCCCATTCCTCAATGGTCTCACTGTTTACATCACATGATTCACCACAAAGTTCATTAAAAACTATCTGATGTCTTTTGCGAAAGCTCTCCAACCATCCATTAGATGCTTTGAATTCACTCTTCCCCAGTTTTTCAGCGACTTTTTTAGCATATTCCTGTACCATAGGACCCGACAACCGGTTATTTTTCGCCCTCACACTGACAGACCACTCCCACACTATTTCATTAATGTCTTTGTTTGCAGTTTTCTTAAGTTATCTTTTTATTTTTCCATTAGCACAAGTTTCCAGCTGCTTCAAAATTTCCGTTTTCTTCTTTAGAATCTCATACACTTGAGTTTTACCGATGTTAAACATCTTCATGATCTGCTTAATGGACAATTTATCTCGCTCACTCGCATGAATCACTTTTAATCTTGTGTTAAGATCAAGCACAACTCTTGTCTTTGTAGCCATGATGACAACTGCTAGACTAAAGTAAAACTGTAGGCCTAGAGCCCTTACTGAATACAATTTCCAGAAGGGGAAAACAATTCTGCTGAATCTCAATGCAGGTAGTGCAGTAGCGTTAGAAGCTTATTTTAAAGAGTTAGGGGAAACAAAATTCTGTAGAATGTATATGATGCCTAAAATTATTCAAAAGGATGCATTCCGGAAGACTGGAAATTTTCTGTATAAAGGCTTATTTTGATTCCTGTTGTCTGCGTTAGACAGTTTCCATTTAATCCAGGTTATTTAACATTTTTTTCAGCCCTAAAGTCAAGGGACCTGAAAACATTTCCATTTAAGACAGATTTCCGTTTATTAAAGGGTCTGTTTAACGCAGGTTTTACTGTATACATACATATATATATACACACACACATACATACATAGATACATACATACATACATACATACATACATATACTTACTTACTTATGGAGCTGAGTCCTTCTTGAGGAGAAGCCAAATATGCAGCTACTCAAAAATTTTCCAGCATCTTATGGAACCCAAAGGCTCACCACCATGTTCACAAGAGTCCTCCACTGGTTCCTATCCTGAGCCAGATCAATCCAATGCATACCATCCCATTCTATCTCTTAAAATCTCTCCACCCACCTATTCCTTGGTCTTTCCAATGGTCTCCTTCCTTCTGGCTTTCCCACCAATATCCTATATGCATTCCTCATCTCCCCCCATTCGTGCTACGTGCCCCACCCACCTCATCCTCCTTGACTTGATCATTCTAATTATACTTGCAGAAGAGTACAAGTTATGAAGCACCTCATTATGCAGTTTTCTCCAACCTCCCGTCACTTCATTCTTCTTCGGTCGAAATGTTCTCCTAAACACCCTCAGTCTATGTTCCTCCCTTAATGTCAGAGACCAAGTTTCACACCCATACAGAACCACAGGCAAAATTATAGTTTTGTATATTCTAAGTTTGTTTTTGGACAGCAGATGAGACGACAAAAGGTTCTGGACTGAATGGTAGCAAGCATTACCTGAGTTCAATCTCCTCTTAATTTCCTCCTGAATCAGGTTTTGATTTGTTATTGCCATTCCCATATCCATATAACTGTGCCACATTTTCAAAACATCTGTTTCCTATCTGTAACTGCACCATGCAGGAACCTCAGCATTGTTGTTGATTTACATTCTTAATTATAATGTAATACATGTAAACAAACTGTATTACTAATGTTAACGTTTGACATTTGTCAATGTATATGATATATTTTAGTTATTTTAATGTGAGGACAAGGCATGCAGTGAACTAGTTTGGCGTGGATTGAGTAAGCACCTGAAGATGGCATTTTTATGCCGAAACATGTATTGCCAGTGAGAGAAGGAGATAGATGAGTGTATGCACTGCAAGACGGTTTAAATAAATCATAAACTGTATTACAGTTAACAAAAGATGATACAGAATTGACCTGAGCACCAGCGGGTGCCAAGGACGACATCTGGTCTTTCTGAGGGACAAGCAAGCTGCAGGTCACTGGAAAACCCGGAACGGAGCAGGAAGTATCCCGCTGCGTACCGAGCGATCGTTAGGGTACCTTCATTTATTTGAGAGCTGTCAGAAGGACCATGTTGTACTTAGGCCCAAATTTACATGGATCTTGTTAGGGATTGGCGGAATGTAAATGAGAGTAACACCCAAATTTTAGGTTCAGCCAATCAGCAAAATTTCAGAGGAGAGGAAACCGGGCGTTCCCGGAACTGTCAAGACTTCTGCCGCTCCGGAGGAGTCAGTCGTCTAAAGTGAGTAACATGAGTCAGTCATCAAAAGGGAGTAACAGGAGTGACTCGTCTAAAGTGAGTAACTGGAGGCAGTTGTCTTAGAGAGTGACAGGGGTCAGTTGTCTAAAGAGAGTAACAGGAGTCAGTCTTCAAAAGGAAATAACTGGAGTCAGTCGTCTAAAGAGAGTAACAGGAGTAACCTCCCGGATGTTAAATCGGTGTTGGCCGAGTCGTGTACACAAATCCAAAGTTCTACAGCCTTGTAATATGTAATTCTAGTTCACATCTGCAGTAAAGAGCAACAGTGTTGGTGAAGTGTGTGTTTTAAGTGTTCTCTATCTCCTTGTGTGAGCAAGGTCCAGAAGTCACCCTGAGACAGAATCTTGTCCTACCGTCTGAGAGTCAAAACCCCAAACGCCCACCTATCCACACCCCCCCCCCTTTTGTTTTCCCCATTCCAAATTCGTGGATTTCACCCAAGTCCACTGGTGCCCCTACAAATTCAAATTCAGAGTAATCCCACACCCTACCCTGAACCAGACGACAAGAAGGAAGCAGCGGATGAAAGTGGAGGCCAACGTAAGGGCACTGAGTGGGTCAGTTATAAGTGACGCCAAATGTGTAGGCGAACGTGACGGCGAGTTATAAGTGGCGACCAACTTGTGGGGCTTGAAGTCTCAGCAGTTACAGAGATATATATATTTATATCATGATTTTGCCCTGCATTTTGGTGATGAGACAGCAGCCTATACTTAGTTTTCTCTGTGTTTACTTTTAGACCAACCTCCTTACTTGCGTCAATTAAAGTTTGTGTGTTTTTCTTTATGGTATCTATGTTATTACCCAGTAGATTCACATCATCAGCATAGACCAACAGCTGATGTGTCCCATTTAATTTCAGTCTCACCTAGTTTCCCTGGAGCTTCCTAATGGCATATTCTAAGGCAAAGTAGTTGAAAAGGAGTGGCGATAAAGCATTCCTTGTTTTACACCATTCTGGATAGGAAATTTATCAGACAAACGTTTACCTATATGGACTCTACTGTATATTTGTTTAAACACATTTTATCAGCCTAACCAGTTTCATAGTTACCCCAAACTATCAGAATATTATACAGTACTTCCCTCCTAATCATAGGCTTTCTTGACACCTATGAATAGTTGATGTAATGTTTCAATGTGTTCACATTGATCAGTAGTTGATCTGTTATGTCAAAACACCCACAGATGATACCCAATAATTTCATCTAGGTATGGACTCAATCTCGAGAGAAGAATATTGGATAAAATTTTGTTTCAAGTTGATAGCAGTGATATCCCATGACAATTACTACCATCAGTTTTATCACCCTTCTTGTGAAGTGTTACAATAGTAGACCCTTCCATCGATCAAGCAATTCTTCCTTATTCCAAATAGAATTAATTAGCTTATGGATCTTAGAACGTAATATTTCGCCTCCTGCTTGAATAAGTTCTGCCAGAATTTGATCACTACCTGTCGATTTCTACCGTTTCGATTTTGCAGTAGCACTTTCAACCTCAAAAGGGCTGGGATCAGGTATTAACAGCTCAGCTGTATGAATTTCTATCTGCTTAACATCACTGACCCTATGTACATTCAATAACTGAGAGAAATAGTTCTTCCACTAGTCAAAACGTTATGGGAATCTGCAAGCAGATCACCTTTCTCATCATTCACTAAGTTACTTCTAGGTTGGTAACCCTGCTTAGAGTCATTTATTCCTCTATACAGGTCTCTAATGTTCTTATTCTTACAGTTTGTTGCAAGCTCATCAGTTTTGTCTTTAAGATATTCCCTCTTTTTGTTCCTGAAATGCCTGCTGGTTTCACGTCATATATTGTTCAGATTATCCCCATTTAACTCTCTTGGATCCTGTAACCACTGCAATTTGGCCTGCTTTCTTTGATCTAATGATTTTGAGCATCCTTCATCGAACCATGGCTTATGCTTCTTCGGTTCATAATAGCCTAGACTCTGTTTGGTAGAAATTTTGATATTCTCTATAATAGTTTCCCAAGATCTAATAACATCCACCTCAGTGTCCAAGTTTTCCGAGGCCTCAAATCTATTTTGAGATTTCAACAGGATACTGCTCTTTACCCTCCTCCTCCATAAGGCTCGACAGCTTCATTTCTTGAATGCTTTAACCTGCTCAACAGTTTCTTTTCAACTACTTCTGACCTGTGTGTGAGTTGTCCAGTTATAAATTCCTAAATCCTTTGATCTTCCCTTATGTCATCTTTCCATCGGATCTTAGGTCGCCCCCTCTTTCTTATAGCATGTGGCTGCCAGTCATATATTATTTTAACTGTTCGTCCAGCTTCCATCCTTGAGATGTGTTCAAGCCAACTTATTCTCTGGGCTTTGATGAAGTTAACTGCTCCTTCCTTTTGTTAGAGTATCTAGTTCATCATTTGTTTTAGTTCTCCAGGAGTCATCATCGTTTCTTAAGGGCCCAAACATCTTTCTTAGAATTTTCCTTTCAAAGACTAAAAGTCCATGTTTAATGGCTTATTTAAATGTCCAGGTTACCCTCTACCTCTTTTAATTTCTTGAGATTGAACCTCTCCGTATGAACTCTCTCCTTTGTTTGTTTGCTCACTGCCAGTCGTTCCCTAACCTTTTCCACCACCAGGTAGTAGTCAGTATCGCAATCTGCTGCCCTGATTGATCGGACATCAAGTATACTTGAATGTCATTCCTATCTAACAAAATTACTTGATTTTATTGTGTATCTTCCCATCAGGGGATGCCCAAGTAAATTTATGGATGTTATGATGTGGGAACACTGTACTTTTGACAGTAAGACTTTTTGATGATGGGGCAAAATTTACTACTCTAACTCCATTAGCATTACTAATTTCATGCAAACTCTCATTCCCAGTCGTTGGTTTGAAAATGTCTTCCCTCCCTACTTTGGCATTGAAATCTCCTAACAAAATTTTCATAGGGTTCTTCAGGAAGTTGTCAAATACATGTTCTAGTTCTTCATAGAACATGTCCTTTATGTCATCAATTTTATCTTCTGTTGGGGCGTGAACATTCATAATGATGATATCACACCAGCGATATTTTAGTATTATTTAGTATTAGTATTTAGTATTATATGTATGTGATATCCTATCACTAATTCTTAACTGCTGTTAATATTCTCTTATGTACGAAGAAACCTGTACCTAATTCATGATTTTCATTCCCTTTTCCATAGAAAAATATATATTCGCCTGCTGGTTTGTTGCCACCTCCATCCCATCTGACCTCCTGTACTCCCGCTAATTCTAACTTATATTTTAAGATTTCTTCTGCCACTGCCCTGAGCGAACCTGCCCTATACAAACTTTTGATGTTCCACGTACCGAATCTTATGTCCATTTTCTTTAGCTTAGGTCGTTTATCCAAGGAATCTGTCTAGGTCCAAGGCTTTGTGTTCATTTTCGTAACATTATTATTTTTTACGGTGAGGAGTTGCTAGCCCCATGCCCAAACTCTAAGCTGGAGGGCCACCCCTTGTCGGCTGTCTGCGACTGCTTATTCAATATATTCGCAGTTTCCCTCCATATATGGAGGCCATCTCCATCTGCAACCTGAGAANTGTTTCAGCAATGTTTTTGACAGCTATGTTAACATTGGCAGACTTGCATAGCGGCCAACGGAAACTACTTTGAGGGCCGATGTGCATCTGTGCAAGTGTATGTGAATACCTTGCAATATGATGTGATAAAATCACATTCCACGAACTTAATGACTCTACCACGTGTATATATATATATATATATACACACACACACACACACGAGTATTGTCACGTGTTGGTGTATATAACGCGACAAATAACTTCACGCCTTACTGGATGTAGCGAATTTATTTCACATTCGCTCTTACAATCACACAAAATACAGATCCTCAATTACTACCATTGGCAATATCACAAATACTAGACTGCAAATGCCAGAATACAACTGACTGGTTGCTGGCTAGATTGAGAACTCTGTTGATCACACACTGGCTCGTAGGCTTGCTCGGAACTGGCTGTGAATAGCCTTTGCTGCTCCTTATGTAACCTCGTTCCGGACAACACAGAAAACGGCCACGTAATAGGCACCACTGTTGGCTGGCCCCATGTTGCTAGCAACGCTGTCGGGAGTTGTTTACTGCTGCCTAGCAACTTTGGTATCCCTTGGCGACGTCACCACTGGCCGGGTAGGCGAAGGAGTGTTGACTCGCCTGTTACCTTAGCAACGACAGCGATCCGATAGCGTTACGTCACTGCTGGCGGGGGGAGGGGTGTCCTGCATAGCGCAACACGTCGCAATATATATATATACACACTTGTATGTAACAACGTTCTGTGGTAGATAGATGGGTTCAATCTGATCATATTCTGTAAATACATGCATGTCTGGAAATGCTTCTTTTTGACACTAAGGGCCACAAAATTTTCTGAGAGGTTGCAGAAGTTTTAGGGGATGTAATCATTGTTTAACATCATAAACGTTGTCAAAATGGCAGCTGCCAGCTTCATTGCATGTTCTGCACTGCCTGGCTATGATATGCTGAACTCTTTGAAAAATTCCCAGCATTTCCTAGATGGTTCCAGCTGCTACTGCAGTTCTTGCAACAAGATCATGTTATGTCTCCACTAGAGTCTCATACACCAGGCTTTGCATGTACCCCCAGTGAAAGAATTCCATTGGAGTCAAGTTAAGGGAGCGAGGGGGCAAGCCTGTTGGGCCTCCACATCCAATCCATCTGATGCCAAAAGTTTCATCCAAATATGCATGAATGACATCAGTGCAGTGTGCTGGTGTGCCATCAAGCTGGACTTCTAAAGACACCATTTCCAGCAGCCTGGTTAAGGTCTCTTGGAGAAATGTTAGTTAAATATCACCAGTAAGCCATAGAGGTAAGAGCTAAGGTCTTCCTTCACAGTTCAGAGGCCCCAGCGTGTAAGCAAAGCATTTCCAGACATGCCTGTATTAACAAAACATGATCAGATTCGACACCTCTATCTACCACAGAGCTCTGTATCATATATTTATTTACATCCTGTATATGATTCATTACATCTGCTTTGTGAAGGGGTGAGATACTCTTAAGGGACAATGTTCTTTCGTTATTTGGAAAATTACCTGCTTTGCCATATGTTGAAACATTTTGAACATTCATTGTACCACACCACGCCTTCAGGTGTGTTTAATCCTTTCACTGATGAAGCCCTCAGAGACAAATTTTTCTGCCATATAAATGTTAATATTTTCAGTTCAGGTTTACATGAATAACTCTTAGGGTTCTTCTGGTTCTTATGCCAAAAGTTTTCAACTTCCTTTTTAAATTTGGTTTGGGGCATCAAGTGTGAAACTGCACGTACCTGTAGTGTATGTGGATTTAGAATTAGAGAGACTGGAAATTGATACATTTGTGGTTGACAAATATAAAAAAATACACTTGGTGGTATAGGATTTGAGGTTTTTACTGTTGTGAAAATTCTTCTAGGTTATGATGCTGTTTTGTCTCATAGGTGGTTTATCAGTATTTTGGAGGGACATACAACATTTGTCTCCCACTGTAAAGATTGAGGAAGACTATTCATCTGAAATGTTTGCATCCTCCTACCACACTACATGGTTAATAACCCAGAAGACCACATTACAGGGGGGTCCAAAAAAATGTATTCACTCTTTGATAGTCAATATCTTTGGAACAAAATGACATGTAGTTACAATTCTTGCGTGGTAGTGTAGTGTAATGTTTTCTCAATAGATGGCGAAGGTCACATGTGTCACGTGAGTGTCATGCCGCACGCGCGCTGTGAGCAGAAGACAGCAGCAACAATGGCTGAAATGTTGTTCTTTGAGCAACGCAAGGCTGTAATGAAGTGGTACTGGAAGTACGAAAACATTACAGAGGTTGATGACAATGGCATAATGAGTTTGGAACTCAGCCACCAACATGTCGAACATTTGCCCATATTCCAGATAAATTTGAAGCTGACGGTACTGTTCATGATGTGCATAAGGAAAGATCGGGGTGACCATGGATAGTAACAAGTCCAGCTTCCGGTGCTGTGGTGTTGCAACACTTTACATGATCACCGCAAAATTCTGTGAATCAGTGTGCACGTGAAAGTGGGTAAGCCAATCAAGTGTACGGCAAATTATGAAGGCTGCAAAGTGGAAAGTGTACATTCCAAGACTGCTGCACGCTATGAACAAGGACGACTGGATCGAAGGCTTGAATGCTGCGAGTGGTTTGAAGGCATGGTTTGCAAGGATGAGGAACCTTGAAGGATGAAGTTTATTGACAAAAGCCAGCTGCACTGAACGTGCTACGAGAAACCATCGAAGCATCATGTGCAGCCATCACACTAGAAACACTGACAGCCGTAGTTCACTCAGCAGTTTGGCAGCATCGACGCTGTTTAGCCGCTGATGATGATGACCACTTTGAGCACATACGACTCTCTCTCTCCATGCAAGAATTGTAACTACATGTCATTTTGTTCCAAAGATATTGACTATCAAAAAGAGTACATTTTTTTGACCCCTCTGTATGAATAGCTGGAGTTGGTAGTGGAAAGGTTAAGTTTTTACACTCCCATAATTAATTTGTAAACATTTATTACTACTGCCTGCTACTACCAATGCACCCTCCCCTGCCCTTCCTCCTCCTTCATAAACATCTTCATGATATTTTCAGTCGTCTCTGGTCATTGTACTCCACAGCTGTTAATTGTTGCAGTCCACTCCCAGAAATGGCTTTACTCCATTACTTTTAGTGACTGTTTTTTGAGTTCCCAGTTCCGTATTAACGTCGTGTGGCTTAGTTTTCTTTAGCCGTGTATTACAGTTTTTTCTGTATGTCTCTACCACTACAACTTTTTTTTTTCCTGTAAACTGTAGTGTGGATATATAAAATGTGTTTCTGTTAATGTAATGTGCTTAATGGAATGGTCTTAATCAGTACAATTCTGTCTTTGAATTTTGCAGAAAGACTGTCTATACAGACATTTTTCATGGCCTTCTTCAGTCCCTGCACACAAATATAGGACACACCATTTTCAACACCCTGTTCAAAGTAATTTTGTGTCAGTCAATGTTATGTATCGTCTTCAGTTGATAATGACATATTACTAAGTTCACCCACCTTGCATGGTATTCAAATTTGGTTTTGTCCATTTTGTTTCTTAAGCACTTCTGTGTTAGGGAATGATATTTTTTGGCAAAGAAATATTATAATATTTCTTTTCCAAAAAATATCATTCCCTAACATTCCATTAATAATTATTAATGGAGGAAAGATATTACATATTTTTCAGATATACAGCATACTTCCTTTTGTGAAGTGTCACTGTGTAGTAATATAGGTAAGGTGGTGTCATACCACTATTTCTGTATAATTTTGTATGTCTTAATGTACTGGCTTCTAGTATTAATGTGCTATTATATTTTTTAGGTGGACTCTGAATGTGGTGACCAGATAACGTGCAGTTATCCTAATATTGACGTCCATTCTTGAATCTTTGGAGTCGTAATGTATGAAATGTAATGCTGGGTGTGTGAGACTGTGATCTTGGATTACAAATGAGTGGCTATGGTTATAATAATAGGAGGAGAAGAGGAAGAGATTTTGGGTCACAAGGCGGTGGAGGTAGCCAGAATTCAAGTTACTGGAACAACAGTCACTATAACAAGTATCAGAATTACAACCAGTTTCAGTTCTGTAAATTAGCATTTCCTAAACAGTGGAGTTCTGCTTCTTGGAGTAATCAAAATCAATACAGTGGCACACATGGAAGAGAATCAGTTTCTCATAATCTCTTTCCTCCACGACAGCCAATCAATCCTAGTCCAGTTCATTCTAAAGCTACTGGACATTCATCATCGGTTAAAGGACAGACTTTGCAGGCAAAATCCAGAAACTGGAACAAAATCAAGAAACGACATTCTTCATCATCAACAAGAAGTTCATCTTTTCCGCAGCAGAAGGTAGGAAATCCACCTCCAGGATCTGAGGAGGCTCGAAAGAAAAGTCTTGCCCAAGCCACTGACAAAATAAAGAGCTGTTTACTTTCATTCCAAAATGAGAAATCCGAGGTCTTAGAAAATCTTCTGTCCAATGAAGAAGAAGAAAGAATGGAAGAACCTACAAAAGCCATTGCTGTTAGGCTAGAAAAACCAGGATATGCCGACTTACGATTAACACCAAATGATTTAAAAGTAATTGGAATGGTGAACACAGCTGGAAATGGTGGCTCATTAGAACTGGAAGAAGCTGGAAGTTCTGCAGTTGAAACTGTTTCCACAAATGAATTTTTAGATTCATCAGGTAGAGCAGAAATAGTAGTCCAGAATTCAAATTCTTCTGGCAAAGACTTACTTTCAACTGATGGGTTTTGTGCATTCAGTACTTGTGATGTAGAATTGTTAGATGATATGGAAGGGGATAATACATGTAAGAACCTTGACAAGGAAGCAGGATTGAGAGATTCTTCTAACCCAACAGGGCTTATACCTCATTGTACATATAAGCGGAGTAGATACATTTCTGAAACAAACAGCCCAGGACGACCAACATCTAGTGAAAATCTAGCATCAAATCCCAATCCATGTGCCCGATCGAGATCAACATCACTGAGCATTTCAGAAACAGCAGATGATTCTAACCAGTCCCAGAATGGTACAAACATACGGCTGTCCTATGATAATCCATCCCACAGTTATGAAAATGAACCAAATATAACTCTTAAAAATTTAAAACAGCGCATCATCCAGCAATTTTTAAAAATGGGGAAGAATAATTTGAAGGACTTGATAAATAATCCCAGATCCCGTAAGTTTGAATTTGCAATGAATCATCTTATGAAAGAGCATAGACTACTGTTGTCTAGGGAGCTACGGTCGTTGGCTCAGTCAAGAATTAGGGGTCAGGATGTAGAAAATCAGGGGCAGGGTGAGCCAGTATGTGAAACAAGTTCGTTGTTAGATACTGACACTGCAATCAACTTATCCCGCCTTCCTCAGGAAGTTATCGAGCAGCTTGGAAATCTCTTACAATTGGATCTTTTGGATAATGCAGAATCCATAGATTTTCAACCCATAACTCTTGATGGTGAGACCAGTGTTCATGATTTACAGAATATTCAAGCTCTACAGGTTGCTTTGCTCTCTGAAGAAAATATCAAGAGAGAAATTGTAGAAAGTGAAATGAAGCCACTGGTTGGAAGAGAAGCCAGCAGCACTGCAGTGGAGAAAATTGGAAGTGAAGGAAACTTGGTAGAAGGGCAGCATTCTCAACTGGATAGATCAGGGATGGATGTAGGAACAGGACACATTGAATATCCACTGAGACGAGAAATGGAAAGTAAAGAAGACCTAGTTCTGGAAGAAGGTGGAACAACTAAGAAATCTAGAAAGGAATCTGATAAGTGGCCAGATTACATACCACTGGGAAAAGGATTCATGAACAGAAGTGGTGAATTTGGAAACCTGCTTTGTGAATTTCCTGATTTCTTGCATATGGAATCAAGTGACTGTGAAGCTCTAGGTGGACATAATCATAATGTGACAGGTGTTCTGTTTACCCAAGAAACAAATAGAGAAGGAGCTGAACATCCTCAGGCAGAAGCTGATCAGACAACTGCTAGATCATCGAGCAAAGCAGTTAGTCCAAATTCAGCTTCTGAAGCAAATGAAATTGCTGATTGTAACTCTTCTTTGGTGGCAGGTGTGATACCCAGTAAAATTTCAAACAGTGAGATGTTTGAAAATTATGGTAAATCTTTGAATAATACATCAGCGGAGAAGTCCATTATAGAAAGATTTGCCACTGGCTGTTTGACCGGCACTGACGTAGGAGTGAAATCCTGTAGTGAAGACAACTGGACTGATACTGCCCAAGACAAGGGACCTGGTGGATCTTGCAATACACCTGATGACTATGGAACTAATTTCCCTGCATCAAATGTAGCAACTGCCAGTCAAGTTAAAGACACATTAAAAGGATCTGCAGGTGCTGGTGAACCATTAATAGGCAATGAAGAACCATCAGGAGCTTCTGTAATTGCTGATGGACATGTTGAAGGTTCTGCAGATTCTAGTATACTGGTGGTAGGTAATGAAGATCCATTAGAAGACTCTGCAGCTGCAGATAAACCCTCAGAAGGCTTTGGAGAACCTACAAATGCTTTGTTTAAAGATAATGATGTTAATAATGCGAATGTTTTATTAGGTGGGATTAATGAAGATGTGAATGTTGTGACTAATACTGCCCCAAATGAAAGTGAAATTAAAGACGGAAAATTTGAAGAAATGAAATCTGAAACTTCTGTGTTGCCTAAAGAAAATAATATTAGCAAAGAAGACCCTGTTATTGGTGAGAGACTAGGTGATCCATCTGAGAGAATGGACGGCAATTCTGTCCTTGTAGGGAACCATGTTGGAAATCTACAGACAGATTTGAATACTCTTGGCAGCAACAGGATCATAAATTCTGAAATTAATACAAATGAAGAAACTGGATATGGTGTTGAAAATAAAACATTCAACAAGGAAACAGTCCACAATTTTAGTACACATGAAAATCAGAATGGAAATATTGATAGTGATGTTGCTCCAGTATATGGCCCATCAAGCGACACAATGGACGCAGCCTTTGTGCTTGCTGGTAATGATACAGAAAATACAAATTGTGATGAGCACATCACACCAAACAAGAGAAGTAATCACTTTGCTATTGCAGAACATAGTATCAGCTCAAATGATACTGCAGAAGTATCTAGCAACAGGACATGTAATGAAACAGAAATATCTCCTTCCCAAGAAATCCAAGCAGAAGATATTAATGTTGATGAACTGTATGGTGATCTGAGCGAATTATCTATTGCAGAAGATGCAAATAATTCTGCTGTGGGTAGAACTGCAGTTAGTCATTCTGCTGATAATGTTGCGGAGGTTGTGACTACCAAACCAATCTCTGAGGAAGCCGTTGAAATGGATGAAAGTGGTTTAAGGATAATGAAGAGTGCAGTATCAGATGATGGCTACACAGGAAAGCATACTGTTGGAGCAAGTGTGCAGATTGAGCTCTGTAGTAGTGATATTGCAAACAGCCATGAAAAACGTGACGAAATTATGGAAATATATCATCATAATGTGGTGGTTAAGACTGAGAAAATTGATGAAACTGCCGATGATAGAACGTCAGTACTTGAAGAACAAGCGCAACCTGATGGGAGTAATCGTAAGTTCTGTTGTATTATATTTCCACTAAAACACATTTTTTAAGGGACCATTGTTCTATCAAGCCATGCTTGCTACCTACCTCATGCTGTTTTCTTGCTTGGCTTATTCTTTGACCCTGAAGACAGAAACGTTATGTCCCTCTGAAATGCCAGTTTATTTTCAACACTCACTCACTCACTCACTCATGGAGATGAGCCCTTCTTCACAAGCTGCCAATGTGCAGCTACTCAAGAACTTCCCAGCATTTTATGGAACCCAAAGGTTCATTACTGTGTTCACAAGAGCCCTCCACTGGTCCCTATCCTGAGCCAGATCAATCTGATCCAAACCATCCCATCCTATCTAAGATCCATCTTAATATTGTCCACCCACCTATTTCTTGGTCTTCCCAGTGAGCTCTTTCCTTCTGGCTTTCCCACCAGTATTGTATATGCAGTCCTCCCCCATTCATGCTGCATGTCCTGCCCATCTCATCGTCCTTGACTTGATCATCCTAATTATACTTTGTGAAGATTACAAGTTATGAAGCTCCTCATTATGCAGTTTTCCCCAACCTCCTGTCACTTCATCTCTCTTCGGTCCAGATATTCTTGTCAACACCCTGTTCTTGAACATCCTCAGTCTGTGTTCCTCCCTTAATGTTAGAGACCAAGTTTCACACCCATACAGAACCACAGGCAAAATTAATTTTCAACAGACTACATGTTGTTATATCCCAGATGATAGAATTCTTCGTGTTGTTATGTATTCCTGTGCTTAGTGAAGAAGGAAGAATCTTACACTCTGATAATTATTACTCAGTGTTTCATGTTCATAACAATGAACACAGCCAAAGGAAATAAATTGATCTTGTATTTTTGTAAGCTATACTAGTGTAAGAATTGTGAGATGGTCATAAGGGTCTTCTTTCTTTCTTTTGTTTGTTTGTTTGTTTCAGATATAGTCAGAGCTGCCCCAGAATTCCAAAGTATTGGTATCTTGTCCCATAATCAGCCTTCTTTCATTTCTAATCCAATAAACGAAGTGACTATAGTTGAAGTAAGCACACAGACACAGCCCCCTGATGAGCTTGATTCTGATGATGTTCAGAGAATGTTGCAACTTCTAGAGAAATCAAGTCAGCTCTCACCGCAATTAGCGAAATTACTGAAAGATCACTTTTCATCGAGGAAAATAACTGAAGAGAATGAATCATCAAAGTCGTCAAATAGTGTTCAGTTCTTTGACACTTCAAAAGAGGCTGTGTTATCTGCCCCAAAAGAAAAGTCTCCCTTGTGTTTAATTCAACCCCTTAGATCTGCAGGTTCTCAAATTTCACTTGCTTGTGTTTCTGAGATTCATAACATGGATTCAGCTGCTGAAACCACATTGCAACACACTTCAGGACTCTTACATTCCACGGATGGAATGGAGCGCAGTTTCAGAGGATCCTCAGTACTTGATAACAAAGAGAAGAAGAATACTACAAAGAGAATGAAACTGGCTAGGCCTGAAGAAACAAGCATAGAAGTAAACAGACTGCCAAGCAAGGAAGGTGAAGACACAGCTAGTGCTAGCAGTCATGCTGATGCAGCTGCTGCGATATCTGATGGCATGAACCCTCTGCACACGAGAGATGTTCAAGGAGGTTCGTTGGGTTCAAGCAGTAAATATGTATTTCTTAGAATGTTGGAAATAGACAAAGAAATCCAAAAATTAATGGAAGTTAAACTTGAATTGTATAGAAAACTGCAGCTGAGTTTAGAGGTTGAGTCTAGTTTTACCAATAGAAATAACAGTCATTCACCTAAATCAAGAGGGTTGCAGTACGCAAATCCAACCACAGTGGTATCACCTCATACTCTTTGTAACAGAATAGCTTTAAGCAATAATTCGAACACACAGCAAATGCATATGGGTTTTGTAACCATGAATAACGAGCTAACAGGGAATTCATTTACAAGTGATCGACCCACATCTACTTCAACACCCATGGTAATGTTGCCAATAGATTATGTTTTAGGCTCCTCGTGTGAGCTGCAAAATGCACATGTGTCATTGCCAAGGCATAAGTTGAATGAGTGTCTGAAAACTTTTGACACTTCTGTTGTGGAGGCTGTGCTGAATAGTTTTAATTTGCCAGATGGTCAGAACAGAGAAGATTCTGCTGTGATTCATTCTTCAGATCACAAGCAAAATAAGATTTCAAGTGATGGTAATGAATCAAAATCATATCAAGTGGAGAGTAGCAGTACTAACAAGGGCAGAAGATATGTGGCTCATCGTTCCACTGCTTCACACAGGGAATCTCATCAGTCTGAAGGGAAATCCTTATCTGAAAAAACTGGAGGTCAAAAGAAACTAGCTTCAAAACCAAAACCTGGATTGAACAAGGAGCACCATTCTAGTGTTTCAAAGAAACACCCACATGTACAGCATAAAACTCGAATTGCAAAAAAAAATAGACTTGGTAATCGAGAGAAAAGCTGGATTGAAAGTAATTCTGATGCCATTTTAAGGAAAACTGTTCATTCTGATTCATTAAAAGAAACCGCAGTGAAGGAGCTGCGAAGCAGGAGACAGACAGAAATTTTTGAAAATAGAAACCAACAGAATGAAGGAAGGAAGAGTAAATTTACAAAACAGAAAGTAGGAAACATGAAACATGATAAGGAATCTTCACAGTCTGATAGCAGTGTGGTAGAAGACAGAAAAGAGACACATTCATCAAATAAAACTGAAGTTTCAACAAAGAACAGTAAACAGTCTGAAAGAGATAGCTTGTCTTCAAGTAACAGGCCAAAAAGACGTTCTCCAAGAGAATCAGATACTAAGAAATCCAGTGAACAGGATTTTTCTCATACAAGTAATTCCAGTCCTAGAGGCAGAAGGGACACAAAGACAAGGTCTCTTGGGGATGTGGAACTTCTGCTTGAAGATCCTGTAGAAACAATAAGTAGGAAGAAAGAAACGCTCTCATCCACAGGAGGATATTCCACAAGTTTTGAGGAATCAGAGGCATCTGATTGTATAAGTAGAGTTACCCGTAAAAGGAAACTTACAGTAAAAACAGAAATTAATGATAATGAGTACGTTACAAGTTCTCAAGAAGAATCAGGCAAACCTTCCACAGAAAGCATGAGTAGAAGATCATTTTCTAGAGTTGCATCTGCCTTTCAGGCCATGCAGCCAACTGTCCTTGATGAAAATGTGACCAAAATGGTCAGAAAAAGGAGGAGGGCAGTGAAAATAGAACAGACGGATGCAATTGATGGAAGCACTTCGCCTGTTAGGAAACTGAAGAAAACAACACTTTCTAACTCTGGACAACTTCAGAGGAGTAACAACACCAAAATTCCATCATCCCCTGATATTGTTGGTGCCCAGAAGAGGAAACCAAGTGAAACAGAAAGTCAGCCTAGTAAGGTTCACCATCATAATCCAAAAATGGACCTATTGCAATGGAATTTACAAGATTGTTTTGTTGTAGTGAAACCACTAGCTATAGAAGAAATGGATGAATCTGTTAAGCCATGTGAAAAACTTGCTGCTACAAACAATTTAGGTAATCAGAGAATTCGAAGGTCTTCATGTTCTTCAGATGAACTTTCTGTGACACAGTTTGTGAAAAAGAATAAGAGTGAAGTTTACTTAGCAGGACAGGATGTAAAACAAAAATTGGATAATGTAGGTGATTGTTACAGAATCACCTTTCCTGAATTAGCAGATGAACAGCTTAATCAAAGAGAGGGCTCTAATTACCAGCTGGATCCTCTTGGAGATACTGTTATCTTTCCTGAATCAGCAGATGAACAGCTTAATCAAACAGAAGGCTCCAGTAACCAACAGGATCCTCTTGGAGATGTTTCAGATTCTTCAAGTTGCCAGGGACAGCCACCCAAGCTGCATATTGAACCATATGGAAACATTACTTCAAGTCCCATGCAGTTACCTCCTGATCTGCTTATGCAGTCAGATTCACCAGGATGGTCACAAGGCCAGTGCTTCCTTTCTGAGGTAGCCATACAAGATGAAAACAGTATCTCTACCCTTGTGTCAGACACATTGTCTGTTACAAGTGATGGGGAGCAGCCTCTTGTGAAAAAGATAAGAAATGATGAAAAAAATGAAACGCAGTTGGTTACACACAGTGCAGATGGCAAAGATGATTGTGACCAGGATTCAGCCTATTCTTATGATATGGCTCAGGAGGGTAGAGAAGGAACAAACAGTAGAGCAACAAAGCACAAGTCCTCCAAAAAACACCGAAAGGATCGGAAGTCAGATGGCATAGAACGTTTGATATTTGAATCCCATAAAGGGCCCATCTTAGATATTAAAGTAAGTTAAAAATAAAATTTTAAGATATATAGGTGTTTTAAGTATGAAATCTGAAAATGTAATTTTTACAAATACAGCAAAATCACCTACAGCCTCTTGTTAATGATGATTTGTTTTAGAAAGAGATAGGTCATAAAATTCTATCTTTGCACTCTGAATCTTGTCTGAAGTTATGTTATATTCCAGGCATGGCTGTGAAACTATCTGTAGTTATCCCATTTGAAAATGAAGGAATTAGTAAGCCCTTTAACCAGTTTTGGCTATATAAATCATTGGTGAGCAAACTTCATAGTATGCAGACCATATTGTGGAATGCAAACACTTCTTAGGATTGAGGCTGTTTTACCTGTTATTGTACAGGATCTTAATGTCATTATGTTTGTGGAGTACTGCATTAAGGTCATGAAATGAATGAAAACTCCCGGACTAGGTCAAAAAATAAATGCTGGCTTAACTTACTCAATTTTGGCTGCCATCTCCTTCAAAATAGTCTCCTTGGGAACGTGTACAGCGATCCCATAGTTTTTTCCAAGCTACAAAAGCACTGTGGAAGCCATTTTCCCTAATGCTGTCAAGTATCACTTGTGATTCCCTTCAGATATCGGACACTTTCAAAACATCCCTTGAGTTTCATTTTCAGTTTGGGAAACAATGAAATTATGGGGCTAAGTCTGCTGAGTAGGGAGGATGTGGAGTTCAACATAGTGTTAGGAGGAACAAATTCATGGTGGACAATCCCCTTCATGTCAAAAAAGAAAGAATGAGCATGTTCCTTGTTGTTAAACTCCGGGACCTGCTGCACCTTTTTTGCTCTTTGCGATTGTGGCCTCATCCACTGTGACATTTGTTGCTTTGTTTCTGGATCATAACTGTAAATCCATCTTCACCCATTATGATTCTAGAGATAAAAGTTGGGTCCTAATAAACCTTCTCCCATAGCTCAAGACATATATTTACATGCCACTACTCTTGTNACCGGTTAATCCGCCCCCGGATAATCGAGAGTTGACTGTATTTACATGCCACTACTCTTGTTTGTCTGTCAAGAGTCAAGGGAACAAACTTTGTGGCAGTGTGACTCGTGTTTGCATTATCTGATAAGATCTGGAAGGTTCCATAACTGATCCCATCACTGTCTGTGAGCTTGTCGATTGTTCAGTGACAGTCTTTATGGATTAGTTCTGAAATTTTTTCAACATTTTCTGTCATTTTGCTGGTGCTTCATCACCCTGAACAGTCATCATCTTCAGCTAATACTTGACTGGCCTTGAAATGTGAATGCCATTCAAAAATCACTGTCTGGCTTAAAGAATGTTCTCCAAAAGCCTCACAAAGCATTTCAAGGATTTCGGTAGTGGAGTTACTGAGCTTCACGCAAAACTTGATGCAAACATGTTCTTTGATTTTGCCATCCATCACAGACAAAATAAAACACGATGTCGAAAAAAGCAATGTGTATTCACAACGCAGTATCACATGGCAGAGTGATGCAGTAGGCTTGCAGATGTGTGACCTTGGCCTCCCCACTCATCTTCTTTTGCTGAGCAGTTACAAGAATAACAGTCTGTGATAGCACCACATATGCTTTTCCTTTTGAGTGTCTAGCATATATGAGAGAGAGTCATTGAATAGTTCACATGTGTACAAAACTAAAATATGTGATATCCAAATGTGGAAGAAATGTTTGTTTCTTGACATACCCTTAGCCAGCATAGATACACAAGTCCCATATTTTTACCATTGTGTCGAAACCTGCAGCACAGAAGTTGTCTCAGTCACTTGCACATCTTTGTCATCAACAAAACATTTGCCACTGCCACCAAGATGGTTTTTTAGCAGACCAAATAGTTGGAAGTCACTAGGGGAAATGTCTGGGCTGAAGTTCTCACTCTAGTTCTTTAATTCTGTCCCCATTTGCTTGAGCTATTTGGGGTTTGGCACTGTCATGATGAAGCAGTACCACTCTTGCTAATTGGCCTGAACATTTCTGCAAAATGCACCCCAAAGCTTCAACAGAACAGTATGATGCAGAATTCACATTTTCACTATGCTTCTGAAAATGGGCTAACAGTACTCCCTCAGAATCCCAAAACATGGCAATCATAACTTTCCCACCTGATGCCTTACTTGTAACCTTAAACTTTTTGGTTGAAGGTGAACTGGGATGTTTCCATTGCATTGAAGTACACTTTGATTTGGGTTTGTAGTGATGCATCCACGATTAATCCCCAATAACAATCCTGTTAAGCATATCTTCTCCTTCATCTGCATACTGTAAGGGATGTTGTGAGGACAGACCCATTCGGTTCAGTTTTTCACAGTCCTTCAATTCTCTGGGCACCCACCATGCACACTTTCTGAAACTTTGAACAATTCTGCATTATATTTTATGCTGAACCATGGGAACACCACAGTGCAGTAGCTACACTGTCTGTTGTTATCCTCCTATCAGCTTGCATTAGCTCTTTCACCCACTGAACAGCTGCTGTTGTTGCTGTCTTCAGCAGGGCGACTTCATTGGGCATCTGCGACTTTCGAACACCTTGAGTGAATTTCTCAACCTAGTTGTGAATATCTTTATGTGATAGATACTTCGCACTGTAAACAGTAATCATATCTTTATGGATATCCTTGCATTAAGTCCTTTTGCTCACAAAAAAAACGCACAACAGAACGCTGCTTATCAGTAGGACATGTCTCAAGCATAGTCACCACCTTTGCTACTGAAATGAGCCTTTGAACATGTGCATGCATGTGTGCTAGCTGGACTATGCTGGCATCTAGTGGTACACATAGAAAACCCATTGCAGCTGTTTCAATTCCGTTTATGACCTATTTACTGACACACTCTTATTCCTCTCATCTTCCTTCCCCACTTCCACCGCTTGTCACTTGTATTCTTGCTGTCATTGTTCTCGGTATGTTATTGGTATTAATGGACGACAGGTGTCCTGGAGAAGGCAACCTACTTAAAACCCCGTCTACTCATGTTTATTTCCTCGCTGACCATAGGCCGGGATTACTCAGGACCACATGCCATTGTTTCCTCACTCCCGGTGAGACCATAATGTTTTCTGGTGAAAAAGATAGACCATCCCTTTCTCTTTTTATTGCTTTATGGCTGTAGAAGAGTACTGTATGATAGCCACTGTCAAGTAATTCTTCCCACATTTATTAACATTACAAATGCTTATAGACTGTAGGCAGGCATGTGCTGGCTGCATCTGAGGATGGAAATGTGTACTGCTACTCTCTGAAGAGTGGAAAGTTCAAGAGGAAATATGAAGGCCATCATGCTGCTGTCACCTGTTTATGTGTTATTGAATGTGGCGGCAGTGCGGGCACTGAGTTGGGAGGTGCGGATGCAGAACAGATGGCACCTGACTTTTTTTTTACTGGCTCTCTGGATAAGCATCTCCGGAATTTTAGATTCAAGGTGTGTGACATATTTATATCACAATAGCATACGTTTACATTTCCACTGTAGTTAGTTTACTTGGGACAATGCCTTCATCATTCTTCTCCTTTCTTCTGTAAGCTCTCCTCTCATACATTACTCATGTTCCGTGCTCTTTTTTGTTTATCTTCTCTCATTTGATCTTCCCACCTAGTTCTTGATCTTTCCAGTGCTTGTTTGTACGCTGTATTCATTTACAGTGCCCCCAGAGACATCCTGTTGCCATCAATGTGTGATGCAAGTCCATATCATTGAGTCCATGTTTTCACATTTTTTTTTTCTTTCTGGTAGTTTTACCTTCAACTCTTGAGTAATGTCTTGCTTTTGGATTTTATCCCTTATAGCATTTGAGGTCTCACAGTGGTAGTTATGAAGATTTCTATAGTCTGGAATATAATACCATTTAGTCTGTTGGAAGTCAAGCTACGTGCTTCATGCTGGTTTCTTGCTTGGCTTATTTTTCAGCTGTAACAATAAAGGCCATGTGTTACCCTGAAAGGTTGGTTTAAGTTCAGTAGACTCCACGGCATTATATCCCAGAAGACTGAATTCTCTGTCCCGTCTTGTTGATGGTTGTGAACAGAACAGAAACGTGTGAGATCTGAGGTTCTCATGGCTGTCACTATGAATATTATTGTTTTTTGGGATGTGATACCACGAAGTCTGGCACATAGTTACCAGTGTTCAGAGGACCCTGCTGCTTCCAGGTTTGGCAGGAGGCAGCAGCTTCCTCTGAAACATGGATAACTATCTACCAGAGTACATGATGTCACATCCCAGTAGATGGTAATCTTCATAGTGAAGACAGTACAATTTAAGACATGATTTTCCTTCCACTTTAATGCCTTCATGTCAAATTACTAATTACTACAGATAGGATAACAGGTGAAGATGTTCATGTTCTTTTATTGGTTATACATGTACTGGTCATGGATTGAACCCTAACATGAGTAATGTTGAGCACAGTGTTCGCCATATTTGATTTGTTATTCAGCTGTGTGGGGATTACAAGTATAGATTTAAACATTTTGATTTCCTGGTAAAAAGCATCATACATTCCATTCCATCCACCAAACCAGCTGACTACCATTTTATTTTATGCTGCAATGTTATATCTACCATAAGTCTTCATGTCATAGTGCTTAACTAATTAAGCACAGGGACTTTGCAACTACTTACTTATCCTCTTATTGAATTGTGTGTAGTGGCATATTTGCTCAAGGCAAGAACTGTGAACCCAGCAGAGACAACTGTTGCTGAGTAATGGCTTTGCAGAAAAGCATGTTTCCATGGCAGCAATTTGATACAACGATAATGGGTAGCAGTGTTTTCTATGTGGTCTGTGGATAGATGTTGTAAGCAGGACAAGTCTAAATTCAACTTCCCACCTCAAACTAACTTGACTTTTCAGCTCCTCTCGACTTCCCTGACTCCCAATTGAACTGAGTCTGGTAAGAGCCAGGGAACTCAAGAGGAGATGAGAGTCAAGTCAGTTGGAGGAGGGAAGTTGAAGAGTCGGTTACGAGTCTAGAGTGCATAGATTAAAAAAATAAATTATAGTTTTATAGCAGTTGTTATTATGAATCATTGGCACTGCACCAAAATACAACTTATCGCGCAGAAGGCGTCAAGTAGCTGGGAGCCTAAAGCTTGTTGTTTTTAAGAGAGATTACTCTTGATACACTAATGCGATGTGAGACGCTGGTAGTCCTACTCACCTTGTTCGATGAGAGAGATGAAAAATTAATAGCGGACCATTTAGATGGGAAGAAGGAAATGGATCTAGTGCAAGCTTCTATAGTTCAAATAGAGCAGATTGTTCAAAATTCGCTCTAAGCGAATGCAAATGGTGCCAAGTGGAAGCATCTGGTGAACAGAGCTGCAGCCGACAGGCACACCCTCTGCAAGTTTATGGATGAACAGATGCTATTTACCAGTGTATTTCACATGTATGCAGCAACATACATACACAGTGCTACAGTTACCAGCATTACGGCCACATCTGGGTGCACTGCAGGCAGCCATCTCACTGCCTCATGTGGGGTTGGACATTGCCATCGTGAGTGCCCAGTGAAACGGAACTTAGAGTGTCCCAACCTGCTGCAGTTGATCGTCACACCCAGCAAGTTACAGAGACTGCAGTCATGCAAAACAGGAATTATAATAGCTTATAAAGAATCTGTGGGTGACAACACAGGGATCAGCGAGGAAGATGTTCTCCTCAAAATACACAACACCTGATCGATCATTTGTCACTGCTCTTTGCAAATCTGATCTGCAGCATTGGCAGCAACCATCACAACAAAAACAGTAACGATCTTCAGGAAAAATCAGTATGCATCAGAACACCAATCAGACCTCAGGTTAGTCAGTGCAGGCTAAAAATGTAAATATTAGTGCAACAGACGTGTTCCTTGCTTTCACTGCAGTGCAGCAGATTGTGACAGAGGTCTGTGGTGTTGTGACAGAAAAAGAGAAGGTTGTCATAATTAAGCTGTGATTAGACTGTTGAAGAACAATGCTAGCAACAGTTCATAGACCCTTGAACTCATACCATTCAATGCTAATAGTATTGAGAGGCAGGCCTACGAGGTCAGAAAACATTTGCGAAACATCAAAATAGACATGGACCTGTTCTCAGAGACACGCCTGAAATCTCATATGAGGTTCTGCATTCCATAGTATTATATTTATTGGACTGATCTTGACAGTGGGCACAAAAATGAAAGTGCCTTAGCAGTTAAGAAGGGCATCACTCAGACATGCACAGACCCACTTGCTCTCCTTCCAGTGGAAACAGCAAGGGTCTGCATGCCAATTGGAAACACTGAAATGTTGCTTGCAGCTGTCTGTAAATCTCCGCAACAACTCTGGGGTAATACAGCCATCACAGAGCTATTGGGTTTTATAAATAAGTCCATCCTGTTAGGTGACCTGAATGCAAAGCACCCTGTCTGGAATAGTAAAGGTTCAAACCCCTCTGGCTTGAAGCTCTTGGAGCCATTATTAGTTCTGAATTCAAAATTTGAGGTCCACAGTGTTCTGTGCATTACACACATGATGGTAGAGGTGATGTTCTCGACATCATAGCACATCAGAACATCAGACTGTCAGAGGTTATTGTCACTGACATTCTGGGCCCTCTTAGGATGAGGGAAGTTTCAGATTTGGTTCAAAAACTGACAAGACTGGGAGCTGTTTCAAAGCCTTGCCTCTGAGCTTGTATCTCCAATTATCCAAATTCACTCTTCTAATGAATCTGATAAAGCATCATGTGACTTCGCAATTTGAAAATTATGCTAATAAAACTGGGATCCAGCATTCAAAACGGCAGTAAGCTGGGTCACCTGGAAAGAGCACTTGAAAGTGACACCTTAAGCAGTATGGCCTGTCTTGAAATCCCTTTCAAAAAGGATTGGACTAAAGGCACCATCTGTAGTTCATGGTCTCTTAGGCCACATATTTTTTCCAATCAATAAAACCAACATAACTGTAGACTGCTTAGAAAATCAATTCAGAGCTCATGACTTTGTGTGACTGTGACTGTAGACGACACGTGGAGGCTCAAGTCGAAGCTATGCTTCTATGTATGAGGGGCAGGCCTTCTCGGCCCTTGCACTGCAACCTACAATGGTCTATTGCGCTTGAAGCTATGCTTACTGCTGACGAGGACATCCTTGTTGGTTTTCAACCCTGAGAAATCTCAGAAAGAAAAATACAAATCTTGAAATTAAGAAAGGCGTGTGCTTTTGATGGCACTCCAAATGAATGTCTCTGGCATCTTCCAAGAAGACCCCTTGTGCATTTAACACATTTATTCAATCACTGTCTTCAGCTTCGTCATTTCCCAGCACCTTGGAAGGAAGCAAAATTCATACCTGCTAAAACCAGCCAAAGACACAAAATTTACATCTAATCAGCCTCCAAAAACACTGAGAAAAGAAACTTACCAAATGCAAGTCAATTTGGCTTTTAAGCAGATTACAGTACAACACTTCAACGTATGAGGCTGGTGGATCATGTCATCCTGAATTTCAACAATAATACGTGGTGTGTTCAAAAAGTATCGAACCTTCTTTTTTCCCGCATAAACCAGTGAAGTGAGGGAGGCTCCCTTCGGTGGAGATGTGGAGGTGACATTCATGCGTAGTCGTTAATTTTTTCCTGCCCGCAGAAAGTGTCAGTCACAGGCAGTCGGCCTATGAGTGAGGACGTGTAGTGAGCACTCGTCGGATTCCAGTAAGGTGTAAAATGACAGAACAACATGAGCAGCGATATTGCATCAAATTTTGCCAGAAGCTTGGTGATACCCAATTGGAAACCATTCGCAAGATTCAACAGGCTTTTGGGGACGATGCCATGAGCAACTCGCGGATAAAGGAGTGGTACAACTGCTTCAAAGATGGCCGCACATCAGTGGACAGCGAACCGCGTTCAGGCAGACCCTCAACAAGCTGAAATGAGAATGTCATTGAACAAGTGTGGACTTTGGTCATGGAGGACTGTCGTATCACAGTCTGAGAACATGCAAACGAGATAGGGGTAAGCATTGGATCAGTACATTCAATTTTGACCGAGGATTTGGGCATGAGGAGAGTGTCCGCGAAATTCGTACCGAAACTGCTAACAATGGAGCAGAAGCAACGCCGTCTGGAAATCGCACAGGACATGCTGGACAATGCAAACAGTAACCCCAACTTTCTGAACACCGTGATCACAGGTGATGAGTCGTGGGTTTATGGGTACAACCCAGAAACCAAGATGCAGTCATCACAGTGGAAACATCTGACTTCCCTGAGGCCAAAAAAAGGACAGCAGGTCCGCAGCAATGTCAAGGTCATGTTGGCCATTTTCTTCGACTCTCGTGGGGTTGTGCATCATGAGTACACACCACAAGGCCAAACCATCACAAAGGAATACTACCAGGAGGTTCTTCGTCGCCTTTGTGATGCTGTGTAGTGCAAACGACCGGATCTGTGGGCAGCAAAAACTTGGCAGCTCCATCATGATAACGCACCCGCCCATTCTGCGCATCTGATTCAGACTTTCGTTGCCAAACACAACATCCCTGTGGTTCGTCAGGCTCCCTACTCCCCCGACATGACTCTGTGTGACTTTTGGCTATTTCCCAAGCTGAAAATGCCACTGAACGGAACCCGATTTGAGTCAAGAGAAGACATCATGCGGATGCGGCAGCCCGGCTGATCACCATTCCAAAAGACACATTCCAGAAGTGTTTCCAACAATGGCAGAAGTGCTGGGAGAAGTGTGTGCATTACCAAGGAGACTACTTTGAAGGGGATTAGGGTTGGTACCTCCAAATCAATAAATGTATTTCTGCCGACCAAAAGTTTGATACTTTCTGAACACACCACGTATGTCAGTGGCTGCTGTGTTCTTGGATATCAAGGATGCCTTCGACACAGCATAGCCCTCTGGCTTACTATATAAATTGTCAGGATTTCAACAAGTCTCATTAAGCTAAGTGCTTCTTTTCTCACTGACAGAAAGTTTGAAGTCTTGATAGAAGGTGAATTTTCTACACCGAGAAAAATAGTAGCTGGGTTTCCCCAAGGTTTTGCCATTGCCCCAATATTGTACAGTCTACATATAAACGATGTCCCCACAGCACCTGGAACTCAGGTTCCTCTGTTTGGTGATGGTACTTGTATTTATGCAACAGAGAAACATGAACTTTGTGTACTCTGCATACTGTAAATTGGAGTCACTGCAGTGAATTCATGGTGTGAGTTCTGAAACATGAAGATCAATGAAAGGAAAACTTGGGTGATCTATTTCTCCAGAAGACTCAAAGAGTCCCTGACAACTTGCTGCAACTAAACAGACAAGACAGTCCCTTTTTAAATAATGTAACGTGTCTTGGTGTCAACTGATCACAGTGACTGCGTAGTCTAAGGCATGAGCTGTCTCCGCTTGCTCGAATGCTGGGATCGTGGGTTTGAATCGTACTTGAGGCATGGTTGTCTTTGTGTGTTTATTCTGTGTATGTGTTGTTTTATGTGTAGGTGGTGTCCTTGTGACTGGTTTCTCTCCCCCCCCCATCCAAGGTGTCCGACTGACTGTGTATAGGAATAAGGAACTGAAAAAGTGGCCAAGGTCTGACAAAGGGCTGTAGAGCCATAGATATATATCTGATATTGGTGTCACTTTCGACAGGAGGATGACATGAGACACCATGTTGAAAAGACTGTAGCCAAGGCCTTACACATGTATGTAAGGACATATTCTCTGTGCAGAAGTGGTTGTTTAAGTAGAAATATTGAACTTATGCTATACAAAGCTCTGATTAGGTGAGGTATGACTTAAGCCTGTCCCACTTAGGAACATGCAGCAGACACTGACATTTAGAGATTGCAGTGCCTGGAAAACAGAGTACTTTGCACTATTGGAATTCTTAATAGGTACACGCACTTGGCTTTCAGAATTCCTTATATGTATGACTATATAACTAAATTTTGCAGGTCACAGGAAGAATTGATCCTAAACCATATAAGTTCAAATTTACATGGTATTGGACAAGAAGCCAGGCATAGGAAGTATAAAAGGCTTAAACTTAAGACCATTCATCTGACTAACTGCAGTTTCAAAGTAGTTGCATAAGTTAAGACGTAACCTGTTGCACTACCCTCCATTGCAGGAAACCTTTATATACCTTGTGTAAATGTTACTTAGCATAGTGGATTGACAAGGGAGGCACACAGTCCATAGTGACCTGGGCTCCATGACAGCTTGGATATATTCATGCTGAAACTACGGTGCAAAAAACATAGTACCTACATAGAAAGACTGACCCCTTCTTTGTTGCAAAAGAGGCCCCATTTCGAAACACATGTCTAGGAGAGAATAAAAATTTTGGTCATGGATCTTGAGGAGACTGAAGCCAGGAATGACTGTGCTAGTGAAGGCCAGCAGCAGTTTAGCTGACTGCCAGTCAGTCAGTCGAGGGTTGCTGTGGCTGAGGCCAGGACAATTCAGGAACCCAGAGGAGGGGGAGCAATCACCATTGAACACGTTACCAAGCAACAGCAGTTAAGACCTGACTGTGGACAGTGGTGTGTGTCTGTTGGTGGAACTGTTAGCTAACAACAGCCATTGTATAGTAGCTTACCTCATGGCTGCCACCCAGCTACAGGTATTTGGATATCCACCTGGTGATTGTCCAGTAAATCGATTCATCAATGCAGAGAACACATTACTTATTGCGTTACCAGGACATGACAATTCTATTTTACCACTCAAAAATTCTTAACCACTTCTGACTGCAGACTGACTTGAACTCACTAATTCCACCCACTTTTATAACTGCATAATGCATTCTTGAATAATATTGTAACATGTTTGGAGTAGATACTTCCTTGGTAAAGCAATAACAGTGGGCCGTTGCGTAGAGAAGGCCAAAACAACGAAGCACCGTTTCCCCGGAGATGGACAACAGAAGGTGTGTTGCGTAACAACGGACTGTTGGAACAGTGGGAATGGAACCACGCGGAATGGTGTCTGGTATCTGGTCTGCATAACGCCTATATAAGACAGTTGGAAGCAGAGCTAGGTAGACGTACGAATGAGACAGTTGGGATCCAGCCACGCGGCCAAGGACAGTTGAGATGTCGCAGCCGCAGAAGGCAGAATAAGCATTGAAGCAGAGTCAGTAGTTGTGATACTGCAAGTGATAATAATCGTAAAGTGTGTGAGTGTAGAGGCGAAACAATACATATTCGCTACATCCTTGACGGTGTGAAGTTATTTGTAGTGTGACATACCCAACACGTGACAATATTACTCGTATATTTGAGCATCCTGTTGCATTGATGTATCACTCACTCATTCACCTCCGTCTTTAATGGAGCTTAAAAATGAAGAAAGCCATCTTCTGGGATGTGGTGCTGTGTAGATATTGTGTTAACCGACGTTTTGGAGGAACGTCTCGCCTCCATCTTCAGGGTAGAAGAAAAAATCTGCGAGCAAGGAACCAGTGTGAGCAGGTGCCAACAGACTTAGTGACGAGTGAAATAAATCCAGCTGTATAGGAGCAGGAAGGGAAGGGTGAGGGGCTACATGGGAAATCAGTAGAGAGGAAGGGTCTGTGGAGATGGACCCACAGGTGGCAGGCCAGAGCAGGAGTAGAATATTGTGTCAAGGGGAGAAAGCCAAGGATAATTGGAAAGCATTAACCCAGAAGCTTCAGGGCTATGCCAGAACCAGAAGGCCATGCAGGTCCATGCCCAACTCGCATCATAGCCCAAAGCTTCTGGGTTAATGCTCTCCAATTAACCTTGTCTTTCTCCCCACGACACAATATTCTATACCTGCTGGCCCACCTCCCCAGACCCTTCCCCTCTCCTCTACTGATTTCCCATGTAGCCGCTTACCCTTCTCTTCCTGCTCTCATACAGCTCGTTTTATTCAACTCAACGTTAGTCTGTCAGCACCTGCTCACGTTGGTTCCTCGCTAGCAGGTTTACTTTTTTCTTCTACCTTGAAGATGGAGGCGATACGTTCCTCCGAAACATCGGTTAACACAATATCTACACAGCACAACATCTCAGAAGATGGCTTTTTTTCATAGTCATCGCCATGAAAACCTCAAATCTTACAACTTAAAAATGTTCACGGTTTCACTTTAATGTAAGATGACATTAAAATCATATCAATTGCTACATGTATCAGCCTTACTTGGCCACCTTCAGGCAGTTGTTCACTTTTTTGTAACCATCACACTGCACTAGATCTTACGTCAGTATATTTATGTGCTGTTGCGTTATTGTTGTTCACACTAAAATATGTTTTTCTGAGAACAGAACTCTCTTTCCAGTCTACATAATTTTCCTTTTATGGCATCCATGTTTGTGCTGATTTCATGCATAAGTGAAACTAGCTGGGCATATGTCCCTTGTATGATTCATGTCAGTCTATAATGCAACTATTAAAAATGTTCACAATTTCTCTTAAATTTAAAATGACGTTAAAATCACATTGGTTACTACATGTTTCATCCTTAGTTGACCATATTCAGGCAATTGTTCACTTTTTGAAAGTGTCTCACTGCACTGGATCATAAGTCAATATATTTCCATGCTATTGCATTATTGTTGTTCCTTTAAAATAAGTATGTTTGAGAACAAAACTCCCATTCCTCCTTATTTTCCTTTTGTGACAATTTCAAAAAGTGAACAGTTGCCTGAAGGTGACCAAGTAAGGCCAAAGCATGTAGCAGTTTATGTAATTTTAATGTTATTTTGAATTAAAGAGAAACTGAACATTTTTCAGTTGCATTAGAAATGGAGGTGAATGAGCGAGTATTCTTGAAACTTCATGAATGATCAGTGCATGTAAGGGAACCTGATTAAGACCATAGTACCAGTCATGCGAGGCCTATTTGGAAAGTAACCTCCATTTATTTTAGGCAACTAATAGAGGAGTGGAGAATAGCTCGCACATGCGAGGTAGCGTTACATAACTCATTGCCTTGCAAACCACCACATGACTCGTCACCTAGTGTTTCTTCTTTTCTCTTGAGAGTGAGTTATGGTATGTCCAGTCACTGAGAATCCCACCTACTGCAAAATTTGCACTGATGTCCACTTTTTTCATGCTGGAAATGTGTGGAAATCCATCATGAATTATGCACAGTTTATGGCCAAAATGTAATGAGTGAAGCAACTGGAAGACAGTGGTGTTGAATGTTCAAAGATGGGCAGGTGAACAAATGTACATGATGAAGAGAAAAATTGTGGGCTGGCTTTCTGTAGTGAGTGATAATCTTGTGCAAAGTTTTGACCAAAAAATTTGTGAAAGACGATTCCTCAAAATTTCACAACTTTTATGTGAATTTCCACAAATTTTACACTCTCTTCACTACAAGATTATCAGTTAGGCTAGGATATCACAAGTTTTGCACAATATAGGTTGTAAAAATTTTCACAGGTGTGCACATAATGGACCGCCGCTGTTGTCTAGTGGTCATAGTTCTGGCTGTAGATTCAGAGGTTTGGGTTTGATTCCTGGTGCTGCCAGATTTTCTGAGAAGTAGTGGGTCTGGAATGGTGTCCACTCAGCCTCATGAGGATAGCTGAGGAGCTTTTTCAAGGAAATAGCGGCTCCAGTCTAGAAAACCGGGATTAACAGCCAGGGGGATCCATTGCACTGACCAAGTGACACCCTCTATCCGCAAAAGTTGGCACTACATGTAACTCTGCCAACATGCGGCAGTCGCTCAATCGGTATAGTCGCTTGCAGACTAAAACCACGAAGTTTTTGTTTTGTGCACAAAATGCAGAGAATGGCTTCAGCTTTTGCAGGCTTTTTAGAGCAATACCACTAAGAAGGTGATAAATTTCTCAGTCACATCATTTGAGTGACAGGTTATGAAACCTGGGTTTCATTTGTAACTATTGAAACCAAAAAGCAGTGAAAGTGCTGGATGCGCACACATTCACCAAACAAGCAGAAAAGTTTAAAGGAATGTCTGCCAGAAAGCTGATGGCATCTGTTTTCTGGGACTGGAAAGGAGACCTGATGTTTGAATTCATGCAACAGGGGACCACAGTGAAGTCAGAAGTGTATTGAGAAATGCTAAAAAAGCTGCATAGAGCCATTCAGAACATACGCGTGGAATTCTGACATCCAGTGTAGTGCTCCTCTATGACAGTGTGCGTTCATGTACTCGAGCACTGCTGGACCATTTCATCTAGGAGTTATTTGACAACGGTTCTCACAACCCTAATCTCACTCAGAACAGCAACCACCTATTTACTTACCTGAAGAACCGGATGGGATTACAGTAATGAGGAGCTGATGGAAGGGTGTCATTATGTGGCTGAACTCACAGGCGGCAGACTTCTTTGACACGGGCATACAAAAACTTATTCCCCATTATGACACATGCCTCAGTTCTGATGGTGACTACATTTAGAAGTTGCTTAAGTATGTACACATTGTTTGTATGTAATGAAATTTGTTTTTTCACATTGCAGGTTGTTAACAGCTCACTGGAGATACGTTCTGAATAACCTTCGTATTTAAGTCTTCAGGTTTTGTGTTAGTATATTATGCAGGAAATTGAAGAATGACCGTTTTTAGCATACTGTCACATGGAAATGCTTCAGGCAGACTTTTCTGTATATATTGCTTGCATACCTAGAAATTACATCTTGTGTTTTAAATGTTTTGGGTTGTGTTTGTAATAAATGGCTCATAAAAGTCTGTGAGTAGCTGATGGTACAGTACCACTATACTCTTTTATATTAAAGTAAAGTAAAAATTAAGTAAAGCTATCCCTGTACCAGGTCGTTAAGGCCCATAGGGTTGTGAGACGTTGAGGGTCCCACACTAGAGACAATCGGCTCAAAGATGGCGGTAAGGTTGTCAGCCTTACGCGCCGCATGTGCTTTACTCCCCAGGAAAATTATTTAATTAATTCCTGGTACTCATTTCTGTTAGAGGCTGAGTAAACCCCAGGGCCTAGTGCGGCTGGAAGGATTAGGTCAACTGAAAAAATCCAGTGACCTCATCGGGACTTGAACCCGCGACCTTCCAGCTTGTGCGACCTTCCAGCTTGTTGCATAGCCCCTCAACCACTTATTATTATTATTATTATTATTGTTGTTGTTGTTGTTGTTGTTGTTGTAGTAGCAGCCTAACATTGAAATGAAAAACTGCATGACCATATCCACATTAAATTAAAAGAATTAATATGAGGGACTTAGTTTAATGTGTTATTACTGAAGCAGATACACCTTTCATTGTGTTATTTGAATCTTAAATCTTCAAACTCTAATCACATATTTATCTTCCAGACTGGAGAACTAGTCCAAAATGCTGTTGATATTGGAAATCCAATCCAGTGCATGGACCAGAACTGTGGAATAGTGTACATTGGGACTCAGGCTGGGGAAGTGGCTAGGTTTAGTATCAAGGTATGGATACATCAACATTCATCTTATTGATTCAAATACTATTCACAAAGCTCACATCATACACTTACAATAACAAAAGTATTATTAAAAGCAAAACTTCTGAAACAGATGAAATGTAATTTAATTTCTAAAATGGCTGTTTAGTCATTAAATCTTTAGTGTTTTTCGTATTTATGACAAATTATTTTGAAAGGACTCCATTGAATGCAGAATAACAATATGATACTGTGACATGCTGCCTGAAAGCCTGGCTATAAGACATACATTGCTACACAGTGGGCAATGAGAAAGCATGCTACCTAGGAAACCCCTTGAACGCGAGAATCTACCACTGCTATAAAGAGGCTAGCAATATCTAGGAAACGAATTGTTTGAGACAGTAAAAATGTATTCCCGCGGCAACAAGAGATTCATTTGCATAGCAGCAGCTGAAACTAAACCCTCTTACAAGGTGTTCAATATTCAGCCTGAGTGCAGGATATAACAGTCCCACTTCGGCAAGAGACTAATTAGTTCGTATCCAACTAGAGCAGGAGTCACTCCAGCTTTGAAGAACGAAGAGCCAAGATGCTCCAGCGAGATTAGTGGTGCACGTATAACATTGAAGAGGAAACATCCGAAGACGTTATAAGTGCATATAATTGTATTAGTGAGTGTAAAAATTGAGTGTCCAATAAACATATTTGTCCAAATCCGACACCCACACAAATTCTTGTTGCGTTGCCTGGGAAACACATGACAACTGGTGTCAGAAGTGGGATCTGTAGGATCAGGTTCTGGAACAAATTATTGGACCAAGATAACAAGTACAAAGCCACACACAAAAAAATAATATGGATCAAATAGTGGAAATGCTGAAAGCCATACAAGAAAAAGGGGAGGCAGATAGAAAAGCCACCCAAGAAGATTTGCTGGCCAGGATGGACACCAGTATAAAAGCCATCCAAGAAGTTTTGCTGGCCAAAATGGATGCCGACAGGAAGGCCTGATGAGAGGAAATGAGAGCCAGCCGAGAACAGATGACGCAACAGCTTCTGGCCAACCAGACAAAGATGGATGCCTGGTTAGCAGACATGAAGGGTGTTTGGAAAGAGACAATGGTGTGCCATGCCTGGAAGAAGAGGAGCTTACATCAGTGGACATAAAACCTGAAGCAGTACAGTGACAAAAGGTCCCTAAAGAAGATGCCGCAGTGAGGCTGGCAGGAGGACCTAGGAAACGGTGTAGGGACCTAAATCTGGCTGTGGGATGCTGCCGGAAACTGAAGGATATGACACAGGAAAAGTGTGGATCCCAGAAGAGATTGGCCGTCGCCAACAGAGGGATGATACATCGTGCAGGAGTGGCAAGGAGCAATGAAAACACCATCGGGAAAGTTCGGACCATGGACAGTGTGGTACGAGGAGCCCCAAAAGAATGGACGCTCGGGAGGAGACATCAGCCGAGACTGGAATGCAAAAGCAGAATTAAGACTGAGGCAGCAAGCAGCTGCTATATGAGAGAAAAGGACAGCTGTGGAACTCAAGACAGCTATCCCCTCTGGGAAGAAGCGGGTCAGCCTACAAGACTCTCAAGAAGACCCTAGAGCTGGAATTCATGAATAGAGCAGCTGGGATGTTTGGCGGGTTGCAGAAGACGAGGAACTTGACACTGTGGAGGTATCAGCACCCTCCAGAACAACAAAACAATTGTTGGACACTGTGAAGGGGTCAGCCCCCTCCAAAACAAAAAGAGAGAGAGAGAGAGAGATCGCACATGAAGTAGGAGCCTGTAATGTAGAAACACTGGCCTCCCCAGCTATAATGAGAGAGAGAAAGATAGAGCGAACGAGAAAACCTCTGGATGATGACGAGAGCCTGAAGTGACTGGAAGTCTACCATGGAGCTGCTAGGGACAAGTTCCCTTGAAGGAGGGGGTGATGTAGTGCTCAGAAGATGAACAGCACATGAGGCAAGAAGACAATGGAAGCCCCTGAGAAATGAAAGAAAGGGAAATACTGTTAAGATGTTCAGGATAAAGGAAGCAGTGTGATGCGCTGCCTGAAAGCAGGACTATAAGACATCCATTGCAATGCATCAGACCATGAGAAAGCATGCTCCCTAGGAAACCGCTTGAACACGAGAACCTAACATTGGGTTTCCACCATTATAAAGAGACCAGCAATATCTAAGCAACGTATTGCTTGAGGCAGTAAAAATGTATTCTCGTGGCAACAAGAGATTCATTGCATAGCAGCAGGCAGAACTAAACCCTTCGACAAGGTGTTCCCTATTCAGCACGAGTGCAGGATATAACAGTCAAACTTCAGCAGGAGACCAGTTAATTTGTATCTGACAAGAGACCAGTTAGTTCGTATCTGACTAGAGCAGGAGTCAGTCCAGCTTTGAAGAATGAAGAGCCAAGATGCTCTAGCAAGATTAGGGGTGCACGTATAATATTGAAGAGGAAATGTCCGTAGTCATCGTAAGAACAAATAATTGTATTAGTGAGTGTAAAAAGTGAGTGTCCAATAAACATATTCATCCAAAACTGAGACCCACACAATTTCTTGTCGCATTGCCTAGGAAACGCGACAATACTAACAATTTGTAGACTTACATTTGAATTGTGCTGGGTTTGTGCTGTTGAAAGGGATTAGAGCCTTTCTGTTTCATCAGTAATCAGGTTTGCAAGTGTACTAATTTAACACATTGTTAGAGGTGTTAAAATTGATATACAATGGAACCATCATTTCATGTTTCTTAGTTTAGTTTTCCCTTATCTTCTGTTACATATCAGTATGCCCTATACAGTAATATGTGTTGAATACATCGTATTGTTAAAGTAAGATCTTCAGGGCTTTTGTGTTCTGATTAACTCTGCCCCCATTTAAGTGTTGCCTATGGGACAGAATTTCTGTACTTCGAACTCAAGAAAGAACTGAAACGGGTTGCGAAGAAGACCGGAAAGTTCCATCCTGCTGTTAATTATAACAACCTAACAAGAGATGAACAAATTATGTTACATAAGTCTAATAAAAGCAGAAAATACTTTGTGTTATGCCTAATTACTGTAAGCAAAGATAATTTTGCTTTGTCCTGGCAGTGCCGTCTGGGTAGCACAGGTGAACGAAGCAACCACCTGGGTTGGTAAATTTTCAGACACTTTCTTTGTCAAATTAAAATTAATTTTTGCTTATCGTTTACCTTTTGTTCATAGTGTGACCAATAATTAATGATAATTTAAATATGTTTTTTTTTTAAAGAATTATGATGGTTTTTATCAGAATATCTGGACATTTTGGGAAGTTTGAGAAACATGCTCTGCTTTAATGTGTGTGGTTGTTTGTCGCCTTGTATGGCGCTTAGGCTTATGTTAGCACTGACAGTTTCTGGGAATTTTGTGTTATTAATTATGAAGGTGTTTTGAGAAAGTTAAACTACTTTTAATTGCGAAGGGGTGTGTGGAACTTCTCATAGTATATGTTGTGTGTGGGACTGACCCTGCCCTGGTTCATGGGCAACAGTATGATGTATGAACTTCATAGTTATTGTGAGCACACAGTGATGGTGAATATATACTGTATTTACCTGAATGGAAGATAACTCTGAATTTAAAATTGCCCACACTAAGAAACCTGCATGTGATACGGGACTTTATATATTAATTTATACATTTTTACAAGGAAAGATGTGAAAGATTATAAGTACTTTGAAAACATATTGTGGCATGTTAGTGACACAGGATTTGGATTGGTAATTGGATGTATTGAGCACTTAACAGCTCATAACATTTTCACTTACCAACATACTTTAACAAATCACTACAGCATGCACTATGTCTGTTATGTTTTTACTGGTTGTTGCTTGATTACCATTTCCACTGTGCATCACTGGGGATTGTCTTCTGACTCAAGAATGACTCACTTGTCCCATTGGTTCTCATTATATAGCCTCAGGTCAGACTTAATAGAAAGCACTGCTTCCAAGAAATTGTCTGTTTGTTTGTTGCCTAGCAATGTGTGGCAGTGGACAGTTTCTGCCAGCATCTAGCCATTATGTCGCAATATTGTACATTAAGTCAGTTTATCTTTTAATGTACAGTCTTCACCATTCCCACTTTCATCACTTCCATCGTAATATCTCTTCGTGACGAATTACAGCTTCAGCTTCATAGCTTTGGTGGTTTTTCGGACAGACTGGCTGTAAACTCTTGGCTCCTATCTTTGAAACATATTTCTCACTTGTTATGCTAATGGCATTATATGGTTTGAGTGGTACCATTTGCTGCATCTTAGAAACATAAACTTGTTAAAATGTGTAAAAATGCAAATTTGTTTGGCGTGGTAACATTTTAAGTTTCTTGTCTTTCTTATTTGTGTGGGACTATGTCAGATTGCATAATTGATTGTTTTGTTTAGTTATACTGAGTAAAATTTATGCAATATGAATACATTTGAAAGTTTTATTAGGAACACTGTTTTCACATTGGACAATCAAAGAAAATTTAACATATGTTTCTAAAATGTGTGGTGTATTGTCAGTAAACCTAAAAATTAAAGTATAATATTTAAATGCAGGACCCTGTAGAGGTTGCAGCAAGATATGGATGATATTATAGCGGCAGAAAATGGTATAATTTTCAGTTTCTGTAAACTGAATACTAAACAGTTTGATTTGAGGTTCTCACAGTGGTAACTATGAAGAGTGTGATACACACAGGATAATTCAGAGTTTTGTGACCCAACTTTGTGAGAGTCATGGGGAGATAATTTGGGGCAGAAAATGTAGAGTAGAATAGTTCGGCTCATTGGCCTATGACGTTTCACCAGCTTTTAACAAATTTAAATAACTGTCCATCCATGTATGCATTCAGTTATTTGCATTTTACATATTTATTATTTTAAATTACTCTGAGTGAAAAGCAAATGTTCCCAAGTTATTAGTTCTTTTCAGTATGAATTTTACACTATATTTAACACAAATTTCTGATCTTATAGTGGCAACTCACACAGTTCTACATATTTCTTCGTAAGAACTTCTGATAGTTACCTTGTTCAGCTTTCGTGCACGAATCAGAGCAATGTACAGTGGACTCCCTGAAATGAATCAGTTGTCTAGGATGTTATAATGAGGCTCTTTTGATCCTGTACCTTTATAGCATAAGTAGTTTCTTTGGTGTGCCCCTGTAAGAAACAGGATTGTGGGTTCCAATCAGGAAAATATGTCTGCCAGCCAATCAAACCCCCATAGTCAATTCTTTTGTCTGGAAAATGTCCATTCAGTAAGTTATGCATTTGGTTTTTAAAGTGGGGAGTGCTGTTGTACTGAAATCACATGCCCTCACTAATATTAAGGTGTATATCTTTGAAGGCAATCATTTTATTGGATGCCACTAAGGTGAATCACAGTCATGCATCGTTACTTTCCATTCACTGTAAAGGTAACAGATACAGATGATAAATGTGACTAAGCAAATGTATACATATATGGACAATTCATTTTCTTAAAAAAGTGGCAAAAGTCATAACTTAGTGAATCACACAACTTGTTTGCATTTTCTGCTCCAAATTATGCCTCAAACAACTTCCTAAAGTCTGGCCATAGGACTTTGAATCATCCTGTATATGCACATATGTAAGGCATTGGCTGGCCTGTTTGTTTCAGACTGCGGCAAAATTATGGTAACTGACACTAGCATAATATTGCAGCTTCTTTAAATCTGGTAGAAGACTTTTACTTTTTGTGACATCAGCAAAGTGACATTAGCTTTTGAATGAGTAGTCAGACGCCATGCGTTTGTTCACTCACAGTTTCAGCCAGAGAAGTAGCTTATGGATAAGATCGACATGGAGAACTTAATTTAATTGGATAATTTTGTATTATTATAGGATTCTGTAGATTGAATTGCAATAAGAAACAAAAAATTAGACTAAGACTTCTGTGTGATGATAATATTAAACCCATAAACTTAAAAAAAATACTTGAATAAAAGCATGTGTTTTATAATGACAGAGCTCTGAGACTTTGAAGGGTACTGAGATTTTGTCAAGTAAAAGAAACGTAAAAGCATGTACAAATATGCCAAAGAACTCTCCATGAAGAGTTTCTGGAGATAATTTAAGGTGCTTACATGTTGTCTTGGCATTCCTGTTTTAGACATCAGCCTTAGTTGGTGAACCTATGAAAATTGGAAGGGAGTCAATTCTAACACTTAAAGCTACAAAGGAAGGTCCCCGTCAGGTGCTAATCATTGGAAGTCGAAATAAGCCCATTGCAGTGAGAGATGCAGCTACAGGTAAGGAAAAAAAGTAGAATAATCGCGTCTGGAATTGAATTTTGAGCATTAAGTCTGTTGCAGAAGGCATAGCATCTATGGGTGACACGGACTTTCCTTTAAGTGATGAGCAGTATATTCTTTTAACTATCATTAGTGTTTTATTTTCTCTTTTAAAGCATGATAAGGTTCAAACACTTTTATCATTGGAATATGTAAGTTGAAATGAATTCAGGAGGAAGTTAAAAAAATTGAATGGGATGTTCCTGTTGTTTTTCTGACCCTGACTTTTCATGAATAACAGGTAGAACCTTAATCCTTATGAAGTGAATTTAAACCTAATACTGTGTTTCTTTTTGTCCTCCTAGGATTACTGTTACGCACTGTGTGCAACAACTGGAGTCATACCGTATATAGTTTAGTTCTCAGTACAGGTCTTGTGTACTGTGGCACCAAAACAGGCAGCATACCAGCAGTTGAGTTTACGGTAGGCTTTGAATGTAACCCAGAAATTGGGGAGAGATTGTCACTTTAGTATTGTGGCTAAATGTTTCATTTAATAAATTTAACTTTTAGACATTTAGTAATCAGTTTTTAATATAATGTACTTATAGAAATATCTATGGACACTTTGAAGGTCAAAGCATGTATATTCGTTTCTCTATCTATGATGCATTTAACTGTACTTTCAGTACCTCATATTACATAGTGTTGAATGATTAGGATGATAGTAATTAATGAATTTCCATGCAAATAGAAAGAAGTGGTTGTGGCCTAATTGGAGGTATTGTGGTGGCATTTGTCTGGAGGGACTAAAGAAAACCTTGAGAGCATAAGCTAGGATAGCTGTTCTACTTTCTGAGATTTCAACCCAGGACTTCTGCATACAAAACAGAACTACTACCCACTCAGCCTTGTCATTCAGTAAAGAATGTGTAAGAGACCAGACTCTCTCATTTATTTGTATGTTTGTCAATCGCCTTTGAAGTAAACACCACTTGTAAGAGTTAAAGGCAAATGAAATCTGGCCAAGAAGAAGACAAGTGCATTTAAATATACTGTCTGTTAGTTAGTTACTGTCTGAAGTTACTATAAATTACACATATGGTATCTGTAACGAAGTTTACTCAGAATAAGATTAAGTGGCAGAATTTTTTTTGTGCTGTAATGAACTTTTGTGTTCTGTGATATCATGCTCATCAGATTACATGGAGTGTCCCATGACTTTATGCCATAACTTCAGGAGGTGATTATGAGTGAAAAATATCACATCAACATGGGCCCTATTGTCAGGGATTTCAAAGCTATGGATATTTGAAGTGTAGCTTGACTTGGAGTTTGTTGTTGGAAAGAACATTTTTATTGGGAAAAAGATAAAATTATCACATTTTGTGAAAGTAATTGTTCAAAATATCCACCTTCAGCTTGGATACACATCTGATTTATTTCACTGAGAAATGAATACTACTGTGAAGAACTGAAGCATTATTAATGTGGTGTGCAGAAGTAGATCACCTCTAGTGGCCACCTTGCATTCATACACCATGTTTTTCATGTGACTCTCTACATAGCTGCAATCTGTTGAACAGCTAGTTCACTGTACTGCCATGTCTGATCCTTCAGCCAGGGAACTGTTCATTCAGACACTGCATGACTTTTTACTGATATGCAGGAGTGCTTCAGCTTGCTGGTAGTACATCTAAAGTCATGTTGACAGAGGAACATTCTCCAAGAAGGTCAGCAGTTATTTTTGCAAAAATCTGTTAATGTATGCTGCATGAATGTGCTGTGTGTCAAATACTCTTGCCTGCAAAACTACTGGGAATGTACCCCATGTTGATGTAAAATTTCTTCACTCAGAATAACTTCAGGAATCACCTCCTATATTTATGATGTGAAATTATGGGACATCTGTATGTAGTTTCTGTGTTCCTATATATAATTTCAGAGTGGAGATGAAGTATGCAGATTCCAGGCAGCTGCAGGTGTTGTCTGTATGAGGATATATAACAACTTACTGTTTGCTGGTTGCTATGATGGGAACATTTATGTCTTCAGTATTCATGTAAGGATATTCATTTGTATGCATTTAAACTAAAACTGTTTGAAGACTTATGTTCGGAATTTTTCAGAATGATGAGGTACATAGTAATATGCTGTCGTATTAATACAGCCCTGCTGTAAAATTAACCAAGACTTTAATAACTTGAAGAAAGAACAGTCAGTATAGAAAAAAGACCATAAAACATTTGAATTGACATGATGTAATGCTTATAATTAATCTCTGAGAATATTGTGACATGTTGCGCAAAGCCGAGCCCCCCCCCCACACACACCAGCAGTGACGCGGCGGGTGAGTCAGCGCTCCCCTCCCACCCCTCAGCGGGAACGTAACGCTCGCGTAATAGGCGAGTAATCACCCCGCATCCTGGCAGCTATGCGCGGTGACGTCACGAGCGGAGCCGAAGAGAGCCGAGCCCCCGCAACCTGGTAACTATGCAAGGCGAGTCAACAGCGGTGACGTAACAGGATGACGTGGCACTCATTACGCAACAAGCAAGCACTGCAGCTATATAAGTGAGCTGCACAGTGGCTGCGAGTCAGTTATAAAGTAACAGTCACCGAGTTGAAACATAGCAGCCTGCGAGTGTGCGATACTTAAGAAGTCAGCGAGCGGAAGACTTATTGGGTGCTTTCCAGACATAGTGAGTGCTGTAGTACAGTTATACTCGGAGTGTGTAATTCAGGGAGACTTGTATAGCTCCCGCATTATTAGTACGTGAAGACTCTCGAAGAGGGTGTTAAGAGATTTTGTTGTAGGGTTTGTAAACTGTGGAAACCCGTAACGTTGTGATAATTAATTGTAGCCGATATTTGTAGATTGTTCAATAAACCAATTAACGATCTCTACGGCGTATTCAGTAATGAAACACGTTACAATATGTTCTTGATAAGGGCTGTGGAAAATTTCTAGCCTCTTTCCCTCCATAAGGAGAGAAGTAGACGTATGCAAGCAATAAGTTGTGTGTATGTGTCCATTTCAGCTGTTAAACTAGTGGAACATTTTTGTAAAAATTTTTATGAACATTATTCCATTAGAGGCCACTCCGTCATCATATTTTTTCTAATTTTTAACAATCAGTAATGACAGTGTGGCAAATGGATAAACTTGTGATTTGGAAGTAACACTAGTGCCATTTAATCTAGGATCCTGAAAATAATTATGGTAACAGATCATGGAAAAATATGCAACGTTTGTTAAGGTAATATTTTTATAGAATATAAAAAACAGAATTGCACCTGCATGAAATCTAAGTTAGCTTTCAGTTTGATAGCAGTAACAGATGAATCATTGGAGTTAAGGATATAAAATTTGATTTTGTCAATAGTCACAAACATGGCGGTCATGTGAAACTATGAGGTTATGTCCAACAAATTTTTCATACCGTAGACAAATCTATACATATGTATTAAGTTCTTCCAAAAAAGAAGTGTGAATGGCTGAACTGAGAAATAGAAGTGGCATAATCTGTATTCTTTCGGGTTGATGCAGTCCATAGTTTGTCATTTCAAATGAAAGATATGTTTCACATGTGATTTAGTGGCCAGTGCTCACTCCATATCCTTACCATGAACAGGGGCTTGTCATGGTATAAGATGCATACCACCAAGTGGACAGCAGTGAATTGTATTATACAGGTGTATGATGGTACAAAGCTATGATACACAGTAAAGTTACTGAAATGTTAAAATATGTTAATATTATGCTTTCAGGATGCAACATTAGAAATGTGTAGGAAATAAAACATATAAGTATTAGCCAGCAGTTAGTCTTACCTGTTATCACTTGTGGCATGGTACCCTGTTCTTTGTGGTCCGTTGCTTGTCCCAATGATTTTTGTAATTACATATACATTTCATTATCTAGAGATATGCGTAATGAAGGTTTTGCTGTAAATCCGAAGGTCTTGAAGTGTCATTTGTGTCAGCCTTTAGTGCTTTAACAGTTCAGCTGATTCAGTATTGTTTTGTTTTATATTATGTATTTTACCCCTATAAGGGGGTACGTGGAAGCATAGTTGGTTGAGACACTATGCTACAAGCCAGAAGGGCATGGGTTCAAGTCCTGATGAGGTCATTGGGTATTTTTCAATTGACCTAATCCTTCCAGCCACACTGTGGCCCAGAGGTAGACTCAGCCCGTAACAGAAGTGAGTACCAGGAATATTCTTGCAGGTAAAAGGTGGCCAGCGTGTAGGGCTGACAACCTTGCTGCCATCTATGAATTGATTGTCTAAAAAATGTGGGAACCTCAACATCTCTTAACTCCATGGACCTCCACGGCTTGTTACAGGGATACCTTTACTTTAGTTACTTATTGGACACCTTAAATATGAATATCATTCTTAGAATGTGAAGGCTACTTTGTGAAGATTGAAATACAAGATGGTAGTTTTTCCATAATTGTTACTGTTGGTTATTCATTTGCAAAAGGTACAGTCCTATGGCATCAGTGAATTTTCTTCTCCTGCAATGATGTGGTTCTGTACAGGTCCTAGTTTCATTATTACTAACATAGTGGCCTAACCTAATTTATACAAAACTATTTTAATTATGATTTATGCATGATTTGGGAATGTTGTACATTATAAGAATTCAAAATTTAAAATGAAATTTTCCTCTGCTTCAAGTAAAATTATTTTAAAAACATAATGTGTTTATGTGTAATGTAACTTCCTGAAGTTGCACAGATGTTATGATTTTAATGACAGGCTTCTCTATGAAGTTAGTAGTCTTATGGTTTACAATATCTTGTTTCAGGATAAATCTCAAGTTGCCTCTATTCCAGGACCAGGAAAAATGCTGTTGTGTATGGATATTGTCAAAAACAGGGTGAGTGGCAGACAAGGGTGAGAATTAGTCATAAAATATGTATAAATGAATCCAGTATTTCTTTAAAGTAAGAGTTTTTTTTTTTTCAGATTATTGCTGGAAGTAAAGACAGCAATAAGCTAGAAGCATGGGGATTTCCTCAGGAAATACGGAACCATCTCAAGGAAGCAAGACATAGGTGAAAGGGGCATGTTAATCAACTACAAGACACAATAGATCACTGTGGTCGCAATGCAAGGGCCAAGAAGGCCCACCCATTATACATACATTATACATTCGATCACCTACACACCTTTTTGTCATAATGTGTTCATATGTGTGGTATAAACATCAAACAGTATGAATTTATACCATTTAAGGACTGCATAACATAGGATAGAAGGAACCAAAATTATAAAATTAAAATGTGCTTGGTTAAGGTAGTGAAAATGTGAAGAAGACACGTGGTTCAAATAGAAATATTTCAACAGCTAGTACCAAAAAATTATTTTTGTGTGTACACAGCTGGTTCAGCTGGCAATATTGATATCTTAGTATGCGTATAAATTGAATAACAAATGTCAATCTATATTCATGCTAAATGTCTCACTTTTATATATTAATTATGTTCTGATAACGGTATACTCGAGTACAAATGCTGATTACCGTCGGCATTAGTTCTGCCATTAAATATTTCCTTTTAAGTATAGATATTGAAAACAGAGATGAGACACTAGCTGTGAGTGAGTTGCCTGCAATCATCGCTGTCACTTCATCATAACATTTTTTTTTCAAATATTCATTTAAATTTCTATTCTTTGCTGACCATAGTCTTTCAGTTCATAAATATCTCAAGACCTTCTCCTCACTGATTTTTTTTGTCATGCTCTTTCATACTTCTTGGTGTTTACAGTTTGTGTTGTAATTTACGTTTACAGTGGAAATTACTACTACTTTTTTCAGTGTAAGTTCATTTGGTTCCATTGGATACCCTTTCCCTTATTTACTCCTATATTGTATATATGTATATGTTTTAGTTGTGCATTATCCTCAATGTTTGTTGGTTTCCAATGGCTGCATTTGGGATCATTTAACCCATTTTGCTTCTTGCTTCCCAATAGAGAGCACTCAAGTTCTTGCTTTGTTGCATCTTGCAGAAGTTTGCACTTTTCATCTGTAAATTAAGGCATAAGCAAAGAGTGCAGAAAGATTGAAATATTAAGACCGATGTTAGCACCCGTAAACTAATCTTGAGTAATCCTATCCTTCTTGTGTTTAATTATCAAGCTCTCATGCTTTCTTTCCTCTTAACTCTTTTACAAACAAAAACAAAACAAACTCCATGATTTTAGTCCACAAGAGAACTATACCGACTGAGGGACCGCTGCTTGTCGGCGAAATTCAGTGCCAACTTTTGCATATAGAGGGTGTCGCGTGGTCAGCGCAACGAATCCCCATGGCCGTTAATTTCAGTTTTCCAGGCCGGAGCCGCTATTTCCTTGAAATAGCTCCTCAGGTATCATCACGAGGCTGAGTGGGCCCCGTTCCAGACCCACTGCTTCTCAGAAAAAATCTGGTAGCCCCAGGAATCGAGCCTGGACCTCTAGATCTGTAGCCAGGAACGCTGACCACTAGACCACAGAGCTCTTTTACACAGATGTAAAAGTATCTAAACAAAAATACATAAGCATTTTATTATTAAGGGCAGGGACATAACTGGGAAGGGTTATTTATAGTTTTTCTTTCCCAGTTTATTGACAGTTTCAGTGTCGAGCGTATATAGCAGTGGCACATACAGTATCGTATGCAAGAGAATGCATATTTAATGTCCCTCATTTTCAGGTCCTCTCTCTTCAAATTTCAAGGATAGCTCTATGAGCAACAGTTCATATGATGCACTCCTTTTATGGTGAGGAATTGTTGGCCTCATCCCCAACCACCAAGCTAAAGGACCACCCTTTGTCAGCTGTACATTATTGCATATTCATTATATTTGTAGCTCCATATCTGTTGAGGGTCTCTTCCTTCCATAACCTGAGGACTCATACAACAGTGAGAAGGGACCAACTTACTCTGGAAGGAGGGGAAGATAATACTAACTTGGGTCTGAAGGAAATGGGTTGTGAGGGTGTGGACTGGATTAAATTGATTCAAGATAGGGTCCAGTGATCGGCTGTTGTAGTTATATTAATGAACCTGATGGTTACATAAAGGTTAGGGAACTTCTTCACTAGCAGAGTGACTGTTACCTTCTCAAGGTGGAGTGTGCTTTGTGCCATCTGTTGGTTAGTTCATGAGATGTGTTTCTGAACAGTAAATACTTAGCAGCTTTAATGCATGTTGTATAAACCCCATATATACATATTGTAGACCTGTTTCATACTGTTAATAATAACAGGTTGTTATTCCTGATTTATAGAGATGTGATACTGCCTTACCTGTGCACATTGAGTTAAAGCATTACAAGAAAAGTCTGTTGAATGAAGATTATATGGTGAAATCCCCATTTAATTAATTTAGGGTGGAATGGGTTTTCTTGCACTAAATGTGAGTTGTGCAGAATTAAATCAAGAAACTGTACATCATCATATGATATGATAAAATAATTTCTCTATGTAAGCGGTTGTAGAGAGACCACACAAATGAATACGGTTGTGTAACCAATCATATAAAATGAATCTCAGAACATTCAGACTTAATCATGATGAAATAGATTCTTTTGTAAGTGGTTACAGAAACTGTATCTTCACAAATAAATACAATTACATAACAAGTAATATGAAATTAATTTCTAAGAACGTTTGATTGTTTGATGTAACTATGGTGGTGGTGTGGGAATGATTTCTGGCAGAGAGAAAATGTGAATATGCATTGTTTCTATGACCACAGTCACACTTAATTGAGGTTATGAGTTCTGGAATTTCAAAATTTGTTACCCTAAATGTGGATTATTTGTGAAATCAGAATTCACTAAATATCAGAAAGTATTACATAATTTAAATGGAGCTATGGCTGGGATTAGAAAAACAGTATTCTCTAAATACAGGATTTCACTAAACATCAGAACACTAAATCTGTACTAACATAGTATGAATGTATTAGTTATGAATGAAAATAGGATTTCTCTGGAAGCATAAAGATCAAAAATATTGGGTAACTTGCCACTGGAAGACCAAGGACTAAGTGGAGAAATAAAGTGAGGGAAAACATCTTCAATGAAAGTACTATAAAACTGAACATGGATATAATAAAAGACTTAGGGATTATAGCAAAGAATTATGAAGACTTTAACATAAGATTACATACTGTGGTATCAGTGGTTGATGTTTATGAATTATATTTATTTAAGTACAGCCTTAGACTGTTACAAATTTTTATTTTTCATGTACATGTGGTCTGTGCAGATAATGGACTGCAGATGATTTTGTGTTGCTTGTTGTATATTTGTTTTTTTCTAAGTGTAGTGTTGAATACAGATCCAAAACATACATGAATGTTTTTGATTTCTTTTATTGTTTCTGACAATAGATTTGGGTTTTTTGGCCATCTCTGTTATAGGCTGTGACAGAAATTGAAGTTCCCATTAATGTAGGCAAGTCTTAATGCTTTAAATTCGTTTGAGTCATTAAATATTTACTGCAGTAAAGGAAGCATCAGCTCTGTCAGGTTTATTTACTTTAGGATAAAATATTTCAAAGTTCTGTATCATGCAGAATGGCATCCAATCAAGTTCCCCAGTATGTAATTACCGGAATTGGGAGGGAATGGTGTGTCTGGAAGTTCGTCCTTAAAGAGCTCTCTTGTAGCTGATATTTCACAAATATTTTTATCTCATTAACCACTAACTTGTTAACATTTGAATAAAACACATGAATTGTTTCACAGACTGTGCAGTGAATGTGCTACTCATGTAACATATATGAGTTATGGATAAAGTCCTACTTTTTTCATGTACAGTGTGGAATCTGCAATGAGCAACAGCACATAAAATCTCACACCATATGGCCACTGCATAAAAGAAACTCTTGCTGTTATCATATATGATCATTTTTCAAACCCCAGTAAGAAAATTTACCTTGGTTGTTTTGTCTGTGGACACCCAAATAATTTCTTTCTTGCACAATACTCTAGTTTTGTTCAATGTTTCTTCATAGTACTTAAGTAGATAGTTTTCCCTTAAAGCTGAGTCATCTGGAGGATCTGTTTGAGTATACTTTAGAAGAGAATTCTGAACTTCAGGATTATTTATTTTTAGAAGTGCATGCAAAATTCTTCGCACAGATCTGTTCCAAAGGTCAAATTTGGAAGGTCCTGAAGAAAAACATGCAGCGGGCTAGTCACAGAGATTGCCTACCTGGCTGATCTCAAGCCAACAATGACAGCAGTATGCCTGCTTCCACTTAAATATTGACTTGAAAACATGATCATGTGATGGTAGATTTTCCACGTGCTTAACAAAAAAAAGTTTACCATCAGAAGTGAGGACATCTTCATTAACATAATCACATAAATGGGAGCTGCACTATATTTTACTGTTCCAATTCTTGTAAACTAATTTTAACCACCTCACCACAGTTAAATTAGAAAACTGCAGTACTGTGAACAAGCTTCATAGAGATCTGTAGTGGCCTGTACTTAGCACCCAATAGCAGTGTTTATAATTGTCTTTATTTCTTCATTGGCTAGGCAACACACAAATGGGTGATTATCACGCTTTTAACAAATGTCACATTCATTCATTCATTCATCAGTAATCTGTCAAGATGACAGATCCACAGTCTCTTCCATAACAGTTCGTCCACTTGATGCAATCTAGAGCTTTCTCCTTCAAATGAAAATATCCTCTTCTGTCCCCAAGGTCATCCAGCATCATCTTACGTCTTCTTCCTCGTCTTCTGGTCACTTCTATCCAACACTCTATCTTTCCTTCAATAACTTCTTTTAGAAGGCAGTTACCGTGTAAAACATGACCAATCCAATTAGCCTTCCGTTTTCTTATTTCATGTAGGATATTCCTCTGCTCACTGACTCTAATTAACACTTCTTCATTTCTCACATAATCGGTCCAACTGATCTTCTCCATTCTTCTCCAACACCACATTTCGAAACTTTCCAGCTGTTTCTGATCTACTGCCCTAAGTGTCCATGTTTCAGCCCCATACAGAGCTATGCTCCAAATGTAGCATTTCACTAGTTTCTTCCTCAAATTTAAGTCCAATTTGCTTGTAAAAAGATTCTTCTTCTTGCTAAATGCAGCTTTTGCCATGGCAGTCCTAGATTTGATTTCACACGTACACCTTCCATCATCTGTTAACAAGCTACCCAAATATTTAAAACATTTCACATTCTCCAGTTGTTTTTGGTCTATCTTTATTGTGACTGGGGTTGGTTGTCTCGAAATGTTCATTACTTTTGTTTTTTCCACATTTCCATGCCGTAGCACCTTTCAATTTTGATTAGTCTATCAATCATACCCTGTAGCACAGTTTCTTCCTTAGCCATTAACACAAGGTCATCTGCATATTTCACAGTTGGAATAATTTGCCCTCCTAATTTGAAGTCTCCAAGCCCATTCAGAATTGGTGATAAACAGCATCCTTGTCAAACTCCTCTTCAAATCTTCACACTTCTTGTCTCCCCTCTGTCCAGTCGCACTCTAACTTTCTGATTCTTTCACGCCAATCGATACCTGTTTCCTTTAGGATCTGCATAAATTTGGTCCAATTTACACGGTCAAATGCCTTCTGCCAGTCTATAAAGCAAGCACACAGTTCTTCATCTATCTCCAAAGTTCGTTCTGCTATAATTCTCATCATCCTGATTGCTTCCCTGGTTCCTTTTCCTCTTCTAAATCCAAACTGATCTTCTCCAAGTATATCCTCTATTTTCCTTTCAATTCTTCTTTTAACTATCTTTGCTATTATCTTTGCTGTATGTGCCATAAGGCTTATTG